>NW_026555332.1:52542825-53145390 GCF_029017545.1 Prosopis cineraria
TTATATTAAGAAAAATCATGCACTTAATTTGTTTTCTAACAAATTCTTGTGGGATAACGATAAATGAAGACCTTGCAAGGGAGACAATGGCTGATAAGGACCGTGAATTCTTCAAGTGGCAATAAAGCTTAATTCCTTTTAGTATTTTTGTCGATTGTTTCTACATCCTCCTAGCATTTAAAATTCTAATGTATTTAAATGTAATTCTTTGTCTTCTGAGGCCCTTGAATGTCATTCTCTCACGATATTTACTGGGCATGCATGATTATTATTCTTATGCACATTACAACAACAATCCTTAATTTTGATTAAGCCAGTTATCTAGACTGTACAATCATTATGTAGCATCAACATTAGCTAATGCAAACTTGATACTTGTTAATACTTTGCAAGGACAAAGTTTTTTTAATGTTTTTTAAAGGAGTTAAACTTGAGCAGCAAAATAAGTAAGAAAGAAGCCATTAGGTGGCAAAATGAAGGAGAGGCGAATTAGTCCGAAATCGCATTCACAAGTTGTCGAGTGCATGGAAAAGCAGGAAGCGCTTGGCATTGGAGGAAACGCACTGTACAGAACTTTCCTGTGGACGGGACATTTTTTTTTTTTTTTTAACCAGCCTGTGGATGGGAACTTAACCAGCAGAATAATGGGGTCATTATACATTAATCTAATATCAATATGTCGTTTTTTATACATTCTTTTTTTGTGTTTTTTATTATAGACATGACGGATGGGGAGCATAACTCATGGGAGAATAAAAAAATTTATGGAAGTGGGGGGCCAAAATTAGATTTTTCATTTTTTTTTTCCAAATAAAAAGTAAGAAAGTTTATCCCAAAAAAAAAATTCACAGTTGCTTGTCCCCGGATCCGTCGCTGATTATAGGCCGTACGTTTTCAAAAATATTAATCTTTAATATATTACCTCCAATCCCTTTTATAGGATATTTTATAGAAAGATATTTTAGTTTTTAATATATGATACTTGATAGAATATTAATTATTTTTTTAATCTTATTTTTATTTAAAATTTTATAGAAAGATATTTTAGTTTTTAATATATGACACTTGATGGAATATTTAATTATATTTTTTAATTTTAATTTTAATTTTATTTTTATTTAAACTCATTAATTATGAGAGTGAATGTGATAGACATTAAAAATTTTCTATTTAATAGAGGTAAAATTAAAAATTTACTTAATTTTTAGATAAAATTAATAACTTAATGTCTTAACCACTTCTCTCTATTTTCGTGAACTAATTAGATATGTTTTATAATAAAGATTGGAGAGAGTGAGTTATACAGGGATTGTTTATTAATAGCATGTTTTAAATTATAAATATAACAAAAGTTTGCAATTCAAATTTCAGTTTATAACTATTTAAATTAATATTTAAAATTTATTTTCATAAAATTTTATCAGAACTTAATTATCGTTGATTTATTCTCATGAGATTTTATTATCATTTTTCTTAATGTTTTTCAGTCCAATAGGATGGAAAACTGTGGGGATAAATGAATTGATTTGGGGGCAATCATGCCAGCTACCCGCAAACAACAACCCCAATTAAAAGTCTTCAATGTGTTTTGCAATAATTTTTTCATGCTCATTCTCAAGTCTCAACCTGGTACACACTTGTGTTTAATTTTCGTCTTTTAACTCTTGTAGATCGATAAAAAGTGTTTAAAACTGAACAACGCCTATTCAACTAAACCATATCTAATATATCTCTTGTCTTTACAATGTTCAATCAATAGCACCGTATTTCAAAAAAAAAAAAAAAGGATGATGTGTGTGTATAGGGTTTTAGAAGTATTATTCAAGAAACATCCAATACCCTACATTATTTAATACATAATTGCCACCTCTAAAATAATTAAAATATAACATTTTTTATTCTAACATCAAATATTTACAAATGTCCGTTAATAGTCAAGCTACACTCACCTTCTCTTTCATCATATTAACGGTTAATGTCTATTATTTAGCATCAAGGTGACTGTTTTAGTTATTTTAAGAACAAAAATACTATATCAAATAGTTTGAAGTATTGAGAAGCTATTGGAGTATACTTTAAGAAAAAAAAATGTACCTCTACCCTTTATATTTATACTCCCTCCATTGCTATATATAAAAAATAATTATATCGTGTAGTTTTAAAAAATCATTTAACAATAACGGTTGTGTTTGGAAATGAAAAATTAAACTAAAATACCTTTATATTTAATCAAAATAAGTCCCCGTTGATTGTTTATCGTGAGTGAAAATTATGAGTTCATGATGAATAATTTATAAAAATTAGAATGAATGTTTATTGAAATATAATTTTATTTATAATAAAAAAAAAATAACAAATAGTAGTTTTTTTATATATATACATAAGAATAAAGGGAGTATTTATTAACTTTTCTGTCTTTTTATTATGCACAATTGTCCTCCTATTAATGACAATCAATCATATTTAAAGTACAACTAAACATTAAATACAAATGCATTTGTTGGCAGAAATTTAAATTCATTATATCATGGAAGAGTAGCTTTTTTTCTAAATTCAATCCTCACTGCTGACTCTCCTCAATCATCTCTTACTTTGTTTGACACAAAATCAGTACTTCATCTAATCCGATTGTTGGACAAGGTTTTAAAGTCTTGTTTGGTTATAAATACAAAGCAAAGATGTGCTCTCTTTGTTCCTACATGTATAATACTCCTTTCGTTTTAAATTTAAAGGTATTTTTAAATAAATTTTATCTATTAATAAAGCTTATTAAATACACTTTATAATCTTACTTTTTTAAGACAAAAATATAAGCTTTTAAAAATACACTTTATTTAATTTTCCACTAATGAACAAATAATGAAGAGAGAGAATACATGAAAAAAAGGTAATGTTGAAAAATTATCATTAATAAAACTTTATTTTTATCAAAGTATCTCATGTTTTAAAACATTAAATCTTTTTTAAAAATGTTTTATAATTTAGGATGGAGAAAGTATTTTTTTATGAACTTGACTTATTTGTAAATATAAGACTGTCATGATAAATTCAACTAAAAGGACAATTTTGCCTCAATGTCTTGAAAAAATGAAGACATATTAATTATCAATTAACACGCTTTACTTATCACTATGATATTAATTATGACATTATTAGGAACATAAAAAATTATTGTGGTCTAACGTGCTTTTAACTAAATAACAATTTCTTATCAACGTGTGAGATTTAGTTTTTTTTAACATATTTATAGAGATAAAAGGATAAATACTTAGTCTTTTTAAATTTTACATTATAATTGTTTGAAATTATAATTTCCACGTGAATTTTATTGTGATAATTAATTGGAATGAAGGAAAAATTAAAAGTCAAATATTTTTTATAAATTAAAATTATTAATGGTTATTCATTAAAAGTCATGAAATTAATTAATTTTATCTCATAACTAGAACACGAGGGATACCGTGTAACATTATGGGGGTGCTTCAATAATTAAGATTTAACGTTTGAAATTAACTTTTTAACTTTTGAAATGTTAAATGTTATTTGAATAATTTTTAAGTGAGTAAAATAATTTTTTAAATATGGGTTGTGATGTAGTTGAAATGTAAATTTGTTAGCTCTATTTTTTGATGGATTTGAAATTGTAAATGAAAATTGAATTATACCTATTTTTATAAGTGATAAAAGATACCCTTATTATGTTTTAATTTTTTCTAATATTAAAATTTACATTTTTTATTTTTATTATTTAACATATTAAATTTATGTTATTTTATTTTTCTACACCTTTTAAACATTTCTAATATATTATATATACATAAAGATTATCAATTATCATAAATCAGTATCCTTTTTTTATCATTACATATTTAAAAGTACATTTAAAAAGTATAAATTATCATTAATTTAAATAACTTTTAATTTATTAAATTGACTTTTAAAAAAAATATCTAAATTTAAATTTTGTTATCGGAACTGACTTTATTAAACTGACTTTTGTCATATAAAATTTCAGCAGATAAACTTTTGATAAATTAAAAATTAAATACACACTAAATTACTTGTACTTTTAGAATCCAAATCAAATAAACTGCAATTTCAATATTTCTATCAATAACCTTTTCATTCACTAGAATTAATAATTTAAATTTTGTTATTTATAAGTACAAGTACGATTTTTCACATTGCAATATTTATTTTGGAAAGCGAACATGAATTTAAAGCTAATTCTTCAAAAAATTAAAAAATTATGGAAAAACAATATTTAAAAAATATCCAACATTGCTGGATTAATCTAAATCAAGTCAACCCAAATTTGTGATTTTTTTTTAAGATAGAGTACGTTTTTGTCATCTAACTTCATATGAAATTTCAAGTTAGTGTCTTGATTTTATAAGTTAAAGTATTTTTTAGTTATCAAATTCTAATGTTACTAATTTCAGATAATTATTTTTTATACTAATCATTATTATTTTTTAAAAAATAAACTTAATATATTAACCTTTAAGAATATTTTGTTAATATTTAAAAGTTTAATATAAAAAATTTGTCTGATGAAGCCAATGATTTTATGATTAAATGATTGAAAAGATATTTTATAAAAATTAAAAGATAAAAATTTAATTTTATGTAAAATTAAAAATAAAAATATCCTTTAACCATTTAAAATGAATTCATTTTAACTTGAATAAGTTTGTATTTGCCAAAGGAACTGGCCTGGTTGGACCTGATTTTCACCCAAATGAAATAAAACCCAAACCTTTCATCGCTCTTAATCAGGAAATATGCGTGTGAAGAGAGAGAGAGATCATGAGACGGAATGGACGAAAAGAAAAATCAAAGAAAGAGCAGCTTTCACGGCGCTAGGGTACGTAGCTTAGAGTCATCCATCACGTGGCAGTCACAAGCGGCACGCGGTTGCGAACGGTGTAACCACGGGATGGCACGTGTCCACAAAGCCCTCTGGTTTCATCCACTCTGTTGAATACTGATTTGATTTTTGAATTTCATTTGTTTCAATTTTACGTTTCCCTGACACAAGCACTTGAGACTAAGAACCTTTCTTCTTTCTTTCTTGTCCGAGGCCAAGAGCCAAAATAATAAACTATTGATTTGTAACTTACAAGTCTGCTTAAACTAATCATGATAATTAAATTCGTATTTATAAGATTTTAATATTAAAATTAAAAAATATATATTTAAAAAATTCAAAATATTTAATTACTTTTAACAAACTAAAAATGCACGTGATATGTGATTAATTTCTTTAGAGCGATGAACAATTTTCGCAAAATCCCTTCATAAGTCAAGGATCTTTTTTTCGTGTGTGGGTATATTGAACTTTTTTTTTTGTCACTTTCAATCATTTTTTCATTGTCTTCTATATATAATATATATATATGACGCGTTTTAGATGATCTGTTTTGCGTTATAGAAGAATATTTAAGAAAATTAGTTATTAATTCACGCAATTTGTTTTCGTTCATTGAACTGATTCTTTGATATGTTGATTTTAGAAACCAATAAAGTCCAGTAACTTAATAGTTTCTATTAAATTTAACATCAATCGGTATCCGTAAACATATTAACATCAGGTCATATTAATAATACTTATAAATAGTACGATCTATTTCTTGATTACAGAGAGGTAAAGTAGGATTGAACCTGTAAGCTAGCATCATTCAAGATAAAAATCAGGTCACATAAAATGAGAAAACCACCTAGTTATGCTTAATTTGAAAGGAAAAAGAATTTTTCATGGAGCTGGTGGTTAAATAATTTTAGATGAGGTAGAGATAATAAATGTGATTCTTTTTTATTTTTTTTGGTAACACAATGGGTGAGTATTTTGGACTAGTGGGCGTTGCGTGCAGAAGCTATAGCAAGTGGCTGAACAGAATGCATGAGATATAACTCAGAAAATTTACGCCCCAGATTTCATAAAAGAGACTTTTTTAATTAAAAAATTATATAAATTCACAAAATACTCTCAAGTCTTAAATTTTATACATTTATAATTTATAAAAAAATGATCACTTACAATAATAAATTATAGTGCCTGTTGCCTAATTATAAATTTTTTTTGTCAAGTTATAAATGTGAATGATTTAAAATTTAGAATATTTTATAAATTTTAAGATTTTTTTTATAATAAATTCTCTTTTATAGGACTTAGGTGTAATTTTTTCACATGACTTAGCATCTTCTTCATACATTAACATCTCTTTCCTGTCAGGATCATCTGTGAAAAAGATAAGCAGGACAGAGATGAGCAACAAGTGAGAAAGTGATAAACAACTTTTTAAAACAGCATACACACACATCAAGTGAGAATACTTGTAAATACAAATGGATTTGTATTTAGTTCTCATGTAAATAAGAGAGAGGAAGGTACTAAGTGCTTGTTTAGTTTTGCTCTGTTTTTTTTAATTTCTAAAATTCATTATGTAAATCAATTTTTAAAATTGCTTTTAAAACAAACAAAATTAAAATATGTTTGATTATGTTAATTTGAAAATGATATTAGAGTTAAAAATGGGTGATAATGATAGTTGACTAATCATCAATGGTTAATGGTGATGAATTACAATAGTGATTAATCATAATTGAAGGTAATTTACAATAATCAAATGTAATATGTTTTTAAAATAAAAAAATGATAATAGCTTCAAGATAGTTTCATTTTTATTTTTTAAAACAAAAAGAGAATAATTTTAAAAATATTTAATTGCAAAACAGTTATTCAAACGTTTTTTTATTTCTAAAAATAAAAAATATTTTTTCAAATATAAATCAAATAAATCCTAATATTTTATTTTTATGTCCACATCTGAACTTGAGATTTTCCTGAGATTGATGCATGAAGAAATTGGATAATAACAAACTGCTACTACTGCTAGGGCTTTTGCAGATTTAACTTATATTAAAGACTAAATCAAGCAAACAATACACAACATTTATTATGTTTTGTATTATAATAAATTTTATATTTGTCAATGATATATCGTTATATATTAATGATAAACCCCCTATAAATTTTTAAATTTTTAATGATAAAAATTTTTTATATATCAATGATAAATTTCTTATATATTAATGTGAATAGGCCACACTTTTAAATTTTTAAAAATTTGATCTATATTTTTTGAGCACAAATTTTTTTTTTTTTCCTCCAGTGGGCAAATTTTATCCAAGTTGATATATGACGATTGTGGCCTAAGGGGAATTAGATGTCCTGCTTCAATTTTCCATGATAGATGGTTTACGATAAGGTCCTTTATTTTTTGGGGAATTTAGATAAGCTCATTTGTTTTGCGAACATTTTAATTTTTTTTCACATCCGGGAGGCATTTCCACGTAGTTATTTTTTTTTATATAACAAAGTCCATCTGAGCTAACGAGGGGTCAAGCAGCCACGAATTCTGGTCGGGATTAATCTTTTACACTCAAAGGATGTAAGGGTTTTGTGAGAATGAATATATTATTTAAAAATAAAACGAACTATTGCTGTTATTTTTACTATTTATTTATTATTTATTCACAGTAATTCAATATATTTTAATTTTCATTTTTTTCTAATTTAAAAACAAATCAGAGTTTTCCCATAAGTGCACCTAATATTTTTACTATTTTTATTTTCACTTTTTTTTTTGGCTCAGGATCCAATCAACATGTTATATCGAATATCAATGCCACATCATAAAGACTTTAGAAGAGCTGTTGCAAACTCCACTAAATTCATTTTTTGAGGAAAAAGTAATAGCTTTGTAGTAAATTTGTATCAAAACTGGATCCAAGTTTGTCAGTCAATAGACCACCCATGTCAAAGGCATCACGAATTAGCTAGAGCTATTACGTCACACACCAAAAGAATATTGGGAGAATCTTAACCACACATTGCACATCCTACCGAACCAGCTTCTTGGGGGAAGAATAATAGCCCTTGATACAGCTACCAAAAGAAAGATAAGCAGCTACATTCACCAAAACAAAAACAGATAAGTAGTTACATACACGGACGGGGTCCAATAATACGTTACTACTCATGCAAAGCTCATATCGAATTGTAACCAGGTATCTTAAAGAAACCAAGTAAGTGATCTAATATGAATTTCTTTTTGCTCAATTTGATCCGTTCATCGTTTTGCCTTTTCCATTCACCTGTACATAGCCTAAATCTATTTTCAATAATACCAACGTAAAATTGCAATTTGACTCTCTCTCAAGATGGAACTGCCTCCCTCAATCGCATTGATGAGGACCAGTGTAATCCCAACATCACCATAGCAAGATGCTTTCTCTGCATGGTCTTCAAACATAACCTGTTTTCTTTTCTCTTCATAATCAAATGTGGCATCGATTGCAATAAGCCATTGAGCTCTCAAGTTTTCTAGGACAGTTTATTTTGATTGTTTGTCTGGAAGCATCTTTCGAAGTTTAACAATAATTCTAAGAGAGACATTGGCTCATCTCCTTTCTCTTTAACCAAAATATTGGACGCAAAACTTTTCTCCTTGAGCTGATTTGCGTTTTCTTGGTTGTGGCATGTCATACTCTCTGGATCGTTCGCATGTTTTTGGGCCACAGAAGTTCTAAGAGCCATGCTAGGAGTTTCAATGATCTGTCTTGACTTGTCATTGCCACCCAAAAATGGACGAGGAGTTAGATTGACAGAGAATCTGATCTGATTTAGCTTGATCTCTTCCTTTCTCTAGAAAATAACAAATGTCAAAGGGTATCAAATTCCAAATGCAGCTTAGAAATAGACAAAGACATATAATAACAAGTCTTATCCCATTAAGTGGGGTGGACTACATGTATCACACAATGCCACTGGGCTCTATTCACAACCAACCAAAAACTAGAATTTGAAAGTTAGTCTAATCTTCAAATGGCTGACGCCTCATTAAACAGCAAAATGTAGGTCGAGCTTTGGGGCATGCAATATGCTGCAGATTTCTAGAGACAAAGTTTCCAGGAGAATCTGCATCTTCATAGATTCCATGGAAGCCATCATACAAGTGAACCAATTATGCAGTAAGGCTCATTTCTTATGGGATTTGGTGAAAGGTGTTCGTGTTCTAATGCAACAGGATTGGGATATGATTAAACTTTGTCAAGTTCATAAGGAAGGCAATCAGGGTGCCCATTTTTTGATGATCCACCCCCAAGCGTGGCTAGGGCTATGTGTGCCGGTGGATGTGGGAGGTGCCAATTATTCTCACCATATCATGCACGCACAGGATCTTTTGCTAACCCTCCTTTCATAGCCGGGGAAAAAAGCAAAATATAAGTGAAAACCGAAAGAAAAATCAGGGGATAACATCCTACAAGAAAGAAACAACCTTAGATATTATACACAGAGGAAAGATTACCTTGTCAGAATTGGGCTTCCCTTTTGAAGTTGAATTTCCGGTGGTGCAATAAAAGCACTGCTAGGCTTTTTTAGCACTTGACCATTTGGATCATAACCCTACCCATTGATAATTAACTGTTAAATTGGTGTTCCTTCTTAGAGGACAAAATATTGAGACAAAAAATAGAGTTTTCACAATCTTTGCAGTAGAGGAAATGCCAGTATTAGTTGCCCTGTTCTGTAGTGAAATATTGAGACTGCCCTGAGAAAATTCTGAAGTAGGACTATTTGATTCAAATTTAAGTTGGCCAAAAGAGAATGGTGATTTGGCACTTTCATCTCCAACACTTTCTTTTCTCGCATTTGTGATATTTGAGTTAGGCATTTTAGGTAAGGGAGGTTCGGTTCTGTATTTATCAGCTATATCCCCAAATGCCTGCAAGCATTGCACAGTTCAATAAGCAAACACAAACCAGATATTATAACCAAATAATGGCCAGTTATTTTCATTTTCTATCTTAGTACTAGTTGCAAACTAAACAGAGCACGATAAATGACTATGACCACCTTGATGCAATTAGAACAGTGAGTTAATGTAGCACACTTAAAATACAGTTCTTTTACTTCTTTATATTCTTACTACCAAATTCTTCAACCAAAACATAACAAATGTATAGTTTTTCAGTCTAAACACAAGAATCATATAGGTTGATGGAGAACCATACATTTCTCGAAAATCACACAATGTCATATAATTGAACAGCCTACACTCGTCAAATAAGAAACTGCACCTATGTTTATCCTTCACCACTCTCCAATTTTTCTTTATTTTATTCACTAAAGGACAAAGCGAAGAGAAAAAAAGTTGAGGTTACATTCACATTTTAAGTCCTTGTATATGTAGTCGTGTCACTAAATAAGAGCACACATCAAGTACATAAAAGCCAAAATACAAATCAAGATTCCAATAATTTGTTTGTCAAAAAAAATATGTTGAATAAATCAAGCTTGATGTAAAGCTGTGTCGCAAACTCTCACTGAAAAAGCCAAGAAAATTTAGATCCTATCCCCTCAAACCCAAACCACCAATGGCTAATTATAAATACAATAAAGAGCCATCACATAGCGGAGCAAAACTGCAGCCCACTCTATCTAATGTCAGACGTTAAATGATACTCACAGTTGTGACACGTCCCTCTTTCAATTTTCGTGCAACTTCTTCAAATGTGGAAGCATTTTGCATAGAATGTAAAATGATGCTGACAATGCTATCATTGTTGCACTCGACATATGGGTGCTTTGACTTTATCAATTTTTGTAGTTTGCCTTTCGTGACAGGTATCTGCTTAGCTTTTACACAGATTGAAAAAAAAAAAAAAGGTTGACACGTACAACATAACTGAAGTACTACCTCAGCAGAAAAGATGACACTAGTTTAAACAATTTGATTTACCTATTTCCAGAAGAGTTTTATTTGGCAATACATAGGCAGTGCTCTCATCCTCTGCATGAGCAACAATATCCCGCCATTCATAAAGCCCCTGAAGCCATGCAATGAGCGTAGTGTGACTAAACTAGAAGTGGGCAACTGATAAAAATAACACAAATGGGTGATAGCAATAAAAAAAAAAAAAAAATTCCAGAGAAACCTACTGATACAACTGCCAATTGCTGAGCATTAAAACCAGCCCCTTGCAACCTGGATAGAAAACAGTAATTGGACTTCGATTTACAACTCTTGGCAGGCATTAAATGCAAACACAAAATTTACAGGACAAAATTAAATTTTCATACCCCAGAAAAAAAAGGACATAGAAAAGATAAAATAAGTAAATATTGAAAGTTGAGAACACTGTCTACTTAATGAAAGATTGACATTTGAAAGAAGGTAACAAACCCATATATGAATAGGAAGGAGTTCTCAGTCAGAAGCTCTTTCTCATAGAGCTGCATGAAGACATCATAACTGAGCCTGTACACCTGTTAATGATAGAAACCTCAAGGTAACAGACTTTATTAATTGTCAAATCACAGATACTGTCTTGTGTTAATTTTCTATCAGGTTAAAGATTTAGGACCCAGGATATGAACAATGCCTGACTTTACAGAACAAAAAGGTCAAACAATCACCCTTTCTAGTCTAACCTATATAATACAGAATTGACAGGAACATACTTGTTATGGATAGATATATACGGCCAAAAAATACACACACATATCAAAAGCATACTTAAGCTTTCTAATAACAGCTTGAGCTTTTTTAGGAATAAATGGTCAATTACATGGTCCATTCATTTAAAAAGCACAATAATAGTGGAAGTGGAATGATATTTTATCTATGCTTCAAGCCCAGAGGGGTTTTAGAAAAGAGGCGCATAAGACACACAGATTAATACTATCCCTAAACTTTTAGGATGAAATTGCCTACAGCAATGTTCATCTAACATGTTTAATCTCAATTTCACAGCAAACAAGCATATAACTTGATAGATAATAGGAATGATCATAAATTATTGGAGAACTAGCATCAAATTTAAGTTGCTAAAGCTTAAAGAAAATACTCATTCAAGGTCTAGAAATAGAAATACCCAATAGATATAAACTTTTGAAACCAATAGGAATAAACTGCTGGCTCTGTGAGAAGTATGCAATACTGATGCTCAACGAAATGAAGTTTTTTCAATAATATTAAGCAATAGCATCCCCAAAGCAAGACTTTCTTGAAATTCACAAGTTACCTCCAGCAAAGGATTATCAGAATTTTGAGAGTCTTTAGATAATCCAAATAAATTCATTCTCATTAAATCGTATATATACAGCAGGAAGTGAGTATCTTTTCTGGCATATCTATCATCAGAATATCACTTCATTAGATGGCAGTGATAAAATTAGCTAGGGGAAGTTTACTAGTCATTGTCAAACAATAACATACGCTTAGAATCTGACATGAGAAACGAAGTTAGCAGAGACCAATGATATTTTTCCAGGTTGGGGAGAGATTTATACGTTAATAGACAAATTGCGCAGTTGAAATCAGAAATGCATGGGGCTAGTTTGCTTAGGTGCAGCTACTTTTCTACAAAGGGCACTGTAAGATGCCGTTAACATTTCAATCAAGCTTAGGTAACAAGATCACTCGAACATCCTGAGGGTGCTCTGACTACAGAATAAAAGCTATAATGCAATATATGGCTATATGATAAAGAAATGTGGTCAGTTCTAGTTTAAATAATGACAGAAATTTTCCGTCTTCTGTAAATTTCAGGTGAGCATCACTTGACTATAGTGACAGTGGCAACCTTAAAAAATGGAAAAAGAAAAAAAGAAAAGGAATAAGAAACTAAAGGAGCACAAGGACAAGAATCAAGAAATGATCATATTCAAGAAGTCCAAAATATAATTGCACCTAAGCATCTGATTAGGAAGAGGACGTAGTCTCGAATCTGCATGCTGGTATCTGCAAAAAGTTGACTCATCAATATTAAAAAATGTAGGTGAGATTAACATGGAATAATCATGCTACAAAAATCAGCAAAACATCTGAGTGAAGACAATTGAAAGGCATTGTATTCTGAAAAAGCTATGAAAGGAAAAAGCATACATACTCTTTGTTTACAGTAACCCCACAATAGTGATGTAGAAGATGCTCTAAACTATTTCTTTCCAACTTTAACACTCTTGAGGCCTGAGGAATGAAATAAAAATGCAATGGTCATACATCACAATAAGGTTAAAAAAAGTTAAAAATAGCTGAGATGGTAAGTAAGGAAAGTAGGTCAAGGATGATCAACTGCAAGAGAACTTCACAGGCATCATTTCATAAGTTCTACTGTTGCAGAACATATCAGCTCGTTCTAAATGCATTCAATGCTAAACAAAGAATTCCATTAAGTTCCTTCAAAATAGAAACATAATATTTTAACTGCTCCTAAGCATATTTGGCTAGTAAGGAAACTATGCAAATAGCAGCAATGAGTCTCAAAACATTGATATAGATAAATTACCGCTTTCAAAAGGCAGCTCTATAACTAGGGCACATAATTCCATTGGTCTAGATCAGACAAGCAAGCAAAGGCTCAATCAATGAGACAATGACATATCTGGAATAAGTTTCATGAAGATGTGATTCGCACACACTCTTCAACAGTGAAACAAAATGATCAAATTTTATTACCTCTAAGTAGTTTAACAGGAGGTCCTAACTTAGTCTACATAAAACAAAATACTCCAACTACTGTTTCGTGAAGCACAAACTTTTCTTGGACAATTAGTTTAAGAAATAAACCATTACGACTATTGATAAAAGATTAAGAAGCTGATTTATCAGATTGCCCAAAAACCAGTTATACATTTTCTTTCTTCATATGCATGCAGAGATACTGCTAGCATAAACGGATATAAATAACTTAAAACTGAAAATTCATTTCACCATTACATTGCTTTTCTTTAGCCAAAACATCATCACAGACATGTTAATCTTTTTAAGATTGACAATTATTCACAGGATAGATCTCAAAATTGAACATTCAGATCTTTCTAAGCAAACCTGGCCAGTGTCAAATAAATTACAAATGTAAATGCCAAAATCCCTTTGAAGCCACAGCACATCTCGATCTGCTCCATGCATGACCTAATTAACCATAAATACGGTCAAGAGAGTAAGGCAAATCAGTTGATTGAGACAAAAAAGTACTCATGAAAATCAGACCTTTCTCTTGGCAGGATCCTTGAAAGCTTCCCTTAAATAGGGCCCAACATGTACACGCAGCTTCAGAGTGTCTATCACAAAATCTTCAGTCCTGGTTGAGATTTGCATCAGGCAAGTCAATCCTTGAAAATATTGATTGTGTTCTAGATCCACCTAGATATTTGAAGGCAAGACAAAAAGGTCATTCAGGTCATGTAGAAAAGTTCTAGTCAAGTTTGAATGAATACCAAACGTGTTACCGCAAATTCTTTAACAGCACGCAGCTTGGCAGCCAACTCCTTCAGATCCTTGACATCCTTCACTACCTTGAAAGGGATACAATCTATTGAGGGAGGCTTTATTGGCTCGAAGTTCCCACAATCTTTATCAACAAAATCCAAGGCAGAGAGTTTCTCCTTGAAATTATTAAGTATTATTCAGTACAGATAGAAGAATAAGACGAAGACAAAAAAGAACAGAGACTTTTTTTAAAAAAAATCAAGCACAAACAATAAAACATAAGCAAGATACTCAAATTTCACATTGCTTACAGGAGATACAACATAACCATGAAAACCCATTTCAGACAAACAAAACTACCGAATGGCAAATGCCAGAAAAGCACTGGCATTTCAAAACAAAGTCCTTCCTGTTTTAAAATACAATTTCAATCGAACTCCATAGATCTTCAGCTTTTGAATTCATGCAATGATACCCAGATTAGTGGGTGCCGAAATGATATGTCAGATGAGTCTAATTATATGGAATTAAGCGCGTCAACTGTATAGTTTCAAGATACATATACAATCTGAATGATACTACTATGAAGAAAGTCTAACAAATACCCGATCAAAGTGTATCATTTCTTCACAAACTATGAAAGCAGTTGGCCATGAAGCTATTAGAAAAATTAAAGCAGACAAGATACCCTGTCAAGGAAACTAACCAAAGGATGAATAAACTTCTGACCATCATCACTCCTCCGCAACCAGACATGCTCAGAAGGTTGGTTTGAATTATTAACTAGTATGTTATACTCGTCTTGAGGCCTCCTAATAGTTGGTATATGAAACGGCACTTTTGGCTTTGGCACGGTCGTTTTCCTATCCTCTAGTGCTGCCTCTTTTCCCGGTTCCACAATACTACCCCCTTCCTCTGTTTTCCCGCAAACTGATTGAAACCCGTTTTCCGAGTTCGCAAGTGGACCCATTGAGTGCCTAGTCTCCTGCTCTGTCTTCCCAATCCTCTGAACTCATCCAGACAAACATCGAAACGCTCAGACGCCTCATCCTTCACATTAACCAACGACTCATAAGCATCTCCCATATCCTTAGTATAAGCCATGTCCGATGGATGCACTGAAGCACCAACATTTGGAAGCATCGGCTGCGATTTCTTTGTGATTTCTTGAATTGGGTTGCTGAATTCGCCGAAGCTGTGATCGAAGTAAAAGTTTTTGGGGCCACTGAGCCTCAAGTTGATTGTGAGTGGCTTAGGTCTAGGTTCACAGTTTGAGGACTCTAACCTTTCGGCACCGGGATCACTCCAGGGAGTCGCTAAAAGCGAAGAGCAACGGCCGTCGCCCGGTCCCTATTTATATGCTTATGTCACGTGTCAGGCATGAAACTGCCGGTGGCAATGAAATCCATGTGAAATTTGGACTCGCTTTGAACAGAAGAGATCCTTTTTAGAACAGAAGATCCAAAGATTAAAGTTTAATCACAGTGTGAAGTATTAAATTATGGGTAGAATAGTATGATCTCATCTATTTTATTTCAATCATAAATATTTTTTTCATTTTAAAATCATATAAAAACCTTTCTATGAATAATTATAAAATATAAATACATAAATAGATTTCGTTTTCATTCACTCAATTAATTCACCATATAATTATATGTATGTATGTATTAAATTAAAATATTTTTTAATAAAAATTTTATCAAAAAATGGTTTAAATCACCAAAAAAATTAATGTGGGCAATTTTTAACGAATTAAATATTTAAAAATATAAAGTATTTTTAATATTTTAAGATACAATCATTATTTTTTTAAATGCTCCTAATAATAATGACTTTATATTTATTATAGAATATTTAATAGAGTTAAATATAAAAAGATAGAATTAATTTAAAAGTAACTTACTTTATTGAAAGATGAAATTTGATTAAAAATGTTTTACATTTTATAACGGAAGAAGTATATTTTTTACTTTTATATTTATATTTTAATTTTTTAAGTTATATATACGTATTTATTTAATAAAAAATTTAAAATTCAAATATATAAATTGAAAAAAATAATATTCCAAACATGCGATTAAAAAATTTAATAAAATAAAGATTATAAATAATAAAGTATTTAATATAATTTTTTTATTTTTTATTTTATTAATTTTAATACAAACTTTTAAATTATTTAAATATTAGCATGATTATTTAAAGTTTTTAAAATTGAAAAAGAGATTTTTTTAAAAGTAGAGAATTATATTATAAGAATAAAATAATAATTTTAACAAAATTATAGATTAAAAATTAAGAATTAAGTATTTTAAAATATTTAACGTAGTTTTTATATTTATCTATTTTAATCTTATGTCATTTTTCCTTTTAAAATGTAATAGCATAATATAATTTATTAGAGTTATTATATTATATATTGATGATAAATTTAGATTTGAGAAAAATCACTGAACAAGCGTCGATTTAAACTTAATAATGTATTTAATGTCCGTTGCGTTACTATTCTATCAATTGAAGTTTGTGCGTTTACATAAAAATTAAGATGGGTCACATTGTCTTTTGTAAATATGACCTTGTATTATTTATCAGCCATGTTGATTATAGGAAGAATGATGGACAAATCAATCTAAAATAAAAAATTAAAAATTTGATCGTTTGAGATGTAATAATGACAATGAAATTTCAATAAATTTCTTTGAGATAAAATTTTTGCATAAAATTATTTTAGCATCCCTATGTAGTTTAAGAAGTTATGATTTTATAAACTGTTTTTGTCATTTGTGAAACCAACTTACGAATACTTATAGTAAATTTTTAAATGATATATAATTAGTTGGACTTTGCTAATAGAATGTTATGGTTTTCTAAATCGCTCTAATCATCGATAGAATCAAACTAGCAAATAATTATACTAAATTTATAGATATAAAATTAGTTGAATCTTGCTGATTGAAGAAAATTGTGATTTTTTAAATTGTTTTAGTCATTAATAAAACTAAACTTGAAAATGCATATATCAAATTTGTCAATAATATGAAATTAATTATAGAATAGTAACAAAGTCATCTCACACATAAATTTAATATCAGGAAGGTTTCTAGGACCTCATTATCATTATCACATTTTGCAAGATAGAATTATTATTTTTCTATTTTAGAGGGATTTATTTGTCATTTTGTCCTGAATATATTGGTAGTGTATATATTTAATTATTATAAAATTAATATTAATTTAAATAAAATAGTATAATTCTAAATATTTTTAGTAATATATTTTTTAAATTCCAATAAAAAATCATTTTTAAGTATACTTTTTTCTCCAAATTTTTTAAGTAACTTTAAAACTTGTTAATACAAAAATTTTAAATCTATAGTGGTCTAATGGATGAAACTATGGAGAACTTCATTGTAGAATTGGGGATAAGACTTTATTTCACATCAATCTCAAAACAATTATGAAATTACACTACATGACTAAGGCAATAAATTGATATTATGCTTTGTAAATGATCAAAATGCCCTTTAATTCTTTTAATTCTTAAACGTTGTTAAGCTTTAACGTGCCCAATTCTCATCCTAACCTGGATAAGCTCAACAATGGAACATATCATTCGCCATTGAGAATCACCTCTCTCTTTTTCCACTTCCTAGCCTTCCAAGACGTTAATCTTTTGAATCAGTTTTGAAATGAAGCCTTCCGTTTTTTCCTACTTGCCACCACTAGTATTCTTATGAGTTTGCTGAATCGGCCAACATTCTTCACATTTTATGAGAATGTCTTCCATGGTTTTTCTACCCATGTTGTTGTCGACACTGGCAGAAATGCGAACGGCGAGTACGAATTGCTTGAGTTGTGCTCAGAAGGACACTGTCCTTAAGAATTATTCCGGTACACCTTTTGACGACCCCAAGATTAAATAAGCACTTCCTTAGCGGAACGAGAGAACAGAACAACAGAGACTAAAAGTAAACACAGACGAATAGATAGAGGAAGGAGAGAACCCCAAAAACTCGAGAGGCTTATTTCGCTCTATCTGCACCTATGACTATATATAACCTGAAGGTGGAGACATGAATGTTGGGGGGTTACCACCGAATTAAAGGCTCGATTACACTGTCATAAAAATCATTTAAACACTTGTCAGGAAATGTTGGGGTTACGCAAACATAAAATGCATTTAACCTCTTGTCTAGAAATGTTGGGAAGACAAAATGTTTAGAAAATTAATTTGGTTAATGATCAAAAAACATTCTTGGTTTGATTTCAAACTTTAGATAGCTAAAAATTGAGTTTCTCTGACAAGCCAAAAATAATTATTTATTTTGTAAAAATAATCCTGTAAAAGGAACCCATTACCTCTTGAACTCGCGTGCGGGGGGGCGAATCGGCTGATTTAAACTGCGATTGCCCTGAGTTGGCCTGTCTCATGTGCGCGAGGCCACTTCTCCTCCAAGCCCATTTTACTAGCCCACTTCATTCCTTAGTGTATATACACTAGGAGAGTCTTTCTTTTAGTCAATGTAGGACTTTGACACACACACACACACTTTTGACACATATACAACAATCCCCCACATGTGTCAAAAGGATCTATGTTCGTCTAATTTATTCACACGGAGGATAATCACTTTGAATTTGGTGTCTGTCGACTTGAACCAAACCTAAACTAATAAAACTTAGCACATAGAAAAGTCAGTGTAACTTCGTTATTAAACCAATAGATCTTGAGCGTGTGTTAGAGGTCTTATTAATCAGATTATACCCCCACAGTCTCTGCTATTAATGACGATTTTGCATGTTATCGGCCATGCACACACCTAGTTTTAACAAATGCTCTAGAGATTTCACCACGATCTCATAGGAGTGGCCCCACTCCATATTTATATAGGTGTTTTTATCAAGTGTATTTGCAATGAATACACCATCCGTGAGGACTATGAAAACATTAAAAGCTTTCTATCACGTTTCGTCATTTTTCACAAGGTTAAAGAGGTCCGGAATGCTCCAAAACCCTCTAGAAGGCTCCCAGCTAACCTTAAGAGTGCTAGAGAGTGCAAGAACATTCTAGAGAAGCCTACACAACTCTAGCCTCAATATTTTAATATTGTCTCTAGATTCCTCCATTTAAGTATCTAGATATTTGTTAAGAGAATTCTAGAGAATCAATTGTAACCGTAGGATAGATTTAATCTCCACCGTCCATTAAGGAGGTGGGAACATTCTAGATCCAAGGGGAGGCTTATAAATACCTCACCCCTCCTCGTTTGTAAATCATCCTTGAGTTCTCAAAGCTATAGAACTCTCACATTCTCCAAACTCTCTCTACTCTCCTTTGCCTTCAAGCTTTCCCTTTCCTTTACTTAGCCAAGCATCCTCCTTTCATACGAGTTAGGCTTACTTAGCAACTTCCAGTGAAGGTTGTCTAAGTGCTGCACGGGTTGAAAGACTAGCCCCGTAACAGTTGGTATCAGAGCTCGGTTCTACCATTGTGCTTAAAGGAAGGTATTGTACGATGGCAGCTGAGGAAGGAAACGTCATTGGCACGGAAGCACAGGAGCAAGCTCATGCACAACAGGAGCAAGCTCACCCCAGGTCCAAGCGAGAGTGAGGCCGGAGCAGGGCACCCGCAGGTGAGTCCCTTGAACCTCGTGTTGTTAGCTTGGAATCTAACATGGAGGAAGTGAGAACTACTATAAGGGGACTCAACGATTAACTCAACAATCTCATCCAAGAGAATGCTGAGATAACGCGGGCTGCCAAGTTAATGATTGTAGACCTTAACGATGATTTAGGGGAAGACATTCATTCCCTCAGACGTGATCTCACCGATCTCTGCAAATATGTAAGAGATGAGGTGCGAGATCTACGCTCTCAAATGGATGAGATTCATCATGAATGGGAATCTCATCACTGTGTGAGCAGCCCTATTAGTGGCAGTACTTCAAATGCCACTTCTCAGGGTCTGAAAGTGCCCAAGCCGGCCATGTACAATGGGGCTCGTAGTGCCACAATTGTGGAGAACTTTCTCTTTGGCCTAGAATAGTACTTCGAGGCCATGGAAGTCTCTAATGACTCGATCAGAATCAACAATGCTTCAACTTTTCTCCGAGATGTAGCCCAACTATGGTGGCGCAGAAAGCATGCTGAGCGAGAGAAAGGCACCTGCACTCTCAACACATGGGAGCTGTTCAAGTCAGAACTCCGCAAGTACTTTGTTCCCCACAATACTGAGACAGAGGCTTGAGGTAAGCTTCGTAGATTGAGACAAACTAGTAGTATTCCTGACTACATCAAAGAGTTTACTACCATCATGCTCGAGATCGAGGACCTGTCCGACAAGGAGGCTCTTTTCTGCTTCATGGACGGACTTAAAGACTGGGCGAGAGTAGAACTCGATAGACGCAAAGTGTAAATTCTAGATGAGGCAATTGCTGCTGCTGAGTGCATAATTGACTACTCCACCAAGTCCAAAAAGCCTAATCCTGGTAACAGTGGAGGAGACAAAGGAGGACAAAAGAAGAACTCTGATCGTAAGGATGGTGGTAGATTCTTTGGTGGGAGTTCTAGACAGGATAAACCACTCTCAATCAAGCGTGATGCCTCAAAGCCACCGAGGCCATGCTTCATGTGCGATGGTCCACACTGGACTCGTGACTGCCCCAACCGCAAGGCTATGAATGCCTTGGTTACTGAGATGAAGGATAACCGGGACAAGGAGCAACAGATCGACCTTGGTTCCCTCCAACATTTGAATTCCTTGACTGGACTCTTTTCTCCATCTAAGAAGGAAGAGAAGGGTCTACTTTATACTGATCTTGCTATTCAAGGCAAGTTCGCCTCTGCCATGCTCGACACAGGAGCATCCCACAACTTCATAGAGGCTGAAGAAGCCAAGAGATTAGGTATCCAACTCAACAAAGGAGAAGGCACCATCAAGGCAGTGAACTCCCCAGCCAAACAAGTCCTTGGGATTGCCAAGGATGTGAAGGTGAAGATCGGGGATTGGCAAGGTACGTTAGACTTTACTATTATCCCTATGGATGATTTCAAAGTTGTATTGGGACTTGCTTTCTTTTGCAAAGCACATGCCTTCCCTATTCCCGAAGCCAAGTCTACGGTGGTCATTGACTCCAACATGATCCGAGTAATCCCCTTGAAATGCTTGGAGAAATCCAACCCTATGATTTCTGCCTTGCAATTCAAGAGGGGTCTCAAGAACTCAGAAGGGTATATTGCTACTGTACGTTCATTGGCCGAGGAAGAGGATGGCCCAACCATGCCACAGGAAACCTTACCACCTTGCATCCAAGAGGTGCTACAGGAGTACAAGCACGTCATGCCTGATGAGTTGCCCAAAAAACTACCCCCCAGAAGAGAGGTAGACTATCAGATCGAGTTGGAGCCTGGTGCCAAACCATCTGCCTTGGCACCTTATCGCATGTCACTTCTAAAACTTGCAGAGTTAAGGAGACAATTGCAAGATCTCCTTGATTCAGGATATATTCAACCATCTAAGGCTCCATATGGTGCTCCAGTCCTTTTCCAGAAGAAGAAGGATGGATCGTTGCGAATGTGCATCGACTACAGGGCCTTGAACAAGATTACTATCAAGAATAAGTACCCGATACCTTTGATCGCCAACTTGTTCGATCAGCTTGGAAAAGCCAGGTACTTCTCTAAGCTTGATCTCTGATCCGGGTACTATCAAGTACGCATCGCCGCAGGTGATGAACTGAAGACAACCTGCGTGACGAGATATGGAGCATTTAAGTTCCTTGTCATGCCCTTTGGACTGACGAACGCCCCGGCAACATTCTGCACACTCATGAACAAGTTATTCCACCCTTACTTAGACCAGTTCGTGGTGGTATACTTGGATGACATTGTGGTGTACAGCAAGACTCTTGAAGAGCATGCTCAACACTTGAAGAAAGTCTTCCAGGTACTCTCTGATCACAAACTCTATATTAAGTTGGAAAAATGCTCTTTTGCCAAACAAGAGGTGGACTTCTTGGGCCATAAGATTAAGGATGGGGAGCTCATGATGGACCCAACTAAGGTGCAAGCCATTCAAGAATGGCAACCGCCTACCAAGGTCCCAGAGTTAAGATCATTTCTTGGTCTGGTAAACTACTATCGACGGTTCATAAAGGGATATTCAAAAATCATTGCTCCATTGACAGATTTACTCAAGAAGAACAAATCTTGGCATTGGTCACAAGATTGCCAGGATGCCTTCAACAAGCTGAAGCAGATGGTCGCGCAAGAGCCTGTTATGTCCTTGCCCAACTACTCCAAGCCATTTGAGGTACACACCGATACCTCAGACTTTGCAATAGGCGGCGTGTTAATGCAAGAAAGACACCCTATTGCGTACGAGAGCCGCAAGCTCAATGACACAGAGAGGCGCTACACGATGCAAGAGAAAGAGATGTCTGCCATCATCCATTGTCTACGGACCTGGCATCATTACTTACTTGGGAGCAAGTTCACTATTATGACAGACAATGTTGCTACGAGCTACTTCCAAACACAAAAGAAGCTCAGCCCGAAGCAAGCTCGCTGGCAAGATTTTCTTGCTGAGTTTGATTATCGATTGGAGTACAAGCCAGGCAAAGCAAACGTGGTGGCGGATGCCTTAAGCAGGAAAGCCGAGTTAGCCACTCTTTCAGCAAGCATGCCCCAGAATGACTTCCTTGAACGAATCAAGGAAGGTATGTCTCAGGACTCATCCGCAAGCGACTTAGTAAAGCTTGCTATCGAAGGCAAGACTCGAAGATTTTGGGTGAATGATGGAATACTCTATACCATTGGGAACCGAGTCTATGTGCCGAAATGGGGCAACCTTCGAAGGGATGTCCTAAAAGAGTGCCATGATTCCATGTGGGCCGGACATCCAGGTATGACCAGAACACTTGCTCTCATACAAAATCATTTCTATTGGCCACATATGCAAGATGATGTCGAAGCATATGTGAGAACTTGCTTAGTGTGCCAGCAAGATAAGGTTGAACAATAACATCCTGCTGGTCTACTCGAACCTTTGCCGGTGGCTGAGAGACCATGGGAGAGTGTCTCCATGGACTTCATAGTTGCTCTCCCTAAGTCTGAAGGATGTAGGAGTATCATGGCGGTGGTTGATAGATTCAGCAAATATACCACCTTTATACCAGCCCCAGCAGATTGCAAGGTCGATGAAGCGGCACGCTTATTTTTCAAGCATGTCGTAAAGCTATGGGGGATCCCTCGCAACATCATCAGTGATCGAGATCCCCGATTCACCAGGAAATTCTGGAGAGAACTTTTTAAGCTCTTGGGGACAGACTTGAATTTCTCAACAAGCTTTCATCACCAGAGCGACGGACAAACAGAGCTGATCAATGCTTTGTTAGAGCTCTACCTTCGGCACTATGTGAGCGCACATCAACGAGATTGGGCTAAGTTGCTTGATGTGGCCCAATTCTCTTACAACTTGCAGCGAAGCGAGTCGACAGGTAAGAGCCCTTTTGAGATAGTTACCGGACAACAACCTCTAACCCCCAACGCACTTGCCACACCATACAAGGGAGACAATCCAACTGCCTATAAGTTTACCAAGGAATGGCAAGAAGAAGCCGACATTACTCGTGCATGCCTAGATAAAGCTTCCCGAAAAATGAAGAAGTGGGCAGACAAGAAGCGACGCCCCATTGAGTTTCAAGTAGGTGACTTGGTCATGACCAAGTTATTGCCGAATCAATTCAAGTCACTACGCAAAGTCCACAAAGGCTTGGTCAGGAGATATGAAGGCCCTTTCCCTATCATCAAACGTGTGGGAAAGGTTACGTACCAGGTACAACTCCCTCCTAAGCTTAAGATTCATCCTGTCGTCCATGTTAGTCTCTTGAAGAAATATTACAGAGATGAAGAAGATCCATCTTGAGGTATCTCTAAGAGAGCACCGACAGCGATCGTCACTGAGTACAACAAGGAGATAGAAGAAATCCTTGCCGACAGGGTGATCAGAAAGAGAGGAGTTCCCAACTATACTGAGTACTTAATCAAGTGGAAGGGTCAACCAGACTTTAAAGCTAGTTGGGAACGTGAAGACCTCCTGTGGCAGTTCACTGACCAAATCGAACGCTACAAGGAGGAAGGCGCGACGAGGGCGTCGCGAAATCAAGTGGGGGAGAATGTCACGTTTTGTCATTTTTTACAAGGTTAAAGAGGTCCGGAATGCTCCAAAACCCTCCAGAAGGCTCCCAGCTAACCTTAAGAGTGCTAGAGAGTGCAAGAACATTCTAGAGAAGCCTACACAACTCTAGCCTCAATATTTTAATATTGTCTCTAGATTCCTCCATTTAAATATCTAGATATTTGTTAAGAGAATTCTAGAGAATTAATTGTAACCGTAGGATAGATTTAATCTCCACCGTCCATTAAGGAGGTGGGAACATTCTAGATCCAAGGGGAGGCTTATAAATACCTCACCCCTCCTCGTTTGTAAATCATCCTTGAGTTCTCAAAGCTATAGAACTCTCACATTCTCCAAACTCTCTCTACTCTCCTTTGCCTTCAAGCTTTCCCTTTCCTTTACTTAGCCAAGCATCCTCCTTTCATACGAGTTAGGCTTACTTAGCAACTTCTAGTGAAGGTTGTCTAAGCGCCGCACGGGTTGAAAGACTAGCCCCGTGACATTTCGCTCAGCCTCCATTCAATGCATTCTAGCACTTTCTCAAGCCATAGGAAGAGATAAAATTCAGTGCTAGCAGAACTAACAAGTGACTTGTTCTTACCTATTGAACCTTCTTCATAAGATCTCTAATCACAAAGGTTGGGTTGCCATCACCGTTAATTTCAAACAAGCTTAAGTCCTATTCCCCTCGATGTTTCAATAATAAATTTCTTCCCTAAGGGTTTAGTTAATGGATCCACCAGATTTAACTTTGATCTCACATAATTGATTGAGATGACCCCATCTTTGAGCAGCTGCCTCATAATACTATGTTTCATTTGAATATGTCTACTTTTGCCATTGAATGTCTTATTTTTAGCATTGTTATTGCAGACTGGCTATCATAATGTAAAGACACTAATGGTGTGGGCTTTTCACCTATTTGAATACTTGCTAAGAAGTTTTTCAACCACTCAGCCTCAGTCCCAGCCAGCTCCATGGCAATGAACTCAGAATCCCTTGAGGATTTTGTGTTGATTGTCTGTTTTGCAGACTTTTAGGTTATTGCACCACCACCAAGAGTGAATATATAACCACTAGTAGATTTTGTCTCTTCTAAATTCGAAATCCAGTTAGCATCACTGTATCCTTCCAATACAATGGGAAATCTACTATACAATATACTATAATTCATGGTACCTCTTAAATATCTCAAGACTCTCACCAGAGCTTTCCAATATTTATTGCCTGGACAGTGGGTATATCTACTCAATCTGCCTACAACATAAGCTATATCAGGCCTTGTAAAGTTCATCAAATGCAACAGATTCTCAATAATTTGTGCATACTTAGATTGAGCAACTGGGTCACCCTTGTGCTTTTTTAATTGCACACTCGAATCATAAGGAGTACTCAGAGGAGCATCTTTAAGATGTTCAAACTTTCTAAGAATTTTCTCAACATAATGTTCTTGGGAAAGCAAGATTCCATTTTCATTCCTTATGATTTTTACACCCAAGATTACCTTGACTTCACCCATATCTTTCATGTCAAAATTTGAAGAAAGAAAATTTTTTATTTCATTAACAACACACATACTAGAGCAAAAAATTAGTATATCATCAACATATAAGCATATAATCATACCATCATTATTCACAAGCTTTGTATAAACACACCTTTCTACTTCAACAGTAGAAAATTCACTAGTTGTCAAAACTTGATCAAGTTTCTCATGCCATTGCTTAGGCGCTTGTTTTAAGCCATACAAAGACTTTACAAGTTTACAAACTTTATTTTCTTGCCCAGGAATCACACATCCCTCAAGCTATAACATGTAAATTTCTTCTTCCAAATCATCATTTAAAAAAGCAGTTTTAACATCCATTTGGTGAACAAAAAGTTTGTAAATTGAAGCCAAAACAATAAGAACTCTTATAGAAGAGATTCCAGTCACAGGAGAAAATGTGTCTAAATAATTTATATTTTTTTTTTGAGTAAAACCCTTAGCCACAAGCCTTACTTTATACTTATCAATTGAACTGTCTGAAAAATATTTGTTCTTAAAAATCTATTTACACCTAATAGCCTTAGCTCCTTGGGGAAAATCTGATAAAACCCAAGTTTTATTTTTCCTTAAAGAATCAATTTCAATTTATATTACTTCTTTCTAAAATTTGGCATCAGAAGAAAAAATAGCTTCATAGAAATTTTACGGTTCATCTTGTACTAAATAAGTGTAAAAATCATCTCCAAAACTTGTTTCTTTCCTTTGCCTTTTACTTCTTCTTAAAACCAAATCCTCATTTAAATTTTGTTCAAACTCTGAATTCTCAACAGGTTTAGAAACATGCTTAATTTTCAAGGGAAAATGTGTTCAAAAAATTTAGCATACTTAGTCTCTATAATTGTGTTTTGGTCTAAAACATCACTTTTTAAAACTAAAAAATGATACACTGCACTTTGTTCAGCATACCTAATAAACATACAATTAGAAGTTTTAGAGCCAATTTTTTTCTTTTTAGGATCAGGCAATAAAAATTTTGCAAGACACCCCCACACTTTCAAATATTTTAAGTTTGGGGTAAACCCTTTCCATAACTCATAAGATGTTTTCTTTGTTTTCTTATGAGGTATCCTATTTTATAAAAAACATGTAGACAAAATAGCTTCATCTCACAAGTTATTAGGTGCAGAAGAACTCACAAGCAAAGAATTCATTGTTTCTTTTAATATTCTATTTTTTCTTTCTGCAACACCATTAGACTCGGGAGAATAAGGAGGTGTTATCTCATGTATAATTCCTTCTTTTTCACAAAAATCATTTAACAAAATATATTCTCCACCTCTATTTGATCTAACCCTTTTAATTCTTTTGTTTAACTGATTCTCAACCTTTGCTTTATATAAAAGAAATTTTTCAAAAGCCTCATCTTTATTTCTTAACAAGTATACTTTAGTATATCTTGAAAAATTATCAATAAAAGTGATATAATATTTTTTACCACCTCTAGTCATGATTTGTTTTAAATCACCTAAATCTGTATAAATTAAAGATAGTAATTCAGATTCTCTTTGACTAGAAAAGTGAGATTTTTTACTTTGTTTAGTTTCTGCACATACTTCACATTTTCCAAAATCATTGTTTTTAATTTCAGAAAGTAGTCCAAGTTGTTGCATCCTATTTATATAACCTTTACTAGCGTGACCTAGTCTAACATGCCACAAATCAAATGAATCAACCATATAAATAGGCATATATTCAGAAGATTCAGTCTTATTCATTTCATCAACATTTAAAACAAACAGTCCCTGATTACAATACCCTTTGCCTACAAACACATTATTTTTTGTCATTACAATCTTGTCAGATTCAAATGACACTTTAACCCCAGCTTTCCCTAAAAAAGCAACTGGCACTAAGTTAGCTCTAACTTCAGGCACATGCAGAACATCGTTTAGAGCTAGAGTCTTTCCTAATGTGAGCTTTAAGACCACTTTTCCTTTTCCTTAAACTTTAGCAGTTCGGGAATCAGCAAGGTAAACATGGTCTTCCCCTTCCTTTACAAGATTATAGGCGGTAAACATCTCTTGGCTAGCATATATGTGCCTGGTAGCCCTGGAGTCTCCCACCTATTTCTTCACATCAAAAATCAAGAGAGCTTGTGACACCACTGTAGCAATGATGTCATCATCACTGTCACCATCTCGTTGTACTAAATTTACATTTGGCTTTCGAGGCTTATCACGATTTGCTCTCTTCCTACACTGTGCTGCATAGTGTTCTGGTTTACCACAGGCAAAACAGTCTCCTTTCTTTTTGAAAGAGGGGTTAGAAGCATTGGGTTTGTAATCAGATTTTCTATTTTTCTTGTCTTTAGTTTTAGAATCACACCTCTTGTTGTAAGGCTTTATCTCCACCGGGTTGGCTTTGGATATCATTTCTCTGGTTCGAGCTGCACATATTGTATTACGGTTGGTGTCTTCAATGATGATGTGAGTGATCAAATCAGTCAAGGATAGCTGCTTCTGTTTGTGTTTCAGTTGCTGTTTGTAGTCAGACTATGATTCTGGCAGCTTCTCAATTAGCATCCCAGCAACGAACTTGTCTGAAAGGTTGATGTTTTTAGCACAAAGCTCCTCCAGCAGCTTATGATATTTGTTGATTTGCTCCTTTACATCCTTGTTCTTGGTCATCTCCTATTTGTAGTAGTTGCCCGCAACGAACTTTTGTTTGCCGGCATCCTCAGCAATGTACTTTGTCACCAAGGACTCCCATATCTTACAAGCTTCCTTATAGACACAGTAGACATCGAACAAATCATTAGATAAAGTGCTAATGATAGTGTGTCAGCATACCTTGTTTGCATGAGTCCATGTAACTCTCTGGGCTTGATCAGTATCAGCAGGAGGCTCGGATTGAGCAAGAGCAGCAGCCACACCATGCATGTCAAGAACAGTGAAGACTCATTCCTACTAGCGTTTGAAGTTTCGGTCGTCAAAGACTTTTATCTTCGATATGTCTAGGAACGACCTCGGTAGGGGAACGACAACAGTGGCAGGGACATACTAACCTTCAACTGAACCACTGTGCACACCTTCAGGAGTGACATTTTCAGTACTATTCGTCGCCATTGGGCTGAATAGTTCTTAAAATTGTTGGCGACATCGGCAGAAATGCAAACGATGAGTACGAATTACTTGAGTTGTGCCCGAAAGGACACTGTCCTTAAGGACTATTCCGGCACGCCTTCCGATGACCGACAGTTCCCCAAGATTAAACAAGCACTTCCTCAGCAGAACGAGGGAATAGAACAATAGAGACTCAAAGTAAACAAAAACTTATAGACAGAGGGAGGAGAGAACCCCGAAAACTCAAGAGGCTTATTTCGCTCTATCAGCACCCATGGCTATATATAGCCTGAAGGTGGAGACATGAACGTTGGGGGGTTACCACCGGATTAAAGGCTTGGTTACACTGTCATAAAAATCGTTTAAATACTTGTCTGGAAACATTGGGATTGTGCAAACGTAAAATGCATTTAACCTCTTGTCTGGAAACGTTGGGAAAATAAAACGTTTAGAAAATTCATTTGGTTAATGATCAAAAAACGTTCTTGGTTTGATTTTAAACTTTAGATAGCCAAAAATTGAGTTTCTCCGGCAAGCCAAAAATAATTATTTATTTTGTAAAAATAATCCAGTAAAAGGAACCCATTACCTCTTGAACTCGCTCGCAGGGGGGCGAATCGACTGATTTCAACTGCGATTGCCCTGAGTTGGCCTGTTTTATGTGCGCGAGGCCACTTCTTCACTAAGCCCATTTTACTAGCCCACTTCATTTCTTAGTATATATACATCAAGAGAGTCTTTCTTTTAATCAATGTGGTACTTTAACACACATACAACACATGTTACGCAGGATCAAAGTTTCTTCCATTGCCAACCACCCCTTTATACTCTCAGTCTTTGAGAATTGTCGCCATCCACTTGACACCGCTCACTTCTTGTAGTTCCCCGACCCTCAAACCCAACAAGGTCTCTGGTAAGAATTTGACCATAATTTTGATGTTATCATCTATATCCACAACATAAGAACTTGGCTGAAGTGCCATAACTTCTCTAGTTTGAATTCGAGCAAAGTTATGGGACACTGGAAAGGGCTTTGCAAGGTTGGAGTTAAATTCATGACAAGAAATTGCAACAAGTTCACGACATTTCTCCAAAGGTAGCAAAGTTGGTGCAAGCTCTTTAAGCTCCATGGACCGAGACAATGACAACCCTGAATTTTGGCCGCTAAAATGTGTCGATGGTCATGAAACCCACATGGCTTCTACGGTAGCAGTAAAGAATAAGAAATTATAGGAAATAGAGAAAGGGAGAAAGGCAACCATTGATTGATTTTTTTAAAAAAAATTATTTGAATGGCATTTTGATTATTTTTCATATAAAACATAATTTTAATTTAATCTTTTGATTATGGAGTGTAATTTCAAAATTGATTGGGGACTGAGTTGAAATCAAGTCCCATGCCTAATCCTATAAACAAATTCTCTCATGGAACTTGGGGAAAAAAAAAAAAAAAACTCAACGCATGATAGTATGACACTATATTTGTTGATGTTCCCCTGTCTCTTTTCATTTTATTTTATTTTATCGTATTATTCGTCAAATCCTTCCATGCTCCAAAAGAAAGCATCCAAAATGTTGCTCGGCGGAGGTGGCTTTCACTTTCAGTGGATCTCCTTCCTATACTCTTCGCTTGGCTCATCGTCTCTGGATTCTCTCGCCGTTGTTCTTTCCCAATCCACTACCTAATGAGGTATTGCTTCTTTTACACTATTTTCGTCTATATCCTTTCTCAACGGAGTTTTGCTTTGCTTCGGACTGTGCACCAGCCCCGGCTTAAAGCTTTTCTAGCCCCCCCCTTTTGGGGGGGCGGGGGTGGGAGTATTTGTGAAATTTCTTGACGGGCATTCGAGGGTTCATGAGTATCCTGTTTGCCGAAACTCATTTGGGCTGAAATGCAGCAAATCTTGGCTCATTCTTCCTGCCCGATCAAATCAAGACTCCTTTTCTCCTTTTCTTGTAGAATCACATTTTACAGCCCCACTTGTTTGTAAAAGGATTGAGTGTTATGAGCCCTTTTTATTTATTTATTTATTTTTTTCAAGTTCGGCGTTTGATAATTTTTTTCCTCCTGTGTAAGCAGTCGTCAACCTGAAGTTCTCTGGGCTCAGCGTTCTGATAAGGTTTATCTTACTGTTGCTCTACCTGATGCCAATGATGTTTCCGTTAAGTGTGAGCCTCAGGGTTTATTTAGCTTCTCTGCTAATGGAGTTCAAGGTGAATCCTACAAATTCAGCTTAGAACTTTATGGACCAATCGTAGCTGAGGTGAGCTGTTAACTTGCACTCTAGTATTAATCACTGGCTACACATCTGCAAAAAAGAAAAAAAAAATTACTGGATGCATTAGTATACCGCGTGTAATTCTGTGCGTTTTTCACGTGGACTCCTTTTTTATGGTTACGTGATGATAACTACTGCAACACCGATAACTAGATTAGAATCTCGAGGTTTGGAGTTGGCTACATGCATTACTAATCACAACTATTTGAGACCTCCATATGGATTTTCTTTTTCCATTCATTTGGCGTTACAGACACTTTCACCCTTGGATCGATGTAACTGCAGCTCTCCTCCTTTTTCATTTTCAACTTTTGGATATTTTTCTACTCTTTCAATCCGGAAACTTTGTTCATGTTGGGGTTCCTAGGCCAAGGGTGATTCTTCCTGATCTTATCCCTGTTCCATTACACAACCTCTGAGTGAATAACACAACTGTTCACTAAATCAGCACAAGTTAACCTAATTCTTACTGACACTATGAGGCACGAACAAGCCCTTGCCGATTTGCCACCTCTCATTTTCCTCTCTCCATAAGTTAGTTCTCTGCCTTATGGGGTTGTTGCTCTTGTTGCTGTCACCTTATCTTTCTGTAGTGTGTAATGTCCATAGCTCTAATAACCGTTGCTATACCTATTTACTATCAAGTCTTCATTGCTCTCACAAGTAAATACTCTGTTGTTCTGTCCTGTTTTTTAAAATTTCGTTTACCATGCCAATTTTTTTTAAGGTTGAAAGGTTGTGTCTTTAAATTTTTAACTGTTGTATAGGGTTGTAAAACTAAATCTGGCTTGAGAAACATACTGTGCTCAATTCAAAAGGAACAGAAAGGATGGTGGAAAAGGCTGCTAAAGTCTGAAGAGAAACCTGCACCATACCTGAAGGTTGATTGGAACAGATGGTGCGACGAAGATGATGAAGAATCAGCTTGTAAGTTTTTTTAACTATTCTTTGATGCCTGATTTTTATTGATGAGCATCTCCAAAAATTTTCATGGACGTGAACTCGACAATCCATACATATACAATGAGTAATTTATGTATATATAGTGAGTTATGCTAGTTGTGCAGCTTTAAGGTGGAAAACAAGAAATATTGAGTACGAGCCACTAAATCTATACAGGTCATACATGCTTAGCGAGTAATGCCAGTTGCACTACTCTCAGGTGGATAACCAGAATTATTGACCACCTGCAACTTAATCTATCGTGTAACTGGCTTAGTAACTTCAAATTGGAGTGCTTTAAGATTATGGGCCATCTTACACATACTATCCGTCGTTCTTCTGCTTGGTAATTTACAGTTACACATTGCTTTGGAAAGGGATAACTATGCATCTTTTGTCTCTCTTTTGCTAATGAAAAGACTGTGTATATGGAATGGTTCTGGCAGCATGGAAGTAGGTTTCCGCAAATGCATCTACTGGGGAAGAGATTGTTTGCTGTTTTTCATTTGCAATTATTGAGCTTGTTTGAGGCCCCAAACCCTATGGGTTTGCATTAAACTGTAGTTAACTGACTTAACTCTCTTGTTGAATTTAACTTTTGAAAAAAATGGTATGTGACTGAAGAAAATGGTCTGTGACTGTAATTGAGTCTATGTTAATGGTTTATGAGATTAGAAATTATTACAAGAACTGGAAACTGTTTGCTCAAATGCTGATTTTGTGCATTATCGATTATTAGGCCATCCTTGGCTTGATAGATCTCTAAAATTAGATTATCAGGATCCTTACCCTTGTAAATTATCTTCAATTTCATGAAGGTTGCACTACCATGTTCTGAAATTCTTATCTGGGAGTTGACAACAAAAAATACTAGAATGACTTCTCTTTGGGAGTATTTTAATTTTAGTGCTCTGATTGAGCTTTGTGTGGATTTATGCAGCTGACGAGGAATCTGATGATGATGCACGGGTGAGTTGATTCCTTCTACTCGTCACACATAATTTAAAACTTTTCACTTTGACTCACTTTCTGGTTTCTAATATTGTCAAACGCATTTTTCTTTACAGTTTGTGGGACAAGATGATGGGAGCAGTGACGAGGAAGGGATGTTGTGTGAGTGACCCTCTTGTTTCCCTGGTTTAGAATTTGTTTTACATTGTTTAGTGGAAGCATATTTGTCACACAAATTTTTTTCTTATTATGTCAAAAAACGCATACTATAGAACTGTAAGATCTGTTGGTGGTTCCTATTTTTGGCACTAACTTATCATGCGAACACGAGCAATCTGCTGAATTATATTGTGTTAGCATAGGCGTCTCCCATTTTCTTATTCATACAATTGGAATTGAGGTCTGCAGCACTCATTCATCCTCCCTTAAACCTGACATACATTATTATTATTTGCAGATCTCCCTGATTTGGAAAAGGCAAGAGGATAGGAACCCCTGTGATAGATTTTATGGAATTGCTACCTTAGATTGGACTCGGGTATCATGGGGGAAAGAAGCTTTTGGGAGATGGGTATTATGGAATTGCTGCTTAGATTGGACACACTACGGTAGCCTACTCGGTAGGTATCCACTGTGATAGATTTTATCTTGTACATAGAATCTGGTAGGTGGTTAGACATCGTTGGTGTGCGAGGGCTTGGTACAATTCTGGCATCTGGTCATGATTTCTTTTATTTTGCGGATTATATGCTCATGTGAGTCTCCTAATCATTTCAACAATTTACTTCGTTGTGATCTGTCCTAGACTTTTGACCTTTTTGGTTCCTTTTTCCGCTGGTGTCATTGATGCATTAAAAAAAGAGAAAGAAAACAAGATTTCTTCTATTCCAGAGACCAGAGTTGAGCTTCTAGGAGCTGAATTATGGCCCCATATTTTGGGAGTCACAATAGGCGACACATGTCCTGGTTAATCCATTTTCTAATTTATGAGACACGAAGGCCAATATAGAAAAAATAATCTTAATCCTACGGTAAAAAATCCTGATTACAAGGCCATTTTATGTTAGATCTGAGGAGGAAAGTATGCTAATGTGCGAGTGTTTTTTCCCCCTCCCAAAATCATATATTCTTTACACTTCTTTTTTTTTTTTTTAAGAGAAAAATAGAGACGCAAAGTTGTATTTTGCTTTCTTGCAGGCCCGAATGTTTTAGGTCTTTTTCCGGTGCGCCCATTGACATTGAGAGAGATCAGATATGCCTTGAATTCCGAGATTCGTGTTATAACACGTGTAGCTAGGCCGAAAGTGCGTGTGTCAAAATTCAGGGTTTGTTTCTTTTACCCAAGAAAAAAATCAGGATTTGTATGCGGTATTTTTCTTTAAAAAAAACAAAGAAAGAAAGAAAGGAGAGAAGAAAAAGATTCATAAATACTGCAGACTAAGCAATGCATGTCTTGTGTTTGTGGGATTAAGCTACTGAATCGATCATTGAAATGATTAAGTCAATAAGTTATGAGTTAGTAGTTTAATTAGGGGTAAATTTGGAAGACAATTCGGTTATGATTAAAATAATACAATTAAATAAAAATACATCAATTATAAAAGTATTTAACTAAATTTAAGATCAATCTCTAATATTAGGTACAAATATAATAATAATTATAAAAATATAACCACTCAAAAGTTGAATAATAATAAAATACAACATTTTAAATATTTTTTTTTACAATTACAACCCTTCAATAAATAAAAATTTTAAAATTAATAATCACCAACACTAAGATAATTATTAACTTTATTTAAATCTCTAGGCACTAAGACATTAGGAGTTGAATGAGAAAAATTAGAACCATTAGCAATAATATCAAGCAAAGATGAGGCTTTGAAACATTCATATATTCATCACCTACAACAAACAATAATTAATACTAATGAATATGTAAAAAAATTGATGGTATTATAATGTTATATACTTGTATTAGAAACTTGATAGTAGATTTAATCCTTCATAATTCGTCTAAAGAATTGATAAAGCATTCATAGTTTCATCCACTAGGGATTTAGGACTCAGAGGACCCTCTATTCTTCAAAGGCCAAGATTCAAAGACTGAATTCATTTTTTGAATTATTTTTTTAGTTTTTTTAATTTTAGAGTTAAGTTAAAAAAAATTAAAATCCCCCAAATTTTTTAAGTTTAAAAAAAAATTAGCTTTTTTGGAGAGTTTTGGCAAAAAAAGGGGATAAATGAGAAAAAATATCCACAAAGTAATTAGATTGTTAACTTTGACTTAATGCCATTAATTTTGATTGTTAAATGCTAACTGTACATGCCACGTGTTAATCTTTACTGACGTAGACTAAAAAGGGGTAAAAATATTCACGGGCACCCAATATCTTAAAGTGACGAAAAGGGTAAAAATACCCATAACGTTACATGAATGAGTGTAAAAGTAATTAGACTATTAACTTTGACTTAACGCCATTAATTTTGATTGTTAAATGCTAACTGTACATGCCACGTGTTAATCTTTACTGATGTAGACTAAAAAGGGGTAAAAATATTCACAAAGTCGTTGGTCAAGAGCAAAAATATTCATAACATTATTAGAGTTGGTGCATAAGTGACCAATACATCTAATTACTTAAATGTTGACCGTTTAGTTGACACCTAAATAGAAATTGATTATTTTTTCACTAATGTAGACAAAATATTTTAAGATGAATTTTTGCGGATGTTGATCGATCATTGTATAAGTACCTATAATGTTACTTTAATAGGTGCAATAGTGATCAATTTTGTCAAAATTAATGTCATATGGTTTATTTCTATCACAATGTATCTTGCCCCCTTCCTTTCTCCCTCTCGACTTATTTTTCTTGTTTGCAAAACTTGAAATTTAACATAGTGAGATAGGTTGTTCAAAATCGAAGATTGAGATTGAGCACATCTAGTTTAAGAATATTGTCACAACCTTAAGCAATTACATTCACGATAGATTCAAAATTTTTAAATAATTTTTGTCACTGTTGCTGTAACATCCCAATTTAAATTTTAATAGTTAATTTGGGTTAATAAAAATTTTAAAAAAAATTTAGAGGTAAGCAAATTAGTAGGAGATGATTATTAAATCTAACTTAGGATATAATTCTAAATTAAAATTAAAAAAATTAATTAAAAAAATAATAAAAAATATTATTAAATTATTACTATAATTAAAAAAAGAAAAGGTATTAAAAAAAGGGAAGAATAAGAAGAACAAGTTTGCTTTCGGTGGCCGCGTAATGATTACATATAAAACAATAAAAAAAGAAAGAAGAGAGAGGAAAGAAGAAATAATAAAAAAATGTGGGACCCACTGAATTTTTATAAAAACTCACCTATTTCCTTCTTTTCTTCATTCTTCTCTGTGCGCGAGCTGAGGTCGAGAGAGCGTCTAGTTTCGCCGATGCGGGAGATCTGAGTTTTTAAGGTAAGAGTTTTTAATAAGATATTTAGGGTGTGATTTTAAACTTTTTAAGACTAAATAAGTGTTCTAAAAAATTTTTTTAGTCATCTTTCTTTGGTTTCTGATTTTATGGTGGTAGAAAATTTAGGATTTGAAAGAGGGATGAATTTATGTTGAATAAATATAATTTTTGAGGTTGTTAGTAGTATAATAAATGTTCTAGAGTATAAATTTATTGATGATCTTTGAATTTGTGGCTTATGGATCAAATTCTAAACTAGATTTAAAAATATATGTTGATTTATTGAGGTTTAGATGATTATTTGGGATGAGAAATGAATTATTATGGCTATAGGATTATAATTCTAAGCTAGAGACTCAATTTTTAATTTTTAAATATTTTAGGTGCAAATTTTTAAAATAAAAAAGAAAATGTTGATAATAGAAATTAGTTTAAAATTTGATTTTTAGATTATTAATGTTTATTGATGAGTAAAAGAGGAGTTAAAAATTTTACTTAATAGTATTAACTCTAAATTTGTATTAAGATTGAGATTAAAAATTACATTATATTTTTTAATTCTATTATTAGAATTATTTTATTAGTTTCAATAATTGAAACTAATATTTACAAATAATATGTTATTTGTAGATTGTGTTATTGGTGAAGATTGTGGTGGGAGAGAAATTGTAAGGAATAATTTATTGAAAAAGCCACGAGGTAACCATGCTTTTAATTTGTGATTAGTGTTACTTCATGTTAATTGGGTGATTATTGAGAAAATTATGAATTTTTTAATATTGTATATTGTGCAATATTATTATGAATTTGTTTGGTTATTGTGGGAGGTGTTAGGAGACTTGCTATTGTTGTATTTTTGTGCCGCGTGGTACGTCCCTATTGGAGCTCAATAGGTGGCTTATAAAGGCTCGTGCTAATCTATCTTTGGCCGGGTAATTTAGCACCGAGTGAGGGCTACGGCTCAAGGTTAATGGAGGGATATAAGGATGGTTGTTTGTGTGTATTGTAATATTTCTTATATTTGTTGGAATTATATTATTTTTAATTCTCACTTAATAAGTACACACTTAACTGTTGATATATACTATCATAAATTGGTATTGGTTACTGGGACTTTTAAGTCTCATTATGTGGTTAACAATTTTCAAGAGAAGAGCCACGAGTGACACGTTACGGCTTCGTTTGGTTCGGGGGGAGGGGAGGGGAAATTTTTAAAATTTTCCCTCCCCTCCCCTCCAAAGCCTCCCCTCCAAATTAGGGGGGAGCTCCCCTCCCCTCCCTTCCCCCTCCTCCTCCTCCTCCCCTTCCTTTCCCTTCCCTCCTCTTCCCTCACCTCCCCTCCCCTCCCCTTCCCTCCCCTCGAACCAAACAGACCCGTAGAGGAGTCCCAGAGGCTTAGTGGCATAGATCCACTGTCTCTTTTGGATATTTGATTTATGATTTATAATATTTTATATTGCCAATATTAGAGCTTTTTGTTTATTGACAATTATATGAATATATAAATGTAATTATGCCTTTCAAATTATTTATATTTTTGGTACACTTTGGATGACTGTAATTTTAATATTTGATTTACTTTGGATTTGTTAAAATGGCATGATTATGAGGCCAAATAACTGGCTTGTTTTGAAAATTGACTAAATTATTTATTTTACTTGTTAGAAGTATAAGGATGGACAAATGTGATTTAGTTTACTTGTTGAAAGTATAAGGATGGATAAATGTGATTTAGCCTAATGGCATGTGGGAGGTAAAAATTTATCTAAAATATTATATTGTGTGAGTTGAAGCCAATTATAAAATATTTTATATTAAAATTATTGATATAAAAAAATATGTTGGGTGGCTGTAACCCAACTATGGTTGAGTTAAATTATTTAAAAAAAATTGGTGTGTTATAGTTGCAAAGAAACAAGCAATTTAATTTGATATTCAGTCAAAATGACATTTTCTCACATGATGTTCATACAACAATCGATTAACTTTCAGAGAATTTCATCTAAAAATATTTTTTATCAACATCAGTGAAAAAATAGTTAATTCTTGTTTAAGTGTCATTGAAGAATTGGATGAATTGATCACTTTTGCATTAACTTTGATAACAGTATGGGTATTTTTTCTCCTGGCCTATGATTTTATGGATATTTTTGCCTTTTTTAATCTACGTTAGCAAAGACTGACATGTGACATATATAGTCAGCATTTAACGATCAAAGTTAACAGTATTATGTTAAAGTTAAAAGTCTAGTTACTTTTGTAACCATCCATGTAACGTTATGGGTATTTTTGCCATTTTCATCACTTTAAGATAATGGATATCCGTGGCTGATTACTTTTTAAGTATTTTTGCTACTTTACCAAAAAAAAAAATGACCTAGCAACTTGTTGGGTTACCGAGGGGGTTATTGTTAGACTGGATTAACTAAAAACCTGGACCGATGGAGAGGCCGATTAATTGGTCAACCCGACTGATCCGATTTGGGTTTCCATTTCATATGTGGGATAGGTAATAAAACTTAATTTTTCAAATTTCTCTATTATCGATTTAATGGTTTAAATTATCACGTTAATTTATTGAATTTTAAAATATAAATCAACTCTCAAATTAATCTAACATAATATAAATAAATTCTCAAATTAATCTAATATATTCTCACATTTATGTATAATTTTAATTTCTTTTCACTATTTTTACCTCACAAGGGAAAGGATCATCAAAGAGAAAGGAAGAGGAAGGAGTTGTGGAATTTTATGTTCTTGGACATCAGCTTTGTGTGCATGCAGGATAAATACTGGTATGCATCAAGTTGACGCGCTCGGTCAATAAAAATAACTTTTATCATATTATTAAAAATAAATATGAATTAATTCTATTACAAATAATGATAAAAAAATGCAAAAAAATAAGATAAAAAGGACACTTTATTCTTAAAATAAAATTATTAAAAATAATTATACATTTATATATTTTTATTGGACAAAACATATATAACACGACAATAAATGTAAAACTTTTTCACAGCAGAGAATGCCTATCAAAGTGAACAGGTTCTGATGATGGAGATAACAGTGAGGAAGCTAGAACGGTATTTGACTGTTGCTACACCATACGTCTTCCTTGTTCGGTATATCAAAGTCTCTTCTCCCTCTGGTAAGGACGTGGAGAACACAGTGTATTTCTTAGCTGAATTTAGCCTTGTTCACCATGCGGCCGTGATATTGTATTGCCCCTCTCTTATTGCTGCTTCTGCTGTATATGCGGCTCGCTCTGCCCTAATAAGTTTCACACGTTACACATCTTGCATCGGAAGCCTTTAATCTTCAATCATTCCAAAATATATCTAACATTTTATGGGACAGTAGAAACGTGAATTTTTACATGAATTCTTCAATGTCTTCCGTTAGGTACACTTTACATGATATGCTGGATATAGGGCAATCTCACAAACAGCTAATAATTAGCAGTGTCAGGATTCTTGGCGTCTACAAGGCGAACAGGGATGACTGGAATTGAATCCCACCATTCCTTGAGTCGTCTGTTCCCTGTTCCCGAAGGCTTGCCTCCTTTTGATGCTATGAAGCTTTGCAATATAATTCCCATAATCACCAGCTTCAACGGAACTATTGCCAGTAATATTGCCAAACCCGCCAATGCCACCATCACTGTATTTGAATGCTGCCCCAGTAACAACAATTATCACCATCAATAACAGAAAGCATTCCCTCGCAATGAAATTTTAAACCCATAATTAAACTGAATTACCGTATGGAAGTGCTGAGTGTGGCAAGTTACAGGGAATACCTTATGAGCCTTAGAAATAAATATTGACCATATCTTTAATATGGTTACATTTGCTATCTGCATCACCTCACGAGCAGTGTTCAATCCCTGTTGGGCAGACACGATGCTCTCCATCGTAGACTGTTCAGAGGCTGTACTAATTACTAACTCGTCGCACTTTTCATTCAATCTTTTGTGTCTTGCCTCCATCATTTTCGTTATTACCCATATCAGAAAAATTGCCAATGCCTTGCCAATCCATTCCCTGTGTTATATAAGTGATGTTAAGTAGCTTCTCGTCTAGCTAGGCCGACACTTGACATTTTAGAGTCTCACACACAATATGACAAATATGTAAGCTAAAAGATTACAAGGGAAAAAACGGAAAGAAAAGAACTTACATATAGGTGAATATCAGGGATGCAGCAAGCACAGTAAGAGTAACCATTGGTTTTTGCCATGTGAAGATATCTTGAAACCAAGGGACTACACGTTGAAGTGGCTTTAGTAGCTCCTATAAATAAATTCCAAGTCAATCATGATTAAGTCTCAATTCCAAACACAAGTCATGTTTTATCTCCACCTTAGAAAGCCTATAATTTCTCATCGGCAAACAGGAGGGGTTAAAGCATCTTAAAACGCTTGCTCGACATAACGTGAGTTTAAACTACAATCCTTGTCATCTCTAATGTTGACCTTAACCCCTGCCCTCATTTGAAGTGAACAGAGAATCCGACTCCCTAACTTTCCTGGGAAAATAATTTTAAACAAAATTATAATGATCCATATTTTCTGACACAGTCAACTACAGTTTGCAAGCGATATATATCATGAATTGAGTTAAAAATATGATTCTTCTTACACGAGTTAAATGCTTACCATAAGAACCATAACGCTGTCAGTGATTCCTTCCTCTTTTAACTCTTCAGTGGTGGCTTTAGCAATGAGAGTTTCCTTTTCTTCCTCCATAGCTTGTTTAATAGCTGTCTCCAGCGAGAAGGCACTTTCTTCTGGACCGTTAACACTTTTACATGCTTGTATAGCCTCTTTAACTTCCAGTTCTGCACCAGAAATGATGGGCCTAGAAATGTCCATACTTCTAAGGATTGAACTCGCACTGCATGGGTGTGCACTATTACCCTTCTTGAGGCTCTCAGCAAGTTCGTCTAGCACATAATCTCCCTTTGGTATCTCATCATATAAAGAAAATATTAAGAACTTTGTTGGAGCAGGAGGTGAAACTCTTAGCATTTCTCTTGCAGCATGGAGCCTTATAATCCCTAGAATTGTCCTGGCATGCATCTCCCATGATCGTACGGGGCATTCTATTTTGTATTTTGATAAAAATTGATGTAGCAACATAATTTCCTTTGTCAGCGCAAGCCAATGATCCCTTCTTGTGGAACTTGTCACTTCTGGAAACTCCAGGACAATGCCCTCTGATCTACAAAATTCAGAAGAAAAAAAACCTGGTAATTCGTATCAGCTCGTGTGATTATTTTCTACGCCAATAAAGAGATGCGAACGTGTTATACATACATATATATATATATAAGAGGTGGGAACAAATATTGCATCAAAATAAAATGTCCCCACCCTTGAAGCCATAAGAGAGAAAAAATTACACTCAGTAAGCTATAAAGCGATATATAGAGAGCCAAAGGTTCCAAATTTCAGAATCATTAAAGATCATGTTGATACATAATGGGGGCATAATTCGACAACTTTGTAGTGCTTCTAAAACCAAGATCATTTAAAAGATTGTGACGACAGAGGTCTAGCATTAGAGAGTGAATGAGAAAACTGAAGAGTTTCCACCAAAATTACACACAGGTTTTTCTGAAATTCAATAGTGTAAATGAAAGTCAAATATTCAATATGCATAGTTTTTCTTCTGTGGAACTTTTATATACACGTTGAACAAAATAACTCCAAAATCGTGATGGTGATGGATTAATGGCAACAAGTCAATAACTGCTAGAATCCTTATAAGGCCTTTGTTTAGGGATCTACTTACAGCTCAGGTGAATCATAGATTATAGCCTTGTCAAAAAGCGGAGCTCCCCAGGGCCCTGTAGCAGCCGGTTTCAGGGTGTGCTCCGTGTCCCCAGAAAGGTCTATTTTTAGAGCATCTTCATATTTAATCACTCCTGAGGCCTCAAAGTAAAGAGCATAGTTGCTCAGTGTAAGCCTACCTGGAAAGAAAGAATGAATGAGTAAGAGAGGTGGAAAAAAGCAGCATTACACCCTTGAATAATTAAAAATACCGGCGACGTTCCAACATGTCATAAACTTGACTAGTCAGACTGATCAAATTACAGACCTGCCCAACTTGTTGCTCCAATGTGTCGAACTACTCTCTGAGAGTTTGCTGTTCCCTCCACGTGTAATATAAATTCGTCATCAGCCATCTCTATGCCATTTGGTGTTGCTTGCTTTTGCAGATGTCTTATGCACCTGTAGAAACATTAATTAAAAAGGATGGGAAGTTGATGATATGAATCTGAAACACTTCCCAATACTATGAATTTTTGTTAAGGCATAAAACAGTTGGAGGTCCGCCGAAGCGTTTCTAAATTGCACTTATCCCACATGAATTCTTTTTAGAATAGGTAAGCCTAATTTGCTTTCTCCACTAAAGATGATGATGATTCTCTAAATTTCATTTTAACCTATCCTATTCCCCTAAAAAAGAAAAGAAAAGAAAAGAAAAATCATGCATTCCAGAATAGCATGTCCCTGCTGAGAATGGAGGGGCTTCCTGGCATTATGTACTTTTAAACCATTAAAAAGCGTGAGAAAAATTATATTTGGAATCAGATGTATTACTTGTCCATTTCTTTTAAGAAGAAGTCGTATGCGGGAAAATGTAGTCGGTGGCCTGTTGGTGCTGTTAAAGTTTCAAAAGTAAACCTTCCATTTGCAACATCTGCTATTAATGGAAGCAAAGATGCCAGCCACACAAATGCATCTTCTCCAACGTTGGGCTCATTACTCACCTGCCAAAAATCATGCATGAAATGCATTACACAAAATGTATGAATTAAGTAGCCAGTAACCAGGAATAATAACTCCAATATTTTTTTTTTAGAAAAAAATCCTATGTTTACCAGATTGTCAAAGTGGAGTGATTATTAAATGCAAAGAAAATACTGCAGCCTGCATTAAATATTAAACAATGTGCAAAATCTCAAAGATTTCGAAGCCTAGATAACGAGGGGCAAAGTTCTTACAAGGAGAGGCATGATGTCTGAGTAAAACAGAGGGATTTCATCTCGTTCTTCATGGATAACATTAAGAGGCATCTTCCTCTCTTCTTTCTCCTTTGCAACAGACTCCTGTAGACCTCAAAAAGTAAATTAAATAAATAAACTGTAGCATGTGTATTTGGTCATTTCAAATCAAGATTGAACTTTGGAAAATATGAGTTCTTGTTTCTAGCAATTAATATGATTGAAGATAAACTCCTCCTGTCCCCCAAAAGATTTTCAGATCTCAGAGGCATATAAATGTCCCAGTCACAGATATAAATACAAGTTTACTCTGCCACAAAGATACAATTTAGAAAGACACAGGAATAATTGTGTTACGCGGACCGTGTGCTCGTCTTCATCGTAGTAGCTTGGCCTCTCCCAAGCAAGCATCAAGTCATATGTGAACCTGCTAAAAGACCCATCACTAATCTTTTCCTGTATGTCGTTGCACATGTCACTAATAAGCGCCCTCTCGCTGCAAAATTCCACTAATTTCTGGCAATAATTTCCCGGTTCAGCTTTCCATCCGGCTTCAAACTCTCCGACTACTTTCTCTAAAGGAGTGCCCAGTTTCCTGACAAAATCCAGATTATTCGTTCACAATTTGTTAAAAATTAAATACGTTCGTGCTTTAATCGAGTTTCTATAGCGACCATAAGAGAAGGCAAGTATTCGTATATTACTTTATTTGATTTCGCTCTGTTTTTTTGTGATTCTGGTGGATGATAGTGAAGTATATCATAAACAATGGGAAAAGAATATATATATAAATTTAAAATAAAAGAAGAAGCTGTATTTTCTAAATGTCTCCATATGATTACGTAGCCATTTTCATAGCAAATGTGGGAAGTGAGAGGGAGAGAGAGAGAGTAATACTGGGAGCATCTTCGGACGACGTCCTCAGCAATGGAGGACAGGTACTTAAGCTTCGTCGTTTCCATCACCGTCGAGGTTTCCATAACTGCTCTGAGCTCTCTCTATCTGGGGCGTGGGGAGGAACCGAAAACCCAAAAAACGTCGTTTAATAGGAGAGAGTCTGAAACGTGTAGGGGTTTAATGTCTTCCACGTCGGAACGGTAAGGAGGCACCATGCAACACTTGGTTCTTGCCCCTCGTTTCCTGCATGATTAGCCATGTGGATGATCCGTCTTCTAATGCTTTGGGCCATGGGCCGACAACCACTTGGGCCCATCGTAACTAACAGCATCGACCATTTTTTGTTTTTGAGCAAAAAGGGCATAGACCATTTACCAGACTTTTATACAGAGACATACTTATACTTAATATCCGATTATATCTTCAATAAAATTATTTATAATAAAAAAATATTCATGAGTAACTAAAAAGAAAAAAAGTTACATGAGTATGCTTAAAACAGTGTTTTCTCCTATAAGATACATGTAAGCCATGAAAAAAAGTTACATGAGTATATATAATATAATTATGCTTTTTTAATTAATTAAAGAATTAAAGAAAGTATGGCGATTTTTTTTAGGCCAGCAAAGAAAATATGGTGATTATAAACCGTTAGCTGTGCGGAACGCTGGTTTTTATTTTGAGACATGGCATCGTTGTTTGATTTTCGAGACGGCTGTAATTGAATTTAAGTAATTATTGTCCACTACTAATCTGATAACTTTTTTATAAAACTAAATTGATGAGTGATAACTACAAGGTAGTGAATTCAAAGAAAACATGTTACCCATTTATACTCAAATTCTTTGTACTCTTTGTACATGTGATCAATTTTCTGGGCCCTTTTTTAAATTTAGAAGCTGTACATATTGCAAAGATATTGGATAACCAATGTGATTTGAACTAATAAAGTCTCATTTTTTATCAATTAAATATTTTCGCACTTTTTTAGCTTAAAAAAAAAATTACGCTTTTTCGAGGATTGATTCCATCAAGGTGCAAATAAATAATGCAAGTCTCATTGATATGGAACGAGAATGTGTGTGTGAAACCAAAATTCGGAGGGAATATTATTTATATTTATACCTGTTGAAATTTGAGGTAAATAGTTCTTCCCTATAAACTTCTGAAATGCGCCTGTTAGTTGCCTAGCGGAGTCATCAACCTCCTTCTCTTGGCCTTGCTTTCTTTCCCTCCCCGATTCGGCAAAATGGAGAACTCCGAATCTGACGTTCCTTCTCTGGTTTGGCTCAATATAGGTATTTTTTTTCTCTTTCATCTTCGTCATCTCAGTATCAGATTCGTTAAGGGTGACCGTATCAGTAAATAATGTTAATTCACAAGTAATTTGTTTGGTTACTGAGAAAACTGGTGGAAATGCTCAAATCCGATCATGCATTCTGTATCTTTCTGGGACTGTTGTTATTGTTGAAAAGGGAATAAGCATACTTGGGCTTAGGATAGTTGATGGCGCCATTCTTGGTTATAGTGAATCTGTAGCCCTTAGATGTCTTTTCCATTTACAGTACGATATCATGCTTGTTCCTGCACTTTCGAGTCACACAATGCTGAACTCTTCCCGACCTCCCCCTACCCCCGGAAAATATATATATACACTGACAGTTTGTATAATTATTGAGACTTGGAGCGTGATATGTTGGATCTCAAGTCCTTGACAAGCAAGAAATTGAGCTGAATTTTGTTTGTTCTTTGTTTCACATGTCAGGAGGGAAGAAATATTGCACCACAGTCAATACTTTGACAGAGCGGGAGCCTGATTCAATGCTGGCTGCTATGTTCAGTGGTCGCCATACTTTGTGCCAAGACCCTGAGAAGGTAAGAGTCTTCTCGTAATCTCGTTACTCTTATTTTGCATTGGTATGTTTCTTGCATATATTACAAAATTAAATCCTGCTACATTTGTTGAACTCGATGACTGATTGACCTTCCTATCACTGTTTTACCCTATATTTAGACGCATGTTTGTTGGTGGCTATGCGGTATGTTTGGTCATAGAATTGTTGAGTTATATACGTTTGCTCGATTAGACAACTCAGTTTAATTTTTTGGTTCACGATGGGTTATCACAGGGATATGTCTTTATTGATAGGGATGGAAAACACTTTCGGCACATCCTCAATTGGTTGAGAGATGGTGCGGTGCCTGTACTAAAGGATTCTGAATATACAGAATTGTTGCGGGAGGCAGAATACTATCAGCTACTTGTAAGTTATACTCCTTTTAATTGTTCTAAATTGCTATCAGATGCTTTTAAAGTTGTCTTCTACTTTCTTAGATTAACTTCTGCTGGGTTTTGTTACTACTAGCATTCTCAATGTTTTCTTAAATCGAGTTTAATGAGAAAATGTTAATGCCATTCCACTTATAAGGCATATCACAACTAGAAAATATACCATTGTTTTTGTCCTTTTGCCCCACTTCTTTCATGTGGTTTTTACTTTTTGGCTTCCCTCACTTTCCTATGCTGTAAACTGTAAGTAGTTGCAAATGTTCAGGGGCTAATAGATGGAATAAATGCTGTCATTAATAAGAGGAAGGAAGATGATGAATTACATACAGAGTTGACACGGACTGATATCATCAAGTGTATACAATCAGAGAGAGTCAGGTTTCGGGGGGTAAATCTCTCTGGCCTTGACCTATCTAAACTGGTAATTTCTCGAGCTTTGTTATCTAAGCAGTATCTTAATTTGATTAAAAAAGAAAATTTTTGCTTTGGAGAAACTTTTGCATATTACATTAGGCACGAAATAGGTGTAAAATGTTGATGATAAACAATTGTATTTTAGTTGCTATCTGGGGAGATAAAATTTTGGCAATAAGTCCATAACCACTGCCAGGATATTTTAACATAAGATCTGACAATAATTTAAGCCATGTTGACTTGAACCCCAGCATGATGAAATATGATAAATAGCATTTTTCCTGACATCATCCCCTGATAGTCTTGATTATGAATTTTCAGGATTTATCAAATGTGGATTTCAGCTATGCTTGTCTTAAAAATGTCTTCTTTTCACGTGCAAACCTTCAATCTGCAAAATTCCGGGTAAGTATAGTTCTAAAAATACCTAGTGCTTGGACATTAATCTGGAAAGATGATCAAGATGGATACATGCCTATGTGGCGGCCTAGGATTGAGATCTGGAGCTTCGACTGAATCTAAACTGGGATGTTTTTAAGTTCAGGTTTCCAAGAGTTTCAGTATGACTATAACAACTTTATCGTCTAACCCAAGGACATCTGGCTACCCTTTGTTGCAAAAGGAACAAAAATATGTAAAATGTAGTATTTGGAAACAAATTTATTTGCTAATTTGAACTTTTGATTTCCTACTTTTTAAAACATGAATTCCACATGCTTGTCTTGTTCAAGTTGGTAAAGATGTACAGTTAGTTGGTATTATCCACTGAATCATCTGCAATTAATTAATTTACAAGTATTCCTGAAACCCACCTTATTTGACAGGATGTTGATGCCGAGTCCTCCATCTTTCACAATGCAACTTTGCGTGAGTAAGTCACTCATAAAAATATACTTATTCCCCCTTTGTACTGTTGCATCACGCTCGCAGGCCTCTTACTTACTTATTTCATCTTTTGCCTAGGGAAGATGTGAATTTATCGGGGCAAATCTTCGTGGAGCTTTGTTAGCTGGTGCTTTCCTTCAGAGTGCAAATCTACAAGGCACCTTATCTTTCTGCTTGTCTTCTTTAATTCATTTTAATTTTAAGAAACCAATTGATAATTTTTACTCCTTAATTGTACGCCATTACTCTGATGGTTCCATCATACATGAGTTGTTGCCACATAATTCGTTGTTTGGACTGTTCATAACCAGCTGTTAAAATTACCCATATAAGGACAAAATATTTGGTGCATTTGGTTTTCAGTGGCTTATTATCAACCTTTTTGCATTACCAACATTACATCTGATAATTCTTCTTTTCCTTTATTTCATTTGAGGATATACACGCCCTTTCAAAAATGCTGGCTGAACTAATATGTCTCTTTTCTTCTCAACTGATGAATGAGCCAGAGAGGGGGATGTTTTCCTTTGTGAACAAGAATAGAAAGTGAGAATCATGCATGATAATTTAATAAATGGCATTTGGAATGCTGAACTTAATTAAAAGATGATAAAAGTATTCATTATTGCTTGAGTCACATGGTTTTCTGCATGCATAGTTCCTTGTGTTTATGTGAACAAATAGAAAACAGATCTAGTGCATACCCAAGTCCAAATTATGAGGCTTCTTTCTATACTTTAGGCCTCCAGCATAGTATTATAATCTGTCTTCCTTTTTTGTTTTGATGTTTGTCTCACTGATACAATATGAGAAACACAATATATTGCCTTGATTGTTTCAGTTTAATAAACATTGTTCTTGGAGACAAAGTTCATTTGTGTGATACTTTGCAATTCTGCAGATGCTTGTCTAGTAGATTGTAGCTTCTGTGGAGCTGACCTGCGTTCTGCACATCTACAGGTTTGCCACCAAACATGACACTTGCACTTGTATAATTAATTTGCAGCTTCGAGACATTGAGAGTAGCATGGATGGGTTCTGGTCTCAAAACCCAATAGGCGTTGTGATGTGCCAGTAAAAGGGATGGGGTGTCCTCTATAGTCATAGCAGGTTTTTATGCATCATAAATAAATTAGTATTAGAACTTAGACATAAGAATACATTATTGTATATGTTTCCCTTTTTTGGCAGTGAAATGAAATGGGAGTTTTCTTTATTTATTTAAGGCAGTTTCTGTTTGGTCCCCGTGTTTTACTTCCTTCAGGATTTGACCACTGGGTTGTTTCTGTACTCACGCCTTCCCTGTATTTCATGGATAATGATAGCGATAATAACTCAAGGGAGCCATAAGATATGGGGTGAAGCTGTACTCATCCCTGTCAGTTGATCTATCGCGTCTTGAAAAATGGTCTTTTATGATCCGTTAATTTGTACCTTTATGATCATCTCAGAATGCAGATCTTACTAACGCCAATCTAGAGGGAGCTGTCCTGGAAGGAGCTAATTTAAAGGTAAAAGATTTTGAGAATTGATGTTTCTTTGCTTTACGACATATTTGGAAGCATGCAACTGTGGTTATTTTTAGTTGGTTTAGGTTTAATTGGTCGAATGCCAAGGTTTTGCAAGATTTTTTCTTTCGGCCCCCACCCTGGCTTTTAAATTAGTTTGCTTAAAATTTGAAGTGCATCCTTGTGTCTCAGGGTGCAAAGTTGAATAATGCAAATTTGAAGGGCGCAAACCTTCAACGAGCTTATCTACGTCATGTTGACCTTCGAGACACAGTAAGTAGATTAGTTGATGACTTTTCAATTTGCTTTGAGAATTCTTTTCCCTTTGTTTTCAGTGATAGCTAGGTCTTCTTCTTCTTCTTGTTTTTTTCCCCTTGGAATAGCTGGTTAACATTTGGTATATAGTTAAGATGGGATTGTTATGGTACTGAAAACTTTGAAAATTCTGATGGCCACAAGAAATGGTTTGGATCTTGGCATATAAATTTCTTTCTCAAACAGTAATTTATCCTTGCAATTTTTTTTTTTTAAAGTTCTATGTTGCCATTGTTTGTCTATGGCATGAATGAGATCTTACAAATGATTTCTGTAGTGCTTTTTCATAAGGTGCAGGTGCTTGTGTCTCGATCAAACTGCTTCTTCAATTTTGCCACTAGTTAAGTATTAATTAATAATGATGATGATGATGCCACCAACTAAAGGCTGCCAATGCAGTTTGAAACTGTTGAGTTTGGTTCTGTTGAATATTTAATCTTATCCAGAATCAACCATATTTAGTTGTTTTCCTTTTGGTTAAGAGAAAAAAATGACAACTTATGGGGTGAAAAATTGGTCAATGAAATCGTGTTCTGCTGCAGCATGCTCCACTTATTGTTAGTTTGTAATTAGTGCAAACACGAGAATCCTGTATCGTCAAATGCAATAAACTGTTGTAAATTGCAGCATGAAAGATTGGTTCATAATTTATACTTCAAGTAGGGATCCTAAACAACATGAAATTCGGATTATCAAAGAAAAAAGTAATTAGTCATTTAGATCATTGCTGCAGAATGGAGAAATGAGCCCAAAAGTTACTATTCAGATGGAGGTTAATATGTTGGAATATATTTGAAGTTTTCTTCTTCAAATTGTTGATATTCTGGTTGTCTGTTTCTGATTCTTTTCTTTTTTTTTTTTTTTTTTGGTGCCATTTAAAATACTGGTGTATATATGCCAACAGAAGGATAAAAAGACTGAGAGTAGAAAAGACTGAGAATGATTTCGCCGTTCCAAGCATCATAACCTAACATATAAGTATTCATTTTTATAACGTTTTTGCCAGCAATTGGAAGGTGCAAAGCTTGATGGTGCCAATTTGCTCGGAGCAATCAGATAACACTTGGCCTGAAGCTGAGTAAAGTTTGGAAGTTGAGCCAAGGATTTACCATGTCATTGTTACATTTTATGCCCGAACCATCTTGTCTTTATCCTCCCTTTATCTTCCAACGCAAAACGCTGTACTCCTATGTCAATAAAGAATGGCTATTGATATTGATTGTTAACTACCGTTATAATCTATACTAGCGTATGGCATGTTGGTGCTTGATTGTACTGGTAATTTTCTTTTGGGAAATCATGTAAGATTTGTACCTGTTGTCAAAGCTTATTGATATTTGCATAAAATGTAATAAATGTCGTTTTTCTTTTTTCTTGTCGGGACCGAATGTAAGTTATACATATAGTTTGATTTGGAGTTGAAACTCACGTCATCTTGATGAGTGTCGATTCCCTTTCGCATTCTTGCTCGGATTGTGCATGAAATTTTATTTTGTGATGAAGGTAAAAGTTGACATGTCATGATCGGACAAAAGATCACTTGGTATTTGATATCATCTTGTACAATGCAGGACGATGAGTTAACGAACATCAAATTTAGACAATCATTCTAAGTGGGAGCAAATGATCGAGAATGTGTGTTGAGAGGTAACGCAGGAACTTGCTGGAAAAATGTGTTAAACTGGAAGAGCACGAAACTTTGGCATTTGGGGAGCGCAATTGGCTATAATACAATTCATGTTCTTAATTTCTAAACATAGATATTATTTTTTTTCATTCATAAAATATTGGACAAAGGGAAAAAAATACTCATCAAGTGAATGACCAAGAGCATCTAATAACTTAAAGGAAAAAAAAAGAGCAAAAATAATCATAATATTATTTAAGTTTGTGCAAGAATGACTAAACCATTAATTTGCTCAAACTCCCTTAATTGCTATTGTTAAATGTTGAGTGTAATTGGCTCGTGTCAATTGTGATTTCTCTGATTTGTTGATGTGAGCTAAAAAAGAAGGAAAAAATATTAATAAAGTCATCAACTAGAAATACTCATTAGTTCAAAGTCAAACAAAAAGAGTAGAATTACCTATAATATTACTTTAATAGATGCAACAATGATCCACCCATCAAATTTCTTAAATATTAACTATTTAGTTGATACTTAAATAAAAGTTGACTATTTTTTTTTTACTAATGTGAACAAAAAAAAAATTTCTTAGGTGAAATTCTTTAAAGGCAAATCGGCCATCGTATGATAATCAGTCTTCACTTGAGGCTTTGGTTTTGATGGTTAAGACGTCATAGGAGGGCAATTTGCCTTTTTTCATCATCTCCTTAGTCCTACTTCTACTATGCCTTTATTTATACAATTAAGAAATTAAAATGAAATTTTATACAAACTTAAAGGACTAAATGTGGTAGTGAGTATAATAGAAGTGGGACCAATGAGAAGAAAGGCAGATTCCTTCGCAGAATTCCACATAAAATTTGAGCAAGTTAATAGTTGATTATTTTTGCATTCATTTGAATTAATTATGGATTTTTTATCTTTTATTTCTCACTTTAAACTGATAAATACTTGTGGCCCACCACTTATTTTTGGTCCTTTATTTTAAAATATTTATTTATTTTATTTTATTAGTCTCGCCATGCGCTCATCACTCATCAGGCAAGGAACAAGGTCAAAAAAGAGAAAACAAAAGAAACCAAGGCGAAAGGGAAGGTGCGGTGCTTCTTGGTATCACATGTCGGCAAGTTTATCTCCGTCCACGCGTCGCTCACACGAGCCACGAAGATTTTTCTTTCTTTTATTAATAGTATAATACAATCTTCTTGAGACGGGAACAGGATCCGAGACAGTGCAGGTAGGGAAGTGGGGTTGAAATGGGTTGAGATTCCGTAGCAAGTGTTTGGTTGAATGTAAAATTTGGGCATTTCATTCGAACTTTTCATCTCAGCAGCATCAGGACTTAGGAGCGAGCATTCCTGCCTCAAACACGATCCCAAATGCCGATGGGATGAGATGAGCCATCATCATTCCTGTAATGACTAGATTAAAAGACGAAACTACCCATATATCTCTAAATGACAGCAAAACCCTTAGGGTCTGTTTGGTTCGAGGGGAGGGAAGGGGAGGGGAGGGGAGGGGAGGTGAGGGGAGAGGAGGGAAGGGAAGGGGAGGGGGAGGAGGGGGAAGGGAGGGGAGGGGAGCTCCCCCCAATTTGGAGGGAAGGCTTTGGAGGGGAGGGGAGGGAAAATTTTAAAAATTTCCCCTCCCCTCCTCCTAACCAAATGAGGGGAGGGAAGAGGAGCCCCTCCCCTCCCCTCCCCCCGAACCAAACGGAGCCTTAGGCACTTTTTGGTACAGGGAATTGAATTTTAAGGGATGGACAATGAAAGTGGGATTGAAAGTTGGAGTGAGTTTTTTTTTAATACAATAACACAAAAAACATGTATAAAAGTTGAACAAAATCAGGCCATATCAAAATCCATAAGGGATTTGTATCTTGAAGGCGAATGATTATGAATAATAAGATCAAGATTTTTTTGAGAGGCTTGGTGAGCAAGAATGTCCGCATATCTATTTGCTTCCCTAAACGTGTGTTCGAAGGTAATGATTCAATCTTTCATAATTAATTTCCTAACTTTGTTGATAATATCAGAGAGAGGATGATTATCAAAGAAATTATGTTGGATCAGCGAGAGTGTTTTTGCATAATTAAAGTATATGTTGATTTTATTGATCGAGCATGAGTTGGAATAAGCTTTAAAATCATGTTTGATATATGATGGGATTAAATAAAATTCAAATCAAACCAAAAAGTTAAATTAAAAGACACAATTATCCTTATCTTCTTCCTTTCCTCCCTCCATTCTCCCTTGCCTGTCCCTTTGAGCTTTACATATCTCATTCGCTTCTTCTTCCTCCTTCAATTTCCCTCTTTCAACACTATTTTTTCTCATGCAAGCATGAGCTGTATGATTTTAATGCCTCCCCACATGAAATGAAATAACTTGTGTGATTATTTTAATGCCTCTAGAATAATATTTGGAACAAGAAAAGCAAATGAGATCCATGGTGAACAATCCATTGTTGTAATGCCTTTGGAATAATCCATCCATGATTTTAATGCCTCTCATCCTTTGACTTTAATTTTTCAACTGAAATTTGAATCTATTTTACTAGTCACTAAATCTAAAATAAGAAAAGCCGATTTCTATGTCAATCTCACTGTCTCTACCTTTCTTCTTGCTCGTGTCAAGGTTAACTGTTATCGCAGGTCTACATCATTCATTGCTTGTTCAATGTTGCTTTCTTCAAAGTTGTCTTTGAAATGGGAGGAAATTGTTGTCAAAATCAGCATGGTAAACATGCGATGAGGTGAAGAAGAAGGAAATAGAGTCAAATTCAATGAAGAAGGAAATAGAGTCAAATTCAATATATTTTTAGGAGGACATTTTGGTCATGAAAATTTTAATCTCAAAATTAATTTTGCAATACTATAGGAGCGGTGAGTTTCAGCATTCCCACCTAATTGAGATTGAGTAATTATAAGTACTAGTAAATGCTTCATGCCAAATATGTTAAAAGTAATATTACTCTAATCTAATCTCAGTCCTTGCCCACTAATATTACATACCAAACATGGCATTTTATCTTCCACCAAGATTTTGACCCTTTGCACCTGATGGCGTGGGTAGAGTAAAAGTAATATTTCTCTAATCTAATCTCAATCCTTGCCCACTAATATTACATACCAAACATGGCATTTTATCTTCCACCAAGATTTTGACCCTTTGCACCTGATGGCGTGGGTAAGTAAATAAGAAATATTCTTATAATATTTTTAGAGACATTAAATAAGAGACAAATTTATTAAAGTTTTTACATATTTATTATTTTTTAATATATTTACAATAACAAATGTTATAACACCAAGGGTAACTAAAATTGTAAAAAATGCAAGTCTCATCCTCTATTTGACGTAAATTAATACACCATATTTCTTGTTATGAAGAGAGAAAGTTTTTTTAATCTCATTTATTAATTATATCATCAAATTTTTATAATAAATTTTTATTTTTATCCTTTATTAAATATTGAAGAGAGAGCATATAATCTTAAATTATATATATATATTTAATAAAAATAAATTTATTAATTTATTAATTTTTCTATACAAAGTTAATAAAATATAAAAAAATTTAATATCTGCAAAATATGTTAAAAATAATTTATAAATAAAATTAAAAAATAATTTATAAAGTTAAAAAAATATCTTTTATTTTAGGTTAACATCTGAGGAAAAAAAAGTTTCTTATCTCACAACCCAATCAAATCTTATGAGCTGTTGCAATCTGGACCCCATCACCATAGCTCTTGCTTGTAATAGATATCCTTCCCATATTTGTAATTGTGATTTTCCTTTACATGATGCCGCGTACACCCTTCCTTCACACGTCTTGAGGGTTACTTTCGTAATTCCATTTTCCTCCTCGTCCTTCCCCTCTCGTCCTTCCCTCCTCTGCCTATAAGTACAGTCGATTCCTAGCGATTCACTTACATCCGTACCTGAAAAGAAGGAGAAGGAGAAACAATGTCCGGAATCATCCACAAGATTGAGGAGACCTTTGGAGGTCACAAGAAGGACGAGCACAAGGGCGAACACCAAGGCGAACACAAGGGTGAGGGCGATCACCACCACGGGCACGGCGAACACAAGGGTGAGGGCGATCACCACCACGGGCACGGCGACCACAAGGGGGAGGGCGAGCACCATGGCGGAGAACACAAGGAGGGCCTTGTGGACAAGATCAAGGACAAGATCCATGGCGATCATGACCATGAAAAGGGGGAGAAGAAGAAGAAGAAGGACAAGAAGAAGCACGAACATGGCCACGACCATGACAGCAGCAGCAGCGACAGCGATTAGATCGCCTTCTTCTATTCCTACTACACCGTCTTTGTTAAGGTAGTCCGATCACTCTGTTCTCTGGTTGCTTGTTAGATCTAGATTTTTCGATGTTAAGGCAGGTCGCCTATTTCTGTTCATTAACTGCTTGCTTCTATTTCCCCATCTTAGAATTTGGGGATCTGAGAATTCTAAATTTGGCCCGTAATTATCTGCTTTACCCTCTCCTTTTTTGGGGGGGGGGGATTTCAAAAAGATATACTAACATTTGGTTTCTTTTTCCTCTCGCCGGTGCAGGTCTGCGTAACTGAACTGGCTTGGGTTTGTCTTACTTTTGTTTCTTTGGAATGTACTGGATTTAAGTCTGGCTTCGGTTGTATTATTGAAAAAAAAAAAAACACACACACACACACAGGCAGAGGGATGTGTTTGAGTATATGTTTCTAGTTACTGATATAGTTGTGTGAGATGCTGAATGTAAACCCTACTGCCTTGGTGTTGATGTGGATGACACAATAAATAAACATTATGGTTTATGTTATGTTTGTTCTTATATCTCCGTAGAGCATTTCTGGTGGATATCACTTGGTTAAATCGATGAATTAGATAGATGTAAGCTTTGAAAGGATCATGGGATAATGGGTATGAGCAATGAAAGGAGGATTAAATTTTCTTATTTGTCGGAATAAATTTGAGAAGAACCATCCATTTGGTAAAATAGTTCACTTCAATTTTTAACAAGCAGATACAACTTAGGCCCATCTTTATTCTTCTTCTTGTGAACTCACTGGAAAAGTTCCAACCGTAATGTGAGAGGAAAACCACGCAAGCTCTTTCCTTTCTGCCGCCTCAGAAAAAGTCAATTGTTGAATCGATCGCTGAGGAGTTAGCTGCTGCATCATTCATCAGTGACCGACTCTGCATGTTCCTTGCTCAGGTGCTTCTCTTCTCTGTACAGTGTTTGCCCTTCAGGAAACTTATTATTATTAAAAATTAAAAGCCATCTTTCATAATTAAAACTCTTAATATACAATATTATCAATTATCGGGGGGGGGGGGGGGATGGGGATCAGCAGGGCTCCCAAATTTTTTAATTTTTTTTTAGTTTCATATAAATGTTGTGTACTTGTGGCTTCCCAAGATTTATGAAAGCGAAGTGTACATATATATATATATATATGTATGTTTTAAATCTCAGTTCTTACTCTTAAATCTTGGCTCGGCCATCAAACTGTTAATTTTGAATCCCTACTGTCTAACCGCACACATGGACTTCTTTTTTGTTTTCCTGACCTTGAGAATATCGAAAGTATCTCAATTAATTAAATTAAATAATTAGCATTTTAATAAACGTTCTTGTAGATTCCATTGCTGTAGAGAAATAAACAGTCTCTTGAGGAGGTCGGTAGGTTTCCAAGCTACTAATTCCCTTAGCTTTCGAAAATTACAGAGAAAATATGGAAGAGTGTGGAAGACGTAAGATGTGTAGTTGTTAAAATTAAGGTCATCTACGTTTTTGTGTGTGTGTGACTGATTAATTAATTAATTTGAACTTTTTCAAATCATCTTGACCCAACAAGATAAAGAAAATAATTGATAATTAAGGGGTTGTAGGTTAAGCATTTGTTTTTTTTTTTTTTTTTTACCAGCAAGGTTAGGCATTTGTTCAAATGGGTTCACTTTTAAGATTCACTTATCACAACCCACGTAAAATTATGATTCACTTATCACACAACCCAGGTAAAATTATGAAGTGTCAATTTGTTATGGGATAAATAATTAATCAATACAAATTCACAATGTATAAATATTTTAAAAATGTTCCGACAGAGAATTCATGATCCACCTAGCATTCTGCTCAACACTGGTTGTGGTTGGTCATGCCGTTTAATTGGGTAATTGGGTAATTGCAAGGTTGCAAACGGTAAGGAGGAACATGCACCAAGCCAGTTCTGGAATATGAACCAAAACGTGAATAACTTCCAGAAAAACGACAAGGATCATTCATACTACGAATCTATGACATAAAACTAGAACCGACGTCGTGTTATTCGCAGGGTGTAAACTGTAAAGCAAATTGTGGCTTAATATTCTGCCGCCAGCGTATAGCCGGAGCCCGGAGATTCTTAACTCTGGAGCTCAGTGTCATAACCTCTATTTAAAAAGAAAAGAAACCATGAGGTTACAGTATTTTTAAATGCTTTTAAAGATGTCCAAGACAATGTAAAGATTTTCGTGAGAGAATTCTAGAATATCCAAGAAAGATCCAGTATATTTTAGAATGTTTTAAAAGTATCTAAAACAATTTAGAATTATTTAAAGAAGTCTAGAAAGATCTAAAAATTTATAGAATATTCTAGAAACTTATGAAAAAAGAACATGAATATATCTAAAATATTTTAAGATATTTTAAGATGTTCTAGAATATTTTACATATTTTAAAAGTTTGTCTTTAAAAATACTCTTATAAATATTTAGATATTTATTGTAAATATTTTTATAAAACACTCTAGATAATGAATGTAAAATATAAAATTAAATTGATCTCTATTGTTCATTAAAGAAGTGAGAAAACTTTAAATAAAGATGAAGTATATAAATACCTCCTCATGCCTCATTTGTAAGAAACAACAAAAGCAAGCAAAGTTTCAAGTTTTCTCATCTAAACTCTCTTCCCTCTTGTATTTAAGTTTCTTAATTTCTTTTCTTACATTCTGAAGATTCAGCTGATTTAGTTAGAATTAAAAGATTAATCACGCTAAAGCCGACGTGATTTAAGGACAGAAAAGTGCCAAGGTCATAACATCAGTGACCGGGTGCAATGGAATTCCAGGCATCAGAAAACGGGAAACACAGTATAGTCGATGGGGCGATCGGTTTTCTTTGTTATTTTTCATGCCCAGTGAAAATAAAATTTTAAACGCACATAATGATATATCATTCAAATTTTTGTTCGGAACGGGAAGATGATTTTGTCTGGACCTGAGCAAGCGGCCCTGTGCTGGGTGCTTCTTTTTTTTTCATGTTGCAACCAAATATGTCAGTGGCGCCATTAGAAAAATAAGGAAAAATTATCAAGGAGGATGCTAGAGAAAATTTATATCAATCAAGTTTGCTTATTAAAATTTAAATGAATACTTTTTAATTTGGATAGTGTTTTATCAATAAAAATTCATTCAAGTTTTAACATCTCATTCTAAATTAATAACAGTTTATTCAAGTTTTTTTCATTCAAATTTTGACAATAACTAATTTTTTATTAATATAAATTTACTCTGGCATGTCCTTCATCACTAATTTCCCTTAAAAATACATCAATAAACTATAATCGGACGCAAATAAAACACAACGTCGTTGCCTGAAAAAAAAAATGGGAAAATTGATCATTTAATCCCTATAGTTTTGATCCAATTGTAACTCAATCCTTAAACTTTAATTCTTTATAACTTAGTCTTTGAAATTTTGATTCGATTATAAATTAGCCTCTAAATTTTTCCTCTTATAATTTAATTGCCGAAGTTTCAATATCTTAAATATTGATCCTTATATTTTAAAAAATAAAATTAAAAATATTTTAAAATTTTAATATTTATAAATATTGAAAAATTTTAGTAATTTAAAATACTAGTAATAAATTTTAAAATATTTTTAATTTTTATAATTTTATTTTTTAAAATATAGAAACCAATATTTAAAAGGTTAAAACTTCAGGGACTAATTTACAGCTGAGTTAAAATTTTAAAGACTAAATTATAATGAGTTAAAATTCAGAGACTGGGTTACAGCTGATTTAAAATTATAAGAATTAAATAATTAATTTTTTCAAAAACGTATTGTATGGAAGCTGGAGCAGTTTGTGAAAGCATGTGGACTATGGTTTGATTGGAAATTTTTTATTTTGGTGACTGAAGAAGGGCCCAGTGTGCAATTGTACAAAACATTGGGCCCAACTACGTCTTGATTAACAGAGACCTCCGGGCTTGGGTTTGAGCCTCACTATGCCACCTTAGTGTTTACAGTTGTCTTCGGTTTATTAGCATTTGCAATTTACACTTCACATCGCTGCTTAGACCCAAAACAGAAGGCCCACCTCTGTAATTTCCTCACAAATAAAGGAGGGAAATTGATTTTACCCCTGAAGGTTTTAAAAGTATGTCATGTATTAAGTATTTCATGATCTTTCTAATATTATTTTTTAATAAGACTAAAAATATTGTACTTAATAGTTTACAAGGGGTGGTTTGAAAACATTAAAAGGAATTGAATAGGGTGACAAAACTAAAATATCCACATTATTTATAGGTTATAGCTTAGGTGGATGCGGAAGGTGGAAGATACGGTTGGTTTTCGGTTTCTCTCATGTTTCTCCGCCTTCATAGTTCATACCTTCAAAAGTCAAAAGACTGCTCCTTTTATTTTTAAATATAAGTAAAACTTTTATATGGTTTTTTTAATAAGCAGAACAATATTTTTTTTTAGTAGCATTAATGACATCTTGTTTTAGTTGTCCTTAAATTAGGGGAAAAAATAATGATTCATCACAGGGTTATTTTAGTTCAATTTTTTAATTTCAATATTTAATTAATTAATTTTCTTAAATTATATTAATTAATTAAATTTTGCTTACACTTTAAAAGCCAGGGATTTATTTGAAAATGAGGGCGGTTTGTTTCCACCCTCCCAATGGACTCTGCATAAATCAAAGCTCATGGCAGCAGCAAAAACGCCAATAGCTAAACCAGCGGAAAAGCCCACATGGCCCCCAGTTTAGATGCTGCCTCTTTGACGAGAAAAGCACGGTTGGATTGAAGTACGGGTATTTCTCCCAAACATGATTTTATTTTATTTTCTTGGCCAAACCAAACATGATTTTATTGGAATATTAAAATCTTGCCTTATCAGAATCCACTTCTTTCCCCTGTTTCCTGAAAGCAGAACAACAGGCCACAGCTGCCAGAAACTCTTTCAAATCAGCGGCTTCTTCTTTTTCTTCATCACGAGTCATCATCCCAATCCTTTCACTTTTTCACTCCATTTATCTGTGTTTCTTCTATAAAAATGTCAATCCGTTTTCATGAGCTTCCCCAACGGAATCTTATTTCAACATAATCTGGATGCTAGAATTTGTATGGCTTCACTGATACTGCTATTCTCGGAACTTGTTGGGAATCGCGAGTGGGATTCCGCAGCTCTCATAGCTTCCTATTTTTCCTCTCCTCGCTGTTCCTCAACATCTCCTCCTCCGTCTGCTTCGACTGGGTCGTCTGCTTCCGTCCAATCCTTCAAAAACCAGAACCACGCCACTGAGGAGGTCGTCATGGATCGAAATCCTTTGGAGTCCAGGGTCTGTGTTGATTTTGTCTGGCCTTGATCTTTGATTACTCTTGTCTTGTTGTTGCAAAATTATATGCTTTTTTTTGTATTCATGTATATACTGTTAGTGATTAATCTCGATCACTTCCAACTTCCTGAATATGATGGATCCCAGATTTGCTCCTCTTACCACTTCCGTGTTCAAGTTTGCTGAGAGGATGCGACCGTTCTTAATTGTAATAAATAGAACCCACCAAGTTCAATTTGTAATGAGAATATTCATGGATTTGTAATTAGGACTTGGTTGAACTCCTTTCCGATCATATCAAGTCATTAATTCCTCTTTTTTATTTTTTCTCTGAAATTTAGTAAAAAAAAAATTATAATTGATTTTTAAATGAATTAAATTTTCAAATAAATCCTAACATTGTAATAAAATTAAGGCAAACTGGGGTTTAGGTAATATTTGGAGTTTTTTTTTTTAAATGAAATCGGATGGTTACAAGTTTAATACATTATTTGAAAGAATTTTTTTAAAAAAAAGAGTAAAATGATTTGGGGTGGTCTTTTAAATTATCTTTTACCATATTAAATTCATTGAGAGCCAATGACAAAATGAAATGATATAAATAATATTATTATAAAATTATTCTCATCCTTTTCATCCTCCCTCATTCTTTCACCCCAATTTAATGTAAAATTGAAAAATATAATTATATTTAGTTCAAATCTGTTAATTTTATAATTATTTTTAAATAATGATTAAATAAAATCATTTACTTTTTAATAAAAATTTTAAATAATGAAATATTTCGTTCTATTTTATTGCATTAATTATTGTTGCTTTCCATTTGGGTTTGGTTGAAAGCGATTTATTTGTCCTCGTCTGGGAGAGGGAGCATACAATGACCTCAAAATATTCTTATTCGACTCCTCAACAAGAAACAATAGTTTTCTCATTTTGCCCGTTGAACTATGATCTTGCTCGGTAAAGTATGCAAAGACAAATGACATAATTGGCCAAAATAAAAACTACTGCATAGTATTATTGGCCTCACAACAATATGAAAAGGACATTGCACATAGAAACAGAGTGTGACTCTGTTGGTAAATGGTAAACATAACGTACCTAGAAATATAATGAAGACGATTTGTGGAACGGTAATTCATTGGTAACACCTTCACATACCATACGCTTTTAATTGATACGCCATGGAAACCTGCACAAATTTTTGCTCCGTTGACTTCATTCATTGATAAATATTCAGTTGTCGAGTGGAATGCCATCAACTTCTGGGCATTTCAAGAGTGCAAATATGACTTGCGACTCTTGAGGGGTTTGATCTGTCTCAACCCTTTCCGAAAGATGAAAGGGGAGTTCCATGCTTGCCTCTTGCTAGCGGAGTTGGGATCAATACCTTCAATAATTCTTAACAGAATATTAATATTGCCTCCAAAATTTAAGATAATGGTTCTCTGAATTTATGTTTCAATTAAATATGCAGTTGTATTTCAGATTACAATGCATTATAGAGACCTTTTAACAATAAATGTGGACAGAGTTAAGCGTGCGCGTATAATATTCTAAGCTTGCAAAACCCAAATCATGTCATAGAACAGCAATCAACATAGATTTTTCAACTTTACAGAGTTCTTGTGCATCTCGATCTCCCATTTGAAACGTGAAGTATGACCCTTCTTTCTATCGTGTTGTTAATGTAAAAGTATATTATATTCTATGTACTATATGACAATAATAGCTATACATATTAAATTGGTGGATTGGATTTGAAGAACAGGCAAGAAATTCGTTGGGTGTCTCGTCCCATGCCACAGGATTGAAATGGAATTTTTAAGGGATCCTCGTGTTTCTCAGCATCGCGAGCAGACGTTCTATCACTCTGCCAAAGAGTTGCTTTTCAAAGTCACTTCAGACAATTTCCATCAACCGATAACCTCTTGTTCTCCATTTAAGACAAATCGAATCCCTCACATTGTACCACAACTTTTTTGCTATACTCTGTAGTTTAACTCCTCAGTGCTTGCAAGTAGAAGTTAAAAACTAAAATAAATGGAACTAAACATTTGTGATATCTTTTCAGGAGAATTTTAATTATAACCACCTACTTCAATCAATTTCCATTAGAACTAACAAAAACAATAGTGGTGACTCCTAAGTTCTGGAATGTTATTATATGCTTCACATTAACAAAGCTCACGAGATAAATAAGATTTATAAAATTTATAAGTTTAAAGAACTTTTTACTTAACATATTAATCTTTTAGGATGAGCTATTTTTTTGTTTTGTATCTTTATTACAATTGAATTATTATTGTCTATACCGATCTTTGATATACAACATCTCTGGTATGTGCAGTTAATCACACAGGGACGAAGAATAACGTTATTGGTGGGTGACTAAGACACGCACAATGAAATCCCCTGTATACTTTTGAAGAACCTGCATAGAAGGCAATTGAACCGATCAGAGTTTACAAGTGAAGGAATGTGCAGAGCAGTGCCAAATGCCAAAGTGAAATTTTGATTTTCTGGCTGGTCGGTCTAAGTCTAACCCTTACAAAGTAACAGACAAAAGCAACTTCAAAATAATCTTATTACCATATACTGTCACTATAGTTGGCCTGGTAAAAGAATGTACCGGCAAGCCTTTCTGCATTGCTCACTCAGACTTGGTATATGCTTATATAAAATGATAATGTTTCGTGTTGCTCCTAACAGAATGTTTTCCCAAATGGCCAAACCCGTACATTTTTGTGCTATTTCACACTCAAGCTATGAAGACACAAATAGAAAAGAGCATCTTAGCTGCACATAGATTTTTTATACATGGGAATGGCCCCATTAGCCTATATTATACTATGATCGAAAACAATGTTCCATTAAAAGTCAAACGAGCATCGAACAGCAAGTTTGGCGTTTTAGGGGTAAAATATTATAAACCTTTAGACAACAGTGAAAGTGATGTGTAGCTACTGGTGACACCAAGATTGGGTTCTGAACCTTTAAACTAAACTGTATTTTTGGAGTAATACAGTTCAGACGCTGAATAGAACAAGTCACATAGTTTTTTACACCACCACTTGGCACGCTCTTACGTACAGCCGGCACCTCTCGCTTCGTTAAAAATTTTTCCGTCCAAGCATTGTCCTTCTCAGTATTCTCTTCCTACAACTTAACTTAGCCATTTCATGGCTTTTGCTTCCGAACCATAATCGAAGAGCTGACTCTGAAGCGCAGAATTGATCAGAGATATGGACAGACTCATAAGATTAGATCCATCAAACATCGTTCCCGTCAGGGTCGAAGCGGGGCAGAAATGCGTTGGCCATATCACGTTACGCAACGTGATGTACACCATGCCAGTGGCCTTCAGGCTTCAGCCACTGATCAAGACTCGTTACACAGTGAAGCCTCAGTCTGGAATTATATCTCCTTTGGCCACACTCACGGTGGAGATCATCTATCACCTCCCACCAGGAGCTAGTCTCCCTCACTCGTATCCTCATTCCGATGATTCTTTCCTTCTGCACAGTGTGGTTGTTCCTGGTGCGGCAATTAAAGAGCCATCCTCTATGTTTGATTCTGTTCCGAGCGACTGGTTCACCACTAAGAAGAAGCAGGTCTTCATAGACAGTGGCATCAAGATCATGTTTGTGGGTTCGCCGATCTTAGCTCAACTCGTTGCAGATGGTTCCATGGATGACATCAGAGAGGCGCTGGAACGAAGTAACCCGTCATGGAAGGCTGAGAACTCAATGGACTCGCAAGGTCAGACGTTGCTTCACTTGGCCATTTCACGGAGCAGACCGGACCTTGTTCAATTACTCCTCGAATTCAAGCCCGATATCGAAGCTCCAAATCGTGCTGGTTCAACCCCACTTGAGGCTGCATCTTCCTCCGGAGAATCCTTAATTGTTGAGCTTCTATTAGCCCACAAGGCCAACACAGAACGATCAGAATCATCCGTTTGGGGGCCACTTCATCACGCAGCTAAAGGAGGACACTTGGAGGTCCTAAGGCTTCTTTTACTGAAAGGGGCTAAAGTAGATTCTCAAGCAAAAGATGGTAGCACGGCCTTGCACCTCGCAGTTGAAGAACGAAGACGAGATTGCGCTAGACTTCTGTTGGCTAACGGTGCCAGAACCGACGTTCGCAACACCAGAGAAGGCGACACGCCTTTGCACATAGCCGCATTCACGGGCGACGAGAACATGGTGAAGCTATTGCTGCAAAAGGGTGCGAATAAGGATGTGAGAAATGGGTTGGGGAAAACCGCATACGACGTCGCCGCCGAGAATGGATATAACCGCCTCTTCGACGCGCTTAAATTGGGAGACGAACTCTGCGTGGCGGCTAGAAAAGGGGAGGTGAGGACTATACAGAGGCTGATCGAGAACGGAGCGTCCATTAATGGAAGGGACCAGCACGGCTGGACCGCGCTTCACAGAGCCGCCTTCAAAGGGGGAACTGATGCGGTTCGGGCTCTGCTAGAGAAAGGGGTGGATGTGGATGCTAAAGACGAGGATGGGTACACGGCGTTGCATTGCGCCGCGGAGTCGGGTCATGCCGATGTGACGGAGCTGCTGGTGAAGAAGGGAGGAGATGTGGAAGCGAGGACCAATAAGGGCGTGACCGCGTTGCAAATAGCAGAGTCGCTGCACTATGTGGGGATCACGAGGATACTCGTCAGCGGCGGGGCTAGTAGGGAGAACAACTGTCAGATTCCAGCACCGCCGGCGAATATTCCGTTTGGGAAACAAATGGACGGTGGGGAGAAGAAGAAGATCATCAGAAACAGAGGGCTTCGGGGTAGCTTCGATCGCTCGGCGGCTCTAGCTGTGATGTAGTGGCCAGTATCAGTATGGCTGGTTCTCTCTCACATTTTTTGGATTCCCCGTTTCGTGGTTGATTTTGGAATCATAGCTTGTGGATGGTATTGTAGATTCATGATACATGTTCTTTCTACGCTGCTTACAATACATAAAAAGTTGTTTCAAGTTCATTGACAATGTTCACTGAGATTCAAGAAGGCGAATTGCATGTAGATGATGAGCCAGTTCTTAACATGAAAACTTTTGGCCTTTACTCTCAAAATTACGTTCAAACACTTCCAAATAGAATTTTGCTAAATATAAATTGAAGTCTAGACAAGCGCGTCATCTACTGTTCTGAATTCTGGTCGATGAAACCCCTTCAAATTCCTTTTCAAGGGGGAAAAACTGAACACCCTATTTTTTTTTTTTTTCCCGTTTCGAGTGTCGTTTTGCAAGAGTCTCAAATGTATTGCTTGTCACAGGAGCTGCCTCAAAATTCTCAAAAAAGATAAAGAAAATAAAAGTTGCAAATAGTATCTTGAAAGACGGAATTAAGTATCTTGAAAAACTTGACATGTGGATGCGCGCAGGTGATACATTGCCCATATATATTACTGAAAAGGTACTAATTTGGAAACGCATCTGGTTCTCCCCCTCAAGTAAACAGTTTTAACCAGCACCACAGCAACAAGCATGGTTCCAAAACATGAAAGTAGTAAAAAAAAAAAAAAAACCCACTCTAAAATATGAATATTTTTTTTACAGTAATTCACATATTAATAAAGCTATTATTTTTATCAAAATATACATTGTTTTCTTTTTTTTTTCCTTATTCTAATTAATGATAATAAGAAGAAGTTCATAAATTCACAGATCAAATAATTTAGGTTAACAAATAAAGGAATAAAATGAGGAAAAAAATTGTGAATACTAAATTAATTATATTTTAAACAAAGATTAATTAAAAGAAGAGCAGTATAAGCATATGGATGTGGTCACTTATTCCACTACTCTCATGCTAATGACAAAACCTCGTGGAATTGAATTTCCTTAGGGTTGTATAGTAGTAACAAACTAGCAATGTTTTAAGATGTTTATTAGAGAGTAATACATCATATATATAGATAGATGTTTAGTAATTGTTTGTTGGCAAAAGATGTTTAGTAATGATTTAGTAATGAATGGAAAGGCCAATGTAATTGTCACATGGGGAACATGGTGGTGGCTTTTGTATTAAACTAATATTATTGAATCCTTGTTGGGCATGGGCTCTCCATTTGTGGGCTTAACGGCCTTTCATGCGTAGAACCCAAAAGACAACAATAGATGCATTTTATTGTTTGCTTGTAAGGAACCCAGACACTTGGAAATCAAGCTCCAATGGCGGATGGTGGCGGGTCGTTAGTTAACTTGCAATGAGACCAAATGGTTGAAATAGTAAAGCGTCAGCATCAATGGTTGGTATGTTGGATTACACCGACCCATCACCAACCCCGAAAAGCAGGTTTTAGTCAATGTGCCCTGGCGATGGGCGATGGCTTCAAGTCACTATACTTGCAATCTTCACCTACTCACTCCTCTATTTTTTCCCCTTCCGGCCACCATCTTCACCAACTCACTATACATACATACATACATACATACATATATAATAATTACCTAGAAGTCCCAGCCACGTATAAATATTAAAGTTTGACTTGTAAATAAATTAAAAAAATAATTACTCTCTTTATTTAGGATTAGATTGTAATTTTCTCTCCCTGTGTATATATATATATGGGGTATGTGTGAAATGGAACGCCGTCTTGTTTTTGAAATGGAGACCTAAAATAATATTGAGTCATGTTGTTGAATATTTTAAATATATATTTTTATGTGTAGTCAAGAAGTGGATAAAAAGTATGAAATAAAACGATGATCTGACAATGTGATTATAAGAAGGAGGTAGATATAAGTAATGGTCACGCAAGCAAGACACATTGGATTGGAGGATTTTATGGCAGTTGAAAATATTTGTTTGTCACAACGGTACCGGATGCTCAACGCAGGCAGGCCGTGGCTGTGCACGTCAGCAATTGATGCTGTGTGATGGAGAGAGGACCATAAAAATTCATCATTCCAGTCTTAACTATAGAAGCAAGTTGGGTGATTAATTTTGGTTTTAAAGGTTAGGTCAAAGTTTGTGAATCAGAATTTCTGACTGCGAAGAAAGGGGACGGACATAATTGTAATATAAATATTAAATAAACAACAGCGAAAATAACCGTGTTCTGATTCTCATCTGAATATCAAAGGTTATGCGCAAGAATTGTGGGAATTGATTCCAAACTGAACTCTGACGCACGACTTATGGAATAGAAATTTAATTTAATCCCAGGTGTATGGAATTTTCACTTATTTGTTTGAAATATGTCATTTAAAAAGGGGGGAAAACTCATGCTAGACATGCTTCATGGTCGTCTCCAGGAGAGTTTTAAAATATTACTCCCTTTATTTAAAAATATAAAATATTTTTAATCGAATCTTACTTTTTAATAAAGTAATTATTTACTTTTAAATTAATCCTATATTTTTATATTTATTTCTATTAAACACTCAATAATAAATATAAAATCACTGTCAATAGAGATATTTAAAAAAAATAATAATTACATTTTAAAAGATTAAAAATATTTTACATTTTTAAACGTTTAACTCTTTAAAAAATATTTTATATTTTTAAATAAAGGAAGTATGAATCTTGCAGTCTCGAAGTGAATGCTCAGTTTCTGCTGTAACCGGGCAAAAATAATTTAACTGAGGCACGATACCATTTAAAGATAACAGAAGGATTAAAAAGGAGCATGTACACATCACTAAAAAAAATCTTAGATACTACTGCTACAGTTCCTCAAGTTTTATACATAAATCATCTGTAGAAAAAATTTTGTGATATTAAATATAAGTCACTTCATAAAAGCTTGGGTAATAATAATTGTTTTATTTTAAATTTGTTCTTCTTCGCAATTTTGAACGAGAAGATAAAGAATACTTGTTTTTAAATTTATTATATTTACCAGGAGTGAAAATGATAATTAAAGTGGCTTTAAGACATTTAATTTTAATGATATAAATAATTTGTACTGTTTTAAATTTCCACGAGTATCAGCTACGACTTGTTTCTAATGACACGTTCTGATAAAATAAAATTTCATATCACATTTTCAATTTGCCCCCTATTAGTAAATGTTGCGATATTGAATGAGGTGCCAAAATAAAAGAAAAATGAAAAATGAGGGAAAAACATGACTATTAGTCTATATTTTTACCGTGCTTTGTTATTAGTCATCGTAGCTTTTTTTTTTTTACTCCAAGTCCATACAATCTTTTCTATGTATAATGTTAATCCCTTTATTTTTTCAATGTCTTAGTAGGACGACAATGCAGCACTAACAATATTGAATTATATATCATATCATCAACCTTATTTCACTTTACGTCAAACAAATTGTCATTTTCGGGTTCCTTCACAACACCAGCAAACTCTATTCTATTGTCTTTGATCTTGAAGTGTTTGATTGTTATTATTGTTAACGTTGATTTTAGATTCATTTCGTCATTACATGCCTATTTGGATTTGCGTGTATAATCAATTATTGAAACTCAAACCATAGTTTGGGTTAAAAATGCCCAAACACCTCCAAATGGCCATAACCAATTAATTGAAGTATGAACTGGAAAGAGTGGCTTCTCCAATTCAATTTTCCCGTTGCAGCATTTTTTATTTGAGAGAAATTTCTAGCTGCCCAAATATACCAACATGTCCTTAAACCACGTGTCAGGTATATAATTTAAATTAATTGATTTTAACCAAACATAGCCAACATTTATGATCCCCTGGACACTTGATCGGCGCCATAGTATGAACAAATTTATATAATTTAAATTCCTATACATATTAAATAATATATTTCATTTGTCAAAAAGAGTTCAAAAAATTTAATAATATTATACACTACTTTATTAATATTTACATTTTTATGAGCAATATTCTTTATGATAATTTGTATATTTAAAATTAATTTTATCTAAATCATCTAAACATTTTTAATCTTATCACAATCAATTTCAAAAAATAATATTTAAACAAAGTCAATATTGTAACGTAATTAATCACATTAGTTAATTTTTTTACAGTCAATTATATCTAATTAAAATACAAACACACCTATCTATAGTGTTGGGCATATTCTCTGTTTTCTCTAGTCGGTCTCTCTTCCTTGATACTCCCTCCGTCCTAAATTATAGGACTTTTAAAGTAGTTTATTCGTTCAAAAATATAAAATATTTTGGGTAGATTAAGGTTTCATAAAATGCTCAAATTTTAATATTATCCTTTCTCTCTTTATAATTAATTTTTGTTCCTTCTCTTTTTAATATATTAGATGATGAATATTTTTAAAAGTTTATATTTTTATTTTGAAAAGATAAGGTTGTTAAGCATACTTAATGAGGTTGATTGGTATGTAAGATTTTGTCTATAAATATCTTATAATTTGAGATGAAAGTAGCATTTTATACATGTCATGTCTCTTTCTTTCTTCCTTTAATATTTAACACAAGATTTAAGACAGTTAATTATAAGTCAGACTATTTATGGCGCTATTAATGCCATGTCATAATCTCTTCGAACATGTTTAAAAATAAAAGTATCAACACTGCGGACAAGAGATACAGGGACTTGAAGGGAGGGGGGGAGGGGAATCCAATAACAAAACATGATAAATTTGTAAAAATATAAGAAATACACACACACACTCAGTTATGAAACGTGTTCACTTGCATCAAGGAGTTCTCGCGGAAGCGCGAGTGTTAAAGAGGATAAAATAAGCGAATGCGGTGACCAGCTCACCATTGGCACCGCCACTTGTAATAGGGCGGTGATCTCCAGGTCCATAAACCAGTCAACCCACCGACGCCTCCACTCGAGGACTTGAAGAATTACTTGCTGGATGAGATTTTTTGTCTTTATTTTATTTTATTTTAATTTCAAACAGGTAAAAGCTTACAACGTAGATCTAGACTGTTAGACATTTCCAATCACATTTTACATACCAAAAATGGTTATTGTCTTTTATTAAAAAAATGATAAGTAATTTTTTTTTTTAATTCTCGACCCTTTCTTATGAAGAGTGTGAATAAATATTTAGTTATATCATGTTTTTTCATGCTACATTAAATAATACAAGGATAAATTCAAACAAGATATTTTTTGAAAAAAAATTACGAGTTGTTCTAACAAAATAATTTTGACAAGTATTAAATGTTTTAATTCTAAATTCAGGTTATTATAGACATTTTACTAAAAATATTAATGTCAAAAAGATTATAAAAAACTTAAAATGAATTATCATATTTTGCCGAATTTTGCGATCATTCATATATTTTAATAGTTTTTTCTATCATTTCCTTTTTAAAAATAAGTTCATGGATCTTTCATTATTCGCCTGGGGAAACGCGAAAATCGGTCCTCTTGATTGGTTATTCATATAACATTCGTGACAACTTTACTGCTTTGTGTGTGTGTTTATAGGCATTATAAAGTTCGAAGAATAATTATGTACTATTAAAAATGACTAATACACAGAGACTGAAAAAATATATATTTACTTTATTTAAAAATATAAAATATTTTTAATTAAATTTTATCTTTCAATAGAATATTTATTTATTTTTAAACTAATATATCTTTTTATATTTTCTCTTATTTAATAATATATTTTATCTTAAAATAAATATAAATTAATTTATTAATTAGAAGCACTAAAAAAAATCACTACACTTTAAAATAATAAAAATAATTTATATTTTTAAACATTTAATCTGTTAAAAAAAATTATTTAAGGGAGTACATGTAAAAAAAAGAGAGAGAAAAAAGGCGTTGAATGTAACCTCAATTGCGGGCTGCATTCAATGGAAGTTGGAATGGGGTGCGTGGCAGACGCACGGCCATCAATATGGTGCTGGGACCTGCTCGCAAAACCCAAAAAAAAAAAAAACAATAGTATTTAGAATTAAAATATTTTATTTATAGTTAAAAAATTTAAATTTATAATCATTTATATAAATATTTGTAACTTATCAATTTTTAGAGGATACATGAGCATGTACAAGCAGAACAAAAGAAAAGCTCGGCCAAAAAAATAAAAAGAACAAAAGAAAAGCAGGGAAAAAAAGGGCATCCTGCAAAAATAGAAAAGAAGGAAGTTGGAATGAAGGCGCGTGACCGGCGCGGCGCCTTCAATTCAGTAACAGACCTCTGGGGAAACAGAGAAGGAAGTAAAGTAATTCATAACGGTTAGTTTATAAGCAAAATTTTAAAAAAACATTATTATCACCATTTCATAATAATACATGACATAGCTTATAAATTTTACTCGATTGGAAGTATAGAATATTAGAAAATTTTATGGTTGTTTTTTTGACTACATCCTAATTCATTTATAATAAAATATTATGTTAAAATTTCAATTGTCACTAACCAAACACTTATGTAGATTATTTAACAAAATACTTATGTTTCACCCAACTTTGTCACTTGTTGTTTGAATCATAGGGCCATGATCCCCCTTGACTTTTTATTTTTTTTCAAATAAAATATCAGAGTATATTTTCAGTCTCTCTAAATTATTATGTACACTGTTTATCTCAATTATATATAACTTTTATTGTTGCAAGTGAATAAGTAGTTGGTATATATTTATTATTTCAAAGTTTGAACATTTGTAAATGTTGTGTATATATTTATTCTTTGTCGGCACAATACTGATTACAAAATATTTTTGCATTTTAAATTGCCAGTCCGATGGAAACTAATAAAATTCAGACAAGTGACAAAGTGAGTGCATTACAATGGTTTGGAGACACCAAATGATTTTTAATTTCATATGAAGTTTTTTTATTCAAGCACGATGCAACTATTTCGGTTCTTGAAGATGCAGCTGCGACTTGTTTATTCTTATCGTGGTGATGCACACATGCTCAAAAGGTAATGATATCATTTGATTTTATTTTTATTTCGTAATTGATAAAGAAATTATAAGGATTACTAGTGAGCTTTATCAAGTGTTGCAACAAATTAAAATATGAAGACACCTTGAATGATTTGTGTTTAATATCTATCACAAAATTATTTATGCAAAAGACAAGAGATTATACTTAAGAATGCTTTCTGTAAAAAGTTACTTTTTTTTTTGTAATAGTCACGTTTTTAAAATTTCACATATAAATGTTTTTATTTTATACCCTCAAAATTCCTGGCCACGCACTTGCTTGAAGTAGTTACCTCTTACCAGTGACTCATATGACAGTCTAGAGGAAGTAAGTAATAAACAATGATCCAATCAATTGCAAACAGTAACTTCAATTGTAATTTGAGAGTCACGTTAAGAATTAAAAATGTCCTGATTTTAATTGAAAATCTTAAATTCATATTCGTTTGAGTTTGTACTTGTAATTTATTTTTTTGAAAAAATCCCCAAGAACCTAATTATCTTTATTTTTTTTTCCTGTTAGAACTTAACTGCCCTTGCAGAAATGAATGAAGGGGGCTGGGGGAAGTGGTGAAACTATATAGGGTTCTGATTCTAAATACTCCAAAACATAAAAATAGTGCACTTAAAACGTCTCTGTACCGTAAAAAATAAATAGAAATGACAAGATAATAAATTTTTATAATTTGTAAATAATGTGAATGAAAATTCAGATTTCATATCAGTACATATAAAAACGTGTTTGCGGTAAAATTCATACGAAGTCACGTTATTTATCGAAAAAATGTCTAATTACTCAATAAAAGAGCGATGTGCGATGGTCCAGCATACTACTGTAAAATGCAAGCCTAGACACGCTCAATTTAGATGCGAATGCATAATGCAGACAATAGATCCTTTAATACTTCAGACTGTTGCTTCACGAATTTTGGGCCTGTTTATTTAAAATTTAAAAAATAAATAATTTTTAGGTCGTTTAGAAATTTTATAAAAAGAGATTTATTTTGTAAAGATTTTATAAAAAGCAGACATTATTTTATATTTGGTTACAATAATAAAAAAAGTAATCATTAATTAGTTATTTTTAAATTTCATGATATCTTCATTGATTTTTATAAACATTATTTATTATTATATTATTTTAAAATTTTATGATATTATTTACTGCATTAGATTATTTTTAGAAGGAACTCAAAGTAACTTATTAAAATAATCAGATATCTATTTTTTAAAATTTTGATTATTTTTAAAAATTTAAAAAAATATCATAAAAGCTTACAAAATAATTTTTTTACAAAAAATGAGTAATTTTTTTTCAAATAAACTAAAATAAAAGAGCCCTTTGTTCTCTTAAATTAAACACACCTCTCGCAGTTGCAAGCGAGCGCATTGTAAAAGGCGTCACCTACTGACTCCATCGTCTCCGTTGCAAAAATCAATTGGCAAGTGATTCTTCCAATCTTTCTTTTTCCATGAGACCATGACCTCCGCCTTTATCAAAGAAGACAGCTCAAAAATACGCCACGGTCTCGTTCAGGCATCGACCCAACATGGACACCTCGACTTCAATGGATCGTTTTTTTTTAAATACTTTATTAAAATTATAAGTAAAGGTATAGCACGTAACAATTTTTAAAATATGATTTGCATTTTAAAATGGAGAGAGTGGCTTATTTTTTCTATTTTATATTTTTATTGGGTTAGTGAGTACAAGATTCTTCAAATAACAAAAGATTACTCCATGCATTTAACACTATAAACACTATTTTCAAAGTATTGTAATTTTAACCTTTAGAGATTAACAGATCTAACGAATCAACTTGTAAGAACTTAAATAAAACAAAATAAATTATATGTGCCTAATGTAAAATTAAGAGAAATTATAAAGATATGCATATTAATTTGTTCATTTTTAAATCTTGAAATATTTTCATTCAAGATTTGGTTTACTAATTACTCCCTCTGTTTAAAAATATAAGACATTTTTTAAGGAGTTTGGTGTAACAGCCCTCCTAGGTCACCACTGCCTCTCCAGGGTCTTTTTCCAGGCGTTGGACAACACACATGTCACCACATGATTGCCGGCTTTCCCACTGGTGGTACAGTGGTTATTCCTCACCCCACCCTCACGGGGTCTTTTGGAACCTCCCCAGACTCGAACCTCCAACCTCTACCACCTTAACGAAGTTGAGGTGAAGTCTGGTACCATTGAGTCAACGTGGTTCAATGGTACCAGGTTCAGCCTCAACTTTGTTATGTAGGAGAGGTTGGAGGATCGAACCTGGGGAGGCTCTCCGCAAGGGGAATAATCCGCACACTACTGCGGGGAAGCCTTTGTCTCCTGATGCTCACCGTAAGGGATGGGGTCGCCCTGTTGTGGGGCCTGGGGGGAGAGTGTCCAGCGCCGCAAAAGACCTCTGGTAGGCGGGGTGAGCGGAGGGCTGTTACATAAAAGGCGCCTTTTATATAACAGCCCTCCTGAGTCACCACATGATTGCCGGCTTTCCCACTGGTGGTACAGTGGTTATTCCTCACCCCACCCTCACGGGGGTCTTTTGGAACCTCCCAGACTCGAACCTGGCTCAATGGTACCAGACTTCGCCTCAACTTCGTTAAGGTGGTAGAGGTTGGAGGTTCGAGTCTGGGGAGGTTCCAAAAGACCCCCGTGAGGGTGGGGTGAGGAATACGCTCAGTACCACCTGGGCTAAAGCCGGCATTACCTTGTGAGAGGGAAGTGTCCAGCGCCTGGGAAAAGACCCTGGAGAGGCAGTGGTGACCCAGGAGGGCTGTTATATTTGGTGTTAAAAAATGTAAGGCATTTTTAATCTTTCGAGGAGTAATCATTGCTTTTTTTAAAAAAGTGTCCCTATTAATTATGTTTATTATATGGTGTTTAATAGAGGTAAATATGAAAAGATAAGGTTAGTTTGAAAGTAGGTAATTACTTTATTGAGGAGTAAAATTTAATTAAAAATACCTTACATTTTTAAATGGAGGGAATAATATTTTCATTATTAGTTGGTTAGTTCATTACTGCGGTTTTATTCATCATGTTTTTTTTAGTGGATTATTAATGTTATTTTATGCACTCCCTTAGGATGGGAGGAAGTACCATGCTTCAAAATTTGAAGCGTGTGAGACGAGCATATTTGAGATTAAGACACGCCAGACAAATATGAGATGTTTATGATTAAAAATATTGCTCATTTTTAATTTAAGTAAGAGGACAAAAATGTCATGGAACTTTTACTCCAAGACATCGTACAAAGTCGAGACTCAATCCAACTTACAACTAAAAAAATCAGCATCTCAGACTAGTACAACAACAAGGCAAGACTTAAGAAGAAGCAATGAACTAGAATGGAGAACCCTTTCTCGATCTCTCGTCTAGGACTTGACATAGGACCCATGAAAACTCAAAATCATCCCAATGTGACCATCAAAGTAGGCCCAAGGATTTGGAAGCCATGAATTGTAGAGAAGCTTGATTAGTAATGGTGATGGTGGCAAGAGGAACTTTGTTGAGGTGAAGATCTGTGTGGTTCAACCCCATTCTACATTTGTTCCTTCACAAGGAGCCCTCCATCTTCAACATCACCGGCACAAATAGTTCATTCATCGTGGTTCAATCCCATTCCCTATTTCTCACTTCCTGAATCTCAATCAAGCAAAATTGTCACTCTTTCATCATGGCTCATTGTTGCACAAGAGGATGAAGCTCCGGCTCAAGGGTGGGTAGTGAAATAGCAGAGAGAGGAGGGGAAGAGGAAGAGTGATTCAGAAGAGTGGCTCAACATATGACAATGTAAAGTTGGTCAAAATATCATATTTAACGGCCAATTATGAGTCTAGCTTAATGATAAGACAACATTGTATCATTTTTTAAAGTTATGAGACTATATTATTCTTAAAGAAAACTTAAGATATCAGACGTCTCTGGAGAAAAAGTTTTAAAATATTTTTGCCCTTCTACTTTTTTTATTCTAAAGGTAAAAATTAGATGACTAATTTATAAAAAATTAATTAGACTAATTATTTATAAAAATATGTGTTGATTTTCTGAAATATATATTTTAATTACTTACAATATGAAAATTTTTATATCAATAAAAACTTATTTTAATACGTGCAGCGAATAGATAGCTTGAGAACTTTGGCAGGAAAAAAAAGAGGGAGATAGGTTGAGAAAAATTATAAATTTGGTAGACACGAATTTAAGTTACTGCATCAGGACCCTCAGCTAGCTGTTACATCTGTGACAAGATGAGAGAGCAGAGGATTCACTGCATAATTTATCTCATGAAGCTGGCTTGCTGATTGAAAAAGACGAGGAATAATAATTAAAAGGAAGAATTTCAACACAGGACCCTTGACCAATTTTTTTTACATGCAAAGCCTTTAAATTTTTAAAATTTTACTGTTATACAAGGATACTGATTTGATAATAAACTTTTTGAGAAGAAGTGACAAAATTACCCCTCTTTTAAATTAACATTAGAACTTCCCAACTTCACTGATTTATCTACTCACCGAATGTTGTCAATTATCCTACCTAACTTATTTTTATTTCAGGCGTTTAAATCATATTAACATAACATGTTGATTATTATATTATATACTGTTCATTTATTCACGAATTATTGTTTATTATTTTACGTCACTTGTTCATTATTAGACTTTTACTTGATTGCATTTTGAGAAAATAAATAAATAAAGTAAAGTAATTAACAACATTTAGTGAGTAAATGAATAAGTAAAGTAGAGAAGTTTATAAATTAATGAGAGATAATTTTATCATTTCTCTTAAAAATTTATCATCAAATCAATACTTCTATATTACAGTGAAATTCTAAAATTTTAAATATTTTAAATGTAATTAAATATAATAAAAGAGTTTTTATTGAAATTATTTCAAATTAAAAAGCCTCAATGGCCTTGGGCCTAGCTCAAGTTAGTCTTTTTCCTTCAGGAATTGCAAACAAAAAGGGTGGGGGGAGGGAGAGATAGAGAGTGGATGATCTTTCTAATAATCTTTTTTCAAGTTAAGTATGCACGTTTTTTAAACCAAATTGATGGATGCAATTAGTCATTGATAAAAATCTATTTAATATTCCTTTACGTTTCAAATAAGATTGTCTTAAAAAAATGCTTATGAACAATAAAAAGGGTAATCCTTCCATTAAAAACATAAATCATTTTTTTAAGATTTAATACTTAAAAATGTAAGGTATTTTATTATTTCAGATACAAATAAGATATTTTTTAAAATTTTAAGTGAAATACTTTATTAAAAAAGTGTAAACATAGAAACATGATATTAACTTAAAAATAATTAATTAATTTATTGACAGTGAAATTTAGCAAAAGAATTTATATTTTTAAATAAAGGGTGGTGATTGATTATCTAGACAGTAAACTTGCTAATTAAAAAGCATGATTCTTTCATGTAGTGGTTGACTTAATGCTCGTGTGATTCCGAAGAAAGATTAACCCTGTACCAATATAGGAGGCCACATTGAAAAACAAAATATATCGTACTTCCTTTATTTTAAATTATAAAATATTTTTAAATAAAATCTTATATATTAATAAATTTTATTAAAAATATTTAACAATCTTATGTTTTTAAAATAAAATTAAAAATTTTTAAAAATATCTATCATTTAATATATTAAAAAGAGAATTGATGAAAATTAAGTATAACGAGATAAAAGGGTAATATTAAAATTAATGCATTTAATAAAATCTTAATCCATTATCCTATATTTTAAGATGAAAAAATTCCTTCAAAAATATCATATAATTTGAGACGGAGGGGATAACATACACACAATTCTTATATTTCGATTGTGATCTAATATTGTATTATTATTTTTTACATAACAGGTTTAGGTGAGTTAGCTAGGTTTCAAGGCTCACAAGTAGAGCTAACAATTCGAGCAAAGTCCAACTAATTAGCCTAAACTCATCCAAAAAAAATGTAAGATTAGGCTTAGAAAAGAGATAATTTTTTTACGTTGGCGTGAATACTTGAATAAATTTTTAAAAAATATATAAAATATAATAAATATTAATTAATTATTTAAGTTCTAAGTCATTTTATATTAAAATATTATATATTTGAGTCCTATACATTATTTAAACATAAAAAATAATTTACATTTTTTACAAAATAAAACAATTAATTTTAAAGTAAAAAAATTAATCAAAAATACTTTTAAAAATAAAATTCTAACATTTGAATTAAACTTGGCTATTCAAACTTTCAGAGAATCTGACCTTTTCAAGCCAGACCCAAATAGGCTCTACTAGTCTGAATTTTCAGCTCTAATCACAAGAATTAAGTTCTAAGTCATTTTATATTAAAATATCATATATTTGAGTCATATACATCATTTAAGTATTAAAAAATAATTTACATTTTTTACAAAATAAAATAAATAATTTTAAAGTGAAAAAATTAATTGAAAATAATTTTAAAAATAAAATTATGATATTTGAACTGAACTTGGCTATTCGGACTTTTAAAGAGTCCGACCTTTTTGGGCTAGGCCCTACTAACTCGAATTTTCAATCTTGGTTACAAAAATTAAGGCATGCCCTCATATTTTAAAAAGCATTTACAAATATACTTATAAATTATCCATTAACAAAATTGTCACATCATCATTGAAATAGTAAATAGATTCTTTGATTTTATTTATACGTTATGTGGAACAATCTTGTCAATACTTATATAATAAAAGTATAAAAAATAATTATAAATAAAAATTTAAAACTAACCCTTAAATCAAACAAAAACTCTAATAAGTCAACATAATATTATGTTGTTGTATTTCTCTCTCATACCAGATTAATGTGGGAATAATTACCCCTTTTGTAGTGAAGAAGTTGCTTTAACTTTTTCTCACGTTTTATCATTTATGGCAAGGATTGAAAAGAAATGGTGGGATGAATTTTAGAAAAGTTGACAAAATAAAGATATAGAATTTTCAGTTTTTCACCGTAAAAAAAATGAAAATGCTCTTTCAATACTCCGACCAATAAAAACTATAGTGGGAACAACAGTAACATTTTCTTAGATTTAAATCATACAAATTGTAAATGGCCATTGTGTAATTATTAATATCATTAGTTAAATTATCAATGCACAATATTTGAGATTTAAAAGTATTTTATAAAATTTATGAGACTTTTTGATAAAATTTTTTTTTCCCTGGTACTCCTGCAATATTAAATATTACGTTACCATTTATTTTCTTACGGCCGGGTAGCCAGAGAATATATACATATATATATATATATATATATATAAACATAAACGAAAACTAATCTTGCTCCCTGTGGTCATAAAGAACAATCATGCCTGATTACCCGATGCACCAGGGGCAGGCAGCAGTATAATTTCCATTGCTCGAGTCAACCTGCCCACAAATTACGCACGACAGTGAAATTACTTGGTCAGCATTCAACTATCCATTATATATTTCATTGAATAAGCCATGAATCAAATGTACATTAGTCATGTTTTGTTGACAGATTAATCCCTGAAAATGCACGTACACGTTTAACTTGAATGTCAAATAATATGAAATAACTTTTATATACGATGTCCTTTTCTCTACTTCAGATTTGGAATTATATTTAATCCACAGCGAACGTTAAATGCCAGCAAAAACTAACTATATTATCAATCGTTAATGGTTACAAATCTTGTCCCTTTTATACCTGATCATAAAAAACCTTCCCTAATTTTTTCAAGCATTCAGTACTCTTTTGTTCGAGCACCATACTCAGGAGATTTTTTAGACTCGTAACCCATGTGTGGCCCAAAAAAAAAATAAAAATAGAGAGATTGTAACCAGTGTGTGATCATAGTAGTGTGATATTTTTTATAACAAAAGGCAAATAAAACAGCGTTAATAAAATACAAATAGGCTAAGATATATTTTTAATCATTTAACTTTTTATAAGATTTTAATTCAAATCTTTAATTTTTTAAAATATATTTTTAATTATTTAATCTTAATATCATTAGTTTTGATAATTATTTTTTGTGCCAATTATTGTTATCTTAAAAAAATTAAATTTAATATGTTAATGTTTAAAAATATTTTTTCAATCTTTAAATGTTTAACATAAAAATTTGTTAGAGTTAAGGAACTAAAAAAATCACTTTATAAAAATAAAAGACTAAAGTAAAATACTGTATAAAATTAAATAATTAAATATATATTTTGACCAAATAAATATTATAGAGGCTTTGAATTTTACCAATATTTTTCAGGATATTTTATCTTTTAAGAAGTAAAGTCAGGATTTAATAACGATCGATGTCAAACTTAATATATATATATATATATATATTTATATATTACAAAGCTTTTATAAATGTTAAAAATATATAGTATCTATATAACATTTAAAAAAAATATGAGAGCTGTAAACTATGCTGGTCTCCCTCTACCCCTATTTTTTATTGTAATATTGCGTGAGTAGATTTTAGATGTTTAAGTTCAATTTTTTTAAAAAATTGTTTATGGGATTAATTTCCACATAAATGGATCCACATCCAAGTTTAGAAATCCATTTGAGATACACTGCAGAGAAGCCGCTTGAGACCTTTAACATCCTATTCTCATACGTTTTATATGTTTAATGTAATTTTTATTTTTTATTATTAACAAGTATTTTTTTATTAAGAAAATTACATTTGAAATATAATTAAATATTAAATATAAATACCTCTCTCAATAAAATTTAAATCTTAATTCATCAAGGACTAACATCTTTCATTAAACCTAACCAATCAGCCCCTATCAGTTAATATAAATTTTATTTGATCAAGTCAAGTTAGAATAAGCAAAGTTAAAGTATTAGTACTTAATAATATTAACCATCAATTTTTTATATAATAAACAATATATAAAAAATTTAGTATATTTTAATTAAATTGGATACATACATTTAAAATATCTAAAGTAAAGTATATAATATTTTTTATCTTTCAAAAATATTAATTTCTTTCTAGAAAGGAATTAATTTTTTTGCGATTTCCTTTTTCGCGACAATTTATTTTTATAGTTTATGTAAAGCATAAAACAAAGAAAGGAAAAATACCGTGAAAGTTACTGTTCGTGGCCCTCACGCGTCACACGATCAGCGCACAGTAAACGGTACTATGTAATTATGTGATGTCATGCGCAGAGAATCACCCCCCTAAAAAAAAAACCAAAAAATAAAAAGCCCACCAACCTCCGCCCCTCGCCGTCATTAAAAGAGGATGTGAAGGGTAGTATGGGCAATTCAGGAAGACATATGGGAAATTGCAAATCCCACAGACCCACACGCATCGTGCTTACTGGTGGAGAGGCGGCCCGCCACCAACTCCCTCAACCAACCCCGTCTCTCTCCCCCCGTCTCTCCGCACACTCCCGTTCACATGGATAATTCTTTTTTAAAAAAAAACAAGCCGTTCACATAATTCATTGGTGACGACAATAATGAATAATTTCATTATTTGATTATTCATTTTGTTCCTTTTATTAATCTTGGACGAGGTTAATAGTTAACGGAGCACCAAAATTATTTGAAATACTCTATGATTCTTTCCGTGGCGCGAGGGAGGCATCTGGTTGGTCTCTGTATGGGAAAACGACCGAACATTTTGAAGTGATTTCTGTTTCGGCCTTCCAAACCATAGCCCGTGGATGATCATGATGGGCCACCCGTCGGTGTCGTAAAGCAAAACGAAACGTCGTTTCCTCTGCCTCTGGCTTTATACCTGGCAGCCTCGCACAGGCACATCGGGATATTGTTTCTCTCTCAGCAGCCACCTGTATGAATAAGGAGTAGAGCAGGAGATGGACTGATTCAGGAAACGTGATATTTTCTTTTTTCTTTTTACATACATATATTTAATATAATTTTATTTGTAAAATATTAGAGAAAAAAAAATATAATGAAGAGTGTATAGAAAAATATAGTGAGGAGGGAATGATAATATTAAAACAATTGTAATTAATAATATTTTATTTTTATCAAAATATTTTATATTTTAAGATATTAAATTATTTTTAAAAGCGCCTTGCAAATTGCAGCGACGATAATATCCATTTTTTGTATGACTTTCCCATGTTCTTTTTACTTAAACAATTATTGAGAGGAAAAAATATTGGCCACGAACATTTTTAATGTTGTCTGTGCAAATAGTTATGAATGCCATGTTGGGTTTTTCTTCTAAAATTGGACGGATCTTGCCAGCAAGAGAAACATCATTGCACTTTTTGCAAAAACTTTTGATTTATGTTGTTGTCGAAAACGAAGTAATGTTCGGACATTAATAGCAATGCTTTCTTTGAAAGCCGATGAATACCAAAGAATCAGGATCATTAAGATTTTAGGAAATAAATAAAACTTGTGAAACAATATATTTGAATTAGAAACAGATGATATAGTGAACGAGAAAATACATGCAAGGATTTTTCAATTCATTTTTAAAATTTTCAAGATGTTTCGGTGGACCCTCGTTTTTTATTGGGAGTCTAGTAGTAGTCCCCATGTACATTCAAAGGGTGATAGCAGGAAGAGAAGGGCACATCGCCCTTCTATTTACTATTTATTTTTCTATTTTTATTTCACCAAAAACATTTGAAGGCAAATTAAGGAAGCCACTCGAGTTAAAATGAATGATTCAGCGAGGTGACATGCGAGGAGGAATTTGTCTTCATTTTTTTTTAAGCTTATATAAAATACATATTCAAGCCCGCCGTATGTTTTTAACATTTTTGCCGACTCATGTGTCCCATAGGATCTCCAGTGGCTTTAAAAACTACAATCACGCCCGTAGAAATGAAACTCCCGAATACTGCCATTTTTTTTTTTTGGGAATGAAACTGAAACATGCAATACACCAAATAGTACCATTTTCCAATCCACCAAAATCTCCCATGCCGTCGGAAAAAAAAAAAAAAAATCCCGCCCGGTGCTGCATAAAGTAAGCTCATTATTAATAATTAATTGAAAGCATTTTTTTCATTTTTCTTATTAATAAAAATTTAAAAATTAAAATTGGATTAACATAAATTTATTATAACAATATAATAGGTATATGCTTTACTTAAAGAATTTTACATTTCTTCATAAAAATTCATGTTAAAAACTCATATTCCCTTTGTTAAAAAATGTAAGGCATTTTTTGAAGAATTTGATATTAAAAAATATAAAACATTTTTAATCTTTCGAGATGTAATTATTGACTGTTTTTTCAAAAGTGCCCTAATTGATAATGACTTTATATTTATTATAGATTGTTTAATAGGAGTAAATATGAAAAGATAGGGTTAATTAGAAAGTAGGTAACTACTTTATTAGGGTGAGATTCGGTTAAAAATACCTTATATTTTTTAATAGAGGAAGCATATTGATTACAAGCAAGGGTTTTTGTTTTATTTTAATCTTAATTAAAAAAACGAATGTTTCAATAGCTAATTTGAGTCAGAAGTTAATTTAGATCTATTTGAAATTTGAAAAAATGTAACTTTAAATTTCTGCTTTTTAATCAAATTTTGCTATAAATTCTCAAATTTTTTTTAATGTTATAGGTTCTACAATTTTATTTTTCAATATTCTGAAAGACCTACAATATTAAAAAAATAAAAGGATAGACTGCACTTCATTCCTTTCTAATGTTAGGAACGCAGCCTTGGGCTAAAAAGGGAAAGGGCAATAAAACTTTTTACAATTTTTTCCAGCATATACGCTGGAAAATAATGGGAGATAAAAACCTCCTGTGACCCCCTGCTGCCTCACCACCCTTGAAGGGTGGCTCTGAACTGATTTAGAACATAGAAAAAATATAAAGACTTATAATAAAATTTCAATAAAATACGGGGACTTAAAATTATAATTTACCTTAGAATTTAAATATCTCTCAAAAAATAAGCGTGGAATTATTAATGAAAAACGAAAATGGTAATAGAACTGATCTCAGATCTAACTTTTGCCCGAACTGGCTATAAATAATCCCAAGGCCGCCCCTGGTTGTTCGCGCTGAGCTCTCTGCTTCTATCTATCGCTGCCTCATCTCAGAAGCGAGAACTAGTCTCCATTTACCCGAAAGGTATGAGATCCTTACCCCCCTTCATCTCAATTTCTGTGGCGAGTTTCATTCTGATTCTCTTTCACAGTCCATTCTAAATCTTCTCCACCGTGTGGCACGTTCTTAAATTTGATGAAGACCTGCTGAATCATTGATTCTTGATTCCCTGTACCTTGCACATTTCTACCATTACATACCTCAACTGTTTTCTTTCCACCGAGATCTATTGCTAATTTAGTAGATTCCGTCAACTTTTACTTGCATACTTAAAGACTCTGCTGTTTTACTGATGTATGCATCGTTTTTCTTATTTGAATTCACATTCTTTCCACCTGAGCCGTGCGATAGCTGTTGGTAATCTGTCTTGCAAATTAGATCTCAGATCTGTTCCTTTTAGTCAGCCTGATGTCTAGATCTAACATGGTTTCGCTCTTCATAGTGGATCTGTCTATTCATCCTTCGGTTTCGTTAATATACTTGGAACATCATGATGATGGCGCTGCAATTAAATGTTAGATAAGATCATTTTCGATTTACTGATTTAAGATTCTTCTCAACTCCAAATGGGCCCTGTTTAAATATGAATTAGCTACTGCGTACTATGCTCTGCTCCATGCTATCCTGTTCATTTTTAATTCATTGCATTTACTTTCACCATGATTTTGTTTGATAAACTTCTCATTTCGTCCCCTTCCAAACGTTATCTGTTTACGTACCTAAGCTTCATTTCAGATGTCTTTTGCTTGGTTTCCATATCTCATGACTAGACAACTTCCAAATGATATATTTTCTTGCGAGTTCATAGTAGTAACTGTAATTCTTACCTTATGCTTTCCAAGTTATATTATATATATCCTTAAACTTCATTGCGTGATGATTTTATTACTCTTTCTTTTCTCCTTTTGTTTTAAATGGTGTTAAAATCCGTTAAGCAACCAGTGATTCTTCCGTTATGAGCTTTTGAATCTCGTCAACTGAGTTTCATGTGCAATTTGACCTGATGTACCAGAACAATGGCATCCCATATTGTCGGATATCCTCGCATGGGCCCCAAGAGAGAGCTCAAGTTTGCTCTGGAGTCATTCTGGGATGGGAAGAGCAGCGCTGAAGATTTGAAAAAGGTGGCCGCTGATCTCAGGGCATCAATCTGGAAGCAGATGGCTGATGCTGGGATCAAGTACATCCCCAGCAACACATTTTCTTTCTATGATCAGGTGCTCGATGCTACTGCCCTGCTTGGTGCTGTTCCACCTAGATATGGATGGACTGGTGGGGAGATTGGATTTGATACCTACTTCTCCATGGCCAGAGGTAATGCATCAGTACCTGCAATGGAGATGACCAAATGGTTCGACACCAACTAGTAAGTGATGGCTCATACTACGTTCTACATTGTATTTCAATCTTCAACTAAACTATTATTTGATAGCTGTCAGCTAAGAACTAATCTATTGTAAATGAATTGGTGCAGTCACTTTATTGTCCCTGAATTGGGACCTGACGTAAACTTCTCTTATGCTTCTCACAAAGCTGTGGACGAGTACAAGGAAGCCAAAGCTGTATGTCTTTCTATTATCTAGTGTCTGACATTAATTTTTACTTTGAAATCAGAGGTTAGGTGCTGTGAGCCTATTTGAGTTCCAAGAAGCATGGTATGAGAGTATATCAGGTATCTGGTTCAGGCTCGTGGAATCTTAGTTGAAGGGATCTTAAGTGCTGGCTAACTTGATAGAAATAATTGTGCTAGTTTGCTCCTACCTATATCTTTCTTATGATGGTAGGTCAATCAAGAGTTTGACAGAGAAGTGTTTTGTTGATGCTCTTGTGTCAGCAGTGTTTGGGTCATTATGATAAGATCTTTACTTCATGCATTCATATATATTATCCTTGTTGTTGAATATTTGATTTCTTCTTGTAGCTTGGAGTAGATACGGTTCCAGTCCTGATTGGTCCCGTCTCATACTTGTTGCTCTCCAAACCTGCAAAGGGTGTTGAGAAAACCTTTTCTCTTCTCTCTCTCCTTCCAAAAATCCTTGCTATTTACAAGTAAGAACCTTGAACTGTATAAAGCGATTAATTTCTTGCCCCAGATGATCAAACCCTTGGATTTCTCTAACTTATAATAATGAACTCAGGGAAGTTATAGCTGATCTTAAGGCCGCTGGTGCTTCATGGATCCAGTTTGATGAACCAACCCTTGTTTTGGACCTTGATCCCCACAAGCTCCAAGCATTTTCTGAAGCATACTCGGAACTTGAATCTTCTTTATCTGGATTGAATGTCCTGATTGAAACCTACTTTGCTGATATCCCTGCCGATGCTTACAAGACCCTCACTTCTCTCAAGGGTGTCACAGCTTATGGATTAGATCTTGTCCGTGGAACTCAGACCCTTAATTTGATCAAGGCTGGGTTCCCCAGCGGAAAGTACCTCTTTGCTGGAGTGGTTGATGGAAGGAACATCTGGGCTAATGATCTTGCTGCTTCTCTAAGTTTACTACATGATCTTGAGGGCATTGTTGGCAAAGGTTATTATTAAATGTATTCATGGAATAAGATGGCGTATGTCCAATATCGTATCCTGATATATCTTTTCCCTGAATCTTATGCAGACAAACTTGTTGTGTCCACCTCCTGCTCGCTTCTTCACACTGCTGTTGATCTTGTAAATGAGACCAAGCTTGATGATGAGATCAAGTCATGGCTAGCCTTTGCTGCCCAGAAAATTGTTGAAGTTAATGCATTGGCCAAGGCACTGTCTGGTGGAAAAGATGAGGTAGCTTCAATTCTTTCAGTTTTAGTATGAACTTGATAAAAACTAGATATTAAGTTCCTCCTTGTCTTTGCTTGAGTATGAAGTTGGAAATGTTGTTAGAGTTTTATTGTCAAATGACATTATCACTCGACTGGAAATGTGATGATGAAAATTCTTCTTAGGAGCTTTGATTTAGATCTTAGTATTGTGTTATTCCTGTTTGTTTCGTTATCCCATTTCCTGAATAACTCTTCTTCTGATTCCATTTTCAGGCCTTCTTCTCTGCTAATGCAGCAGCTCTGGCTTCAAGGAAGTCCTCTCCAAGAGTGACCAATGAGGCCGTTCAGAAGGCTGTGAGTTTTCCTTTTTGCCCCAGCTGGGTTCATCTGGTTTCATTGGAAGTAATTAGTCTGCTCCTTCTAACGACTCTTTACTTGCCTTGTCAGGTTGCTTCATTGAAGGGTTCTGAACACCGCCGTGCCACTAATGTTAGTGCCAGGCTGGATGCTCAACAAAAGAAGCTTAACCTTCCAATCCTCCCAACCACTACTATTGGCTCCTTCCCTCAGACTGTAGAGCTGAGGAGGGTACGCCGAGAATACAAGGCTAACAAGTGAGAAGCCATTTCATTTAATCTCTGGCCTTTGAGGGGGGTGGCCCTGCCCTGCTTTCTTCATCACATGTCTGTCATTTAATTATCCTAATTTTTATTTCTTCAGGATCTCCGAGGAAGAGTATGTTAAGTTCATTAGAGAAGAAATCCGCAAAGTTGTTGAACTTCAAGAAGAGCTTGATATTGATGTCCTGGTACATGGGGAACCAGAGGTTAGCTCTTACTTTCACATATTGACAAGAAATCAATGCACCAAGTGAAGATAAAGTGATTCACTTCCCCTAATTCAAATGCCTTTGAATGCAGAGAAACGATATGGTTGAGTACTTTGGCGAGCAGTTGGCTGGCTTTGCCTTCACTGTTAATGGGTGGGTGCAGTCTTACGGATCTCGTTGCGTGAAGCCACCAATCATCTATGGTGATGTGAGCCGCCCAAAAGCTATGACCGTGGTCTGGTCATCTATGGCTCAGAGCATGACCAAGCGCCCAATGAAGGGAATGCTTACTGGTCCTGTCACCATTCTGAACTGGTCCTTTGTTAGAAACGACCAGCCCAGGTACAAACGCGAGACCTGTTATAAGATGTTGTGGGGAAATGAAAAAGAAAAAGACTTGTCATCTTGTAATTAATTTATAGTTAGATGGCTGACATGATACGTAAATTTATTTGCAGATCTGAGACTACCTATCAGATTGCCTTGGCTATTAAGGAGGAAGTAGAAGATCTTGAGAAGGCCGGCATCAGCGTGATCCAAATTGACGAGGCTGCTTTGAGAGAGGGATTGCCTCTGAGGAAGTCGGAGCAAGCTCACTACTTGGACTGGGCTGTCCACTCCTTCAGGATCACCAACGTTGGTGTGAAGGACACTACTCAGGTATTTTGCCGATCAGATATAAACGAGTTACAATCTGTTTCCTCTTCACATCTTCATCTTGTAAGCTGCATGATTCTAATGTGAACAATGGAACGCAGATCCACACCCACATGTGCTACTCCCACTTCAACGACATCATCCACTCAATTATTGACATGGATGCTGATGTGATCACCATTGAGAACTCTCGTTCCGATGAGAAGCTTCTCTCAGTGTTCCGCGAAGGAGTGAAATACGGTGCCGGAATTGGCCCTGGTGTGTATGACATTCACTCTCCCAGGATTCCACCAACGGAGGAAATTGCGGATAGGATCAACAAGATGCTCGCAGTGCTGGAGAAGAACATCTTGTGGGTCAACCCTGATTGTGGGCTCAAGACTCGCAAGTACGCTGAGGTGAAGCCAGCCCTTACCAACATGGTTGTTGCCGCCAAAGTCATCCGCAATGAACTCGCCTCTGCCAAGTGAATGGCATAAAGAGAGCAGAATGTCCCTAGGTACACCGGTTCTGCTTCATCTAAAGAAAAAGAAAAGGAGTACAAGAAGTAAAGAACGGGGGAAATTTATACGTGTTGTTGCAATAACCGTGTGATGAATATTTAGGTGTTTAGTATGCGCTTCTTCGCCTCCGGGTTCGTGTTCTCGAAATATTTTATATTTTTTGTTGCTTGGCCAATGGCCTCAATTCTTATTGAATTGCAATTTACCAGTTTCGCGGTAATAACCGCGTATATCTTGACTCGTCTAAAAACTAAATATATTGATATTAAAAAAGCTAATTATATTACTAGCCAAAAAATAAAAATGATAGAACAATGATGCCTGCTGAAACTGTTATCTCGTAAGACAACACGTTTAACAGCCTTTTTGAAAACGAAACATTTTAAATCTCAAAAACATGGACTTTAGATCACTTACTTATTCCACGAGGAATTTTCCGAGTCCTGACAATCGTTACCTCTAGACTTGGCCCCTATTGCGACTTGGGAGAAGCCATTTCATTATTTATATAAGCCGAATGGGAAGGAGTGTAAGGATGATGGATCAAAGGTAAAATAAAATAAATTAGCAGCGTCGGTCTATGAACTAATGTTTGTTCGTTAATGTGTAAATGAGGTTAGCAGATACCACAGGCTTCTTCTCCAGTTCTCCTCGTGGCCGAGTGCCAGGAAATGATGATGTTTGAGACTTGCTTTCCTCCTTAAATGCATCAGCATACTAATCATCCGATATCATGTTAGTCTCTGTTTGAACGTCACACTCCTGTGCTTTACAATGTGAGAGAACCATCCAAATCCTATTTTTAAACTACTTCGCCAGTAAAATGTGTATGGTCTAGGTTTACCGTTCTCTTTGCAAGCCGTTTCACTATTATTATGCTATATGTCCTGGGGGATAATCTATTAAACCATTATTATGCACAGCGGCATAATCGAGTGAGCTATACATGTTTTCCATATAAATTATATGTCTTGTTTGAATTATAAAAAAAATATTACTTGTTATAAATTTAATGTTATGAAAAAAAAACCTACCGACGCTAAAATATTTATGTAGGATTTCCTGTAGACAAGTGAAGGGAAATCTGTTTTCCCATGGATAACTAAATTCAAAGGAAATCTAAATCCCCAAAGGAACTTCGACTCAAAACCTACCAGGCAAAACAATCTCGGGTTGATTTAGGAAAAAGAGTCCCTCAAGTAAGTATGAACATACAGTTCATATAGGTTGCAAAGAATATGGGTTAGATTGTGTTTGATTTATTTTTATGTATAAGAAAAATTTTAAATTCAACCCAACTCTTGTAAATTGGTAGGTTAGATGAGCCAACTCATCAATCCATTTATTTATTTTTTGCATGATTTTTTTAAAATTACACCTAAACCAGAAATTCTAACATGATATTCTAAGCAACTAAAAACAACATCTACATTATAAAAGTATGAGATTGATCGATTCTATAATGATCATTTCTATTCTGTTTGTCTTCTGGGGCTTTGGTGTTAAAACTATTTTTTGTTTTTTGTTTTTTAAAAATAATATAGGTTAAAATAGGTTAACCCTAACTCATTAAGGTACACATTTAATTTACAGATTATCTAGTTCAGACAAAAAATATTTATTTTTATATGAGTCATTCTTTTTTTTTAAATCAACCCGACATTTATGACAAATTATTTAAATCAATTCGATATCTATATAAGACGATCCATATTATCCGCTCTATTCTTGAGCAAATAAATAAGCAAATCCCTTTTTCTCCGATAGGACATTCCTGCGATACAATTATTCAGTCCCATTGAATACCCTCTCCAGCACCACAAAGGAAACAAACGAACTATTTTAGACCTCAGCAAATAAAGAGTTCCTCTTGATTATTCAAGATTTTAGTATTCTGCTCTATCGGAATGCACCAACGTACCAACTATCAACTAAGGGAGAGAAGAATCCCATTTTTTTAAATCACAGAAGGAAAATGCAATCTTAAGTTCTTTAACATTTTTTACCATTTATTTTACCTCAAATCAAACTCCATTGCCGTCTTTAATCTTCATTGGCACAAGGCTAAAGATTCACTAGATCTTGAATAATTCTGATCCGGCCGAGCCGTCCTTAGTCGTCTGTGTCACAATCACATGTGCCTCCACAGCAACACTTTCTTTCCCCTAGAATTCCTATAAATCTGATCAAATTCTCAACACTGCAAACTCAAACACTGATAACGCAATCGAATTACATAGAAAAATATCATCAAGCATGGCTCTTTCTCGTGCCCTCATCGTAGCTCTCCTTACTGCTACCATCTTTCCAACCATTTCCATGGCAACAGACTTCATAGTTGGAGACGGAAAGGGTTGGACAGTGGGGTTCGATTACCAAACCTGGGCTGCAAACAAGGTCTTCCACGTCGGGGACAAACTCAGTAAGTTCGTCAATTCACAATCTCTGTTTTTGCCAAGTACGTTTGCTTCTACACGCGAAGATGGAATAGAAACTGAGTTTTTATTTTTACCTCTGCGCAAATATTGCAGTATTCGAGTATTCTACTGGAGAGCACAATGTGTTCAAAGTGAACGGAACAGACTTCAGGAACTGCACTGTTCCTGCAGCATCTCAGGGATTAACTTCAGGAGAGGATGTGATTGTGCTGGAAACTCCAGGAAGAAAGTGGTACTTATGTGGGGTTGGTGATCACTGTCAAAATGGGCAAAAGCTTTTCGTGAATGTTTTGCCTTCTGAAACACAGGCTCCATCTCCTTCACCTTTGTCATCTGTGTTGCCTGTGACTGTGCCTCGATCTCCATCTCCAGCTCCATGGTCTTCTCCTTCTTCTTCGCCTGTACTTTCCAAATATAGATGGGTTCCTAGGAAGCTAATTGCAATGTTTCAACCCTGATTAATTACTTGGGGCTGTTTTAGCATGTTTCTTGGAGGAAGGTCCTTCTCTGGCCAGCTGCTAGTGCATTAATAATACTCTAATAATACCTTCTGTTTTGTAATTTCAAGAGTTGATTTGGTTTCATGGTAATACGAGTTGCGACATATACCATTAATTCTTACTGTATTTTGATGGATTTTTCCCCACGGATGTATTAAGAAAGTTGATGCCTCTTCCTCTGTTATTGTGATAAAATCTGAGTTCATTTACTTTTGTTGCATTTTAAGAGCGTAAGGGGAAAAAAAGGATTAGTTTAGGCGGCCTTCTCCCAGTAAAGAAAATTGTAGTCTGTCAAACTAAAAACAGGGCTATAATTAGTTCATTTGATGGATGTGTTAAAAAACATCCGTTAAACTAAAAACATAATTTTCCAACAAAAACAAGTACTATTAGCTTAATGTTTTTTGAAGGACCTATACATATCAAGCTTAAATAAAATTATTTTTGAATCTTATACAAATTTACTGAAAGATGATTTGGATCTATATCAAATTAAAATTCGATGGTATAAATCAAAGAGAGGTTTTTCTTTTATGGCAATGGAAAGTACAGGTAATAATATGATCGCCAGCTTTAAGCAATAACATGTACTACTTGTAATCGAGTTTTTCACATAGGCCTGCAACATCCCATTGCGGACATCTTAACCGAATAAGTAAATGTAACTTTACAGATAAGAGCGCGCGCACATTACTGTAATTGAATATAAACTAAAATAATGACTGTTAGCATATCAGGTTAAGTGCACTGAGTGTATTGTGGGCCTAAAGCCCAGGCCCGATAGCGTAGTGGAAATCATGCTCAGTTAATATCAGTTGTAAACTTGTAATTAATGCACACCACCAACAAAAATTACCCTAGTGGGTCAGAATTTGATCAATAATCCATAAAATCTTAAGTTTAAAGTTCACCGGTAATACGAAGAGTTTGTTAGTAATTTATAAGTACCTTATTAAGTGCTTATTGAGAGAGCATGCTTCAATCCCGTTGAGCTTCTGAAACTCAATTTTAATAAACTTTTTTCTACCCAAAAAAAAAAAATCTATTGATTGAGTATTTGGATAAATTTTGAATGAAGTTTCTCAATCCTTTTTGATTGAATCGAAGCCTTGTAATGAGCAATGACAGCAATTTTATTTTTTCTTTCTTTTTTTTTTTTTAAGAAAAACTATGTGCCCAATCCTTGTTGATATAAAATTTTTAGATGGATCAACTAGCAAGAAGTTGATCAAGCTTAACTAGAAATGTGATATTTAAATTTTGATTGTACGTAGTTGTGATGAATTCTTGACGGGAGACATGCTTTAAAGAAATACCCTCAAATTACCCACTGGATTGATCTAAGTTAGAGACTTGAGATGCCAAGTTCAAAATAATATTAAACCGTTTTCCCTAAGCCAATCAAACCTGGTACCCCAAACCGTGTTTATATAAGAAACGTTTGCATTAAGCCTACTTAAGATTCGACGGTCGGAAGCATTCTTATTCGGCAAAGCCGTCCTTGGTCGTCCGCGTCACCATCAAGATCACTCTCGAAAGCAACACTCGCACTCAGCCTCTTGAAAGCTATAAATTTGATCACACTCTCAATAAACTCTCATAACTCCCAAAGAACAACCGATCATAGAGCTAATTAATTGATCAATCAAGTAGCCATAGTTACAGAAGCATGCCTCTCCCTCGTGCTCTCATCCTTGTTGTTCTCGCTACTACCTTCTTCTCAGCCACCTCCTTGGCTAAAGAATTCACCGTCGGAGATGACCATGGCTGGACAATCCACTTCGATTACCAGGCCTGGGCTTCAGACAAGGTCTTCCACGTAGGAGACAAACTCAGTAAGCTCCTCGTTACCAGTACTTGATAATCTTCTTTGTTCTATTTACTTAATCACCGATCTCTCGATGTGAGCAATATTATATTGCAGTATTCAAGTACCCCGCTGGAAAGCACAATGTGTTCAAAGTGAACGGAACAGACTTCAGGAACTGCACGGTCCCTCCAGCATCTCAGGGATTAACTTCAGGAGACGATGTGATTGTGTTGGAAAGTCCAGGCAGGAAATGGTACTTGTGTGGGGTTGCAGCTCACTGCGAGAATGGCCAAAAGCTCTTCATAAATGTGTTGCCTTCTCAAACACAAGCTCCATCTCCGTCACCGGTATCATCTGTGTTGCCCATAACAGTTCCTCCGTCTCCTTCTCCGTCTCCACAGTCGTCGTCTTTATCATCTGCTTCTTCTTCACCTTTAAGTGCCAAATATCGATGGCTGCCCAGGAAGTTAATTGCACTGTTCCAACACTAATCCCCACAGTACATTAATTCCACGCATGTCTGTGGGTTGACAAAATGGCTATTCATCGTTATATGTGTTTCTATGTTCTTTTCCGAAGTTATTGACGAATGTAATCTCTTTTTATTCACTGTGTTATTCAATAAAAATGCTAGTATTCAATTGATAATCTGCTCTGATACGAATCTCAGCGATCGTTACTTTGAATTCTGTATCGGAAATGGTGTGCGGAATTCCTTTGTGATTTGTTGTTTCAAGAAGCGTCTCTCCGACGAAAATGCTTCTTATCATATCAAATTGTTTGACGGTTAAAATGTTAGCATCTGTGTAAGTACGTATAAATTTTTCCCTCTAGCACCAATCTATTTGCTACTTGGGGTTGAATCTGTGATCAGCTAATCAATAAATTTTTCTGATTAAGCGTTAACAACGCACCGTGTTTAGTCAATGAATTCGCAGAATTGAAAGTAATACAAGAAATCTTTGTTAGGTGATGACTAAAGAGCTTGGTTAATTCTTAAATTAGTCTGTACTATAAAAAAATATCTTTTAAAATGTGTTTTTTGAAGTGCTCTTTTAAAAAGCGCTTCTAATAATAGAGGCGAAACCTACCAAAACGCTTAATTAAAAGAGCGCTATTGTATGACAATATTTAGAAGTACTCGTTATCAATAGTGTTTCGAAATTAAATATCAAAATGTAAAAAAAAAAAAAATCTTATCCTTGAAAGTGCTCTTTGAAAGAGCGCTCCTGAATAGTAAACATTTAGGAGCGCTCTTTCAACGAGGGCTCCTAAATGTTATATTAAAAAATAAAAAAAACTAATGAATATTTCATAGTACTTCAAAATAATAATACTATTTAAAAAATTAAAAAAAAATGAACTTTAGGAGCGCTCACCGCTCACTGTGTGAGTGCTCCTAAAATTCAACTATTTCAAAACTAAGCACTCTAAAATGGTTAATGTGAATAATTTTAGAGCGCTCAACATCCGAGTGCTCCTAAATCTTGAGCTTTCGGAGTGCTTAACATTTGAGCTCTCTGAAAGCTTAAAAAAAATTTTAACTTCTTTGCATTGCAGTATACCAAATATAAGGAGGTTAACCTATTGACTTTTCACTTTCAATTTTTGCTCTCATAGTCTCAAGTAACACACAACCTGCTCTCACAGTCCCGATTTGTCGATTGTCATTCACCACCTCACGTCGTTTGTTGCTTTGCGCTATTCACCAATCTGAACATTGAATCTCATGCCTACCCATCGCCAAATTGCAGATCAAAGATAAGATTCACTGCTCGCCAATAAGCTTCATTGCTCACCGCTGCACCAGACCCCTTCCGTCACTGTTGCTTAAGCTGCTCGCCGCCTCGCTGATAAGCTTACACTACTGCCACCTCTCGTTCCTCTTAGTCTCATTGCGTTTGGCCTCATTATATCAAGTCTCTAGTTAAGTTAGAGAAGTCAGATTTGGCATTTCTCAAGTTGTGGTACTCGGATCTGTGTATGATGACTAATGTTACTATACACTCCAGACCATTTCCTGCTGATCATTTAAAGATGATTATAACTATTTCAATAGAAAATGATGCTAAGTTGTTAGTGCAAATAGGAGATGAGGATATATTCATCATTTTTTATGTCGTTAGAACTCATGTGACTTGACCTACAAAACTCATTAAGTTACAGGTATAATAATTAATGGTTCTTTAAAATCATTCATATTTTCTTTCGACCTTACCAATATATTTTACATCTCGTAGTCCTCAAAATCTAAAGAAGATAGAGTTTTATGTAAAGCACTGGCTAGCCCGAATAAGCCGAAAAAAAATTAGGGCCGAGCTTAATATTTTAAAAAAAAACTGATACTTCGAGCCTATTCGGGCTACTCGAATAAGCCCGAATACCCGTTTTGTCATTATTTTTTTTTTAAATGGAGCCAGCTGCCTGCTACACAGGAAGACACGCTGGCACCAAGAATTAGGAAATAAGTGAGCGAGCGAGGTGAGGGTTGAGGTTTGGAGTCCGCTGACTGGTTGAGATTGAATCAGATTACCAAAAATTTGAGAGTGAGAGGCGAGATGGCGAGACTCGAGAGATAAGAAAACCCTAAAGAATCTTCACTCTTCATATTGAAGTTTCAAACCATCGAGCCATCGATTGATCAAAGTCGGAGCACGTTCTGAATCTTCAGATCCAGTAAGCATCTTCACTGAATCATTATCTTACTTCTCCAGTTCTCCTCACGTTACTAAACTACCTGAATCACTACTTGCTAACAGACCCATCGGCAGAAGGCAATCATTGGCATTCCTATTCCTCATTGGACTTCGTCGGCCTACTCGCGTAGTCTCACTCTCAATCTCTCTTAGACTACACAATCGCTCGTAATCTCTCATTGTCTCACACTCAAGCTTCATCCAGACTCCGGACTAGAAAGATTAAAACCCACTGGCAAAACGAGCTTCGTCCAGACCAAAACCCCCTAGCATAACAAGCTCCGTCAAATTGTCCAAACCAAAACAGCAAAACCCACTAGCAAGGTTTTCTTCCTCTTCTTCTTTCTTTTTCTCTCATGCGTACTATTATGCTCTGTTTTGATCTGAGTCTGCCTCTGAGTTGTTTAAAGTTCCTGTTCTTGCTGTTCTTGCTTAAGGTTGTTTTTTAGCTAGCTTTTCCTTTGAGTTTGCCTCTGGTTGTGTTTGGTTAAGTTTATTTTTAAGCTATCTGAGACTACCTTTGTGGCTTTGCATGAATTTTAATGGTTGTGTTGTTATGTGAAATTGAATATTTTAAGCTATTTGAGATTGCCTCTGGTTGTGTTAACTTTTAATGAAGGCATAAATGCATAGTATGTTAAATTAATGTTTAATTTTCAATTTTATGCAGTGAAACATGTCTTTTAGCCAAAGGAAGAAAAATAATGAAAATGTGTGTGGTAGTTCTAGTAGTAAGGTAGATGATAATGTGCGTGGCAAGGGTAAAGTAGTTGATATTTTTCCCTCTCAAAAAATTAATGAGAAAAAATTACTTGCCTCTGCAATTAAATTAGCTACCTCAGCAAGTAAGTGCCTCTGCAAATAAGAAGTCTGTTGGTTCTGGTAATTCTAGTAAAAGAACAAGTTCTGAGAAAGAAGTGAAGCCACCTGTTGCTAAAAAAATCAAAAACCTGTACATCTGATGTTTGAAAGTCATTTTCTAGAATTATAGTTGATGGGAAAGTAAAAGCCATCTGTAATGGTTGTAATAAAGACCTAGCAGGATCTGGGGCTTATGGCACATCTCATTTAGTATGACATGTTAAAAATTGTCCCCAACTTACTAAGTATCATGATATTAGAGTGATGATGATAGACAAAGAAGGAAAATTGAGGTCTAGGAAGCTTAATGATAAGCATGTGCGAGAGGTTTTATCTATGATGATAATTGAACATGATTTGCCTTATTTCATGGTTGAATATAAATGGTTCAAGTATTATTCTTTTACGTTGAATCCTAGTATAAAGTGCATTACTCGAAAAACAGTTGTGTCTGATGTTACAAAAGTCTATTAAGGACATAAAGAGGTATTGAAGCAAAGATTGTTGAAAAGTGTTGGTAGAATTTGTTTAACATCTGATTGTTGGACTGCTATAACCTCTGAAGGTTATTTATGCTTGACTGCTCATTTTGTTAATGAAAATTAGAGATTGAATAGTAAAATACTTTCTTTTTGTAAGATGGAGCCTCCACATTCCGAAAAAGAATTAGCTAAAAAAGTTTATGATTGTTTGATTGATTGGGGGATTACTAAGAAAGTATTTTCTATCACTTTAGATAATGCCTCTGTAAATGATAATATGCAAGAAATTTTGAAACAAAGGTTAGCTTTGCAAGATAATAGGTTGATTTGTAATGGAGAATTTTTTCATCAAAGGTGTTATGCCCATATCTTAAATTTAATAATTCAAGAGGGCTTAAAAGTGACAAGTGCTACTCTAAACAAGATTAGAGATAGCATTAAGTATGTCAAACAATCAGAGGTAAGGGTAATTGCTTTTAAAAAATGTGTTGAACAGGTTGGTCGCATTGATAGTTCAATTGGCTTAAGGATGGATGTGCCTAGTAGATGGAATTCTACTTTTGCAATGCTTGAGAGTGGATTACAATATCATCGAGCTTTTACTAGCTTTGCATGTGTTGATAATAATTTTACTCATTGCCCAACATATGAAGAGTGGAGGAGAGGAGAAGAGATGTGTAATTTCTTGAGGCCATTTAATGTGATGACAAGGTTGATGTCTGGGACATCTTATCCCACTTCGAACTTGTATTTCGCTCGAGTATCAAAGATTCAGATCTTGTTAGGTGATAATATGGTAAATGGTGATCCCGTGATGCAAGAAATGGCCCAAAGATTGAAAAAAATTTGACAAGTATTAGAATGATTATAGTACTATCCTTGCAATTGCAGCTGTGCTTGATCTACGAATGAAGATTTAAATGATACAGTACATGTATGCAAGGATTGATCCTATAAATTGCCCTGCCAAGATTGGGAGCATTCAAAGCAAGTTGAGATATATTTTTAATCAATACAAAGAGATGGATGCTCTTTCCTCATATCTTAGATCAAGTTCAACAATTCTAATACAAGCAAATCAAGCTCAATCCTCTACGACTTCTAGTGTTTCAGCTTCAACCATGAGTAGCAATATTCTAGGAGTTTTAGGTGTAAGTTTAATTTCATGTTATTATTAAATATATTGTTTTATTTTAATTTATTAGTTGGTATTTTATTAAATTTTTACATGTTGTAGGATTGGATTAATTATACAAGCATGGATGTTATATCTATTGGAAAGTCTGAGCTTGAATTTTATTTGGATGAGGCAATACTTCAACCCCAGGCATATCAAGATTTAGATGTTCTCAATTGATGGAACACTAATGAGGGTAGATTTTCTATCCTTTCAAAGATGGCAGCCAATATCCTTAGCGTTCCTATCACTACAATGGCAAGTGAATCGGCTTTTAGCATTGGCTCACGTGTTCTCACCAAATATCAGAGCAGTCTTCTTCCTTCTAATTTTCAAGCTCTTATTTGCACTCGTAATTGGTTAAGTGGTTTTCAATATGATGGTAATATAAATTTAAAATATATGATTATTTTGTTATATAATTATTAAGTAAAATTCGATTTCATTCAATTATAATTGAAAAAAATTTTCATTGTTGTCTTGTTGCAGATAGTGAAGAGAAAGAAAGGATTGAGGGAGAAGAGGTAGTGGAAGAGGAAGAGGGGGAGGGGGAGGAGGAGGGAGAGGAAGAGGAGGAATCACTTGGACCAAATCTAAATATGGATTTGTCTGCCATTAAGAGTGCAAATGTAGTTTTGGATTATGATGAGGAACAGGAAGAGCCACAAGATTTGGATTTAGCTTGACTTTTATTTGTATTGTTGATTATTGTTATGTTTTAACTATAATGTCATGTTGAATGTGTTGTTATTTTGTTGGATTATTTATTTTGGATGTTAAACTTGTATGATGATCTTGCTCTTGCTTTGTTAGTTTAGATGGTTAAAAAAAATAGTATCAATGAATGCATATTGAATTATTATTTTGATGCAATTAAGTGAGGAAAAAATCATCAACATTGCCCCAAAGAAAAAATTATATCAAACGGGTATTCGAGCTAGCCTGAAACCCGAAATAATTTAGGCCGGGCTTGTTAATTCGAGCTTATAAGAATAGCAGTATATTCAGGTTTAGGCTTATTCGGGTCAGGCCTATTGGAGCTTGGCCCGAATAGGCCCGGCCCGCCCGAATTTTCGACTCTAGTTTTATGGTATAAAACCAGATACATTGATTCTCTGCACAAATACATAAAAAATATAAAACATTATTCATGCATTGTAAAGAGTGTATATTATTTTTGAAGTATTGAAGAGAGAGTTTATCAAATTAAATTTCATGCATACACACATACAGGACCATATTTAGTTTTTCAACTTTTTTCAAGAAATTAAGTAGTTTATTTAAAATAAATAGTCTTCCACATGAACAGAATCAATGGCTATTCTGTTAAAAAATAAAAGATAAGTATAGCTGTTATTAAAAAAAAAAATTAAGGGTTGAATTCTAAAGGGGCTTATTAGGATTAAGCCATGTCTCTAGACTTAAAAGAATATTTAGATATGTACTTATATTATTCATCAATGAGATTTTTACATCAATGGTGAAATTTAAATTCATAATCCTATAAATTATGAAATAAATTCTTATTAATTGAACTAATTTTTATTAACAAAGAATAGGTATTTAGTAGAAATACAGTGCTAGACAGGGATTTAAATAGTTTGGAGATATGTGAATTTCTATGAAGTTTTATTGTTTTAGTATTTTTTATCATTTTATTACTTGTTTATAAAATATGAAATATCTCCTCCCTTTCTTTTAAAGGTAAATTACTAAATTTCATGGAAATTCAAATACGCAGGGCAAACTCATGGAAAAGGCACGCTTAATACTCAATTGTTGTTCAATATCATAAAGAGAAGCAGGCTTTGGATTTTGCAGGCTGCACTGGAGGTGCCTAGTGCGAATAGCCCGATTCGTTGATGCTCGGCCCGGTAGGCCTATTTTAATTGTTCTCACGGATTTCAGTGTCTACAAGCTTTAATTTCTATGGGAATTTTTTTTTAAATAGTTTTACTATTTCCAAGTTTGAGTTTGTTATTCCTCTTTCGAGGTGCAAAAAATTCCACGAAATTGGAACAAAATTAGATTCTAATTAACGTTTAAAAGAGTAAATTCATCCTAAATTATAAGTTCAAAAATCTGAGGCATCTTAAACTATATTTTAGTACAATGTTTCTTTTAACATTTTAACATGATGCAATGTTACTTCTGCCAGTAACAAATATTAATTTTAATCGTTAATTGATAAAATAATTGCAAAAAAATAACTTAAAAGTTTCTAGATCATTTTTTTCATAATTTCTTGGGTTATTGTCAGAAATTTTTAATTTCTTTTTTGTATTTTTATTATTTTCTGTAAATGTTGATATCATTTTATATAATGTTGCAGTCAAGTAATTATTAAAGTCAATTTTTATTAACAATGGGAGTACTATTATACTATTTTTAAAAATTAAAAAATAACATTATATCAAAATTAAGTTTAAGGTTTTAGATACTTTTAAACATATACTATAGTAAAATATTTATAGAAGAAGTTGGTTGATACAGAGGTCTATTTTGGAAAGAACAAGAGCTTGTTTGGTCTTTATTTTTAAAAATATTTTTTATTTTTTAAAAAAAAACTTGTTCAAAGGAGTGTTTTTGAACTTAATTATTTCTAGAATTGTTGTCATTTTTGTTTAAGAAAAATAGAAACATTTTAAACTTGTTTCATTTCATTTTATTTTTGTTTCGAAATATATTACATTTGATTGTTAAAAATTACAATTATCTTAACCAAATAATTATCACAAATCACCAGTATTAACTGTTGGTGATCATTATTATAGATCAATTTTTTAATTCTAAAATTATTTTTAAATTACAACCAAACCTATTTTTTTATTTTGTTTTAAAAAACATTTTGAAAAACTGCATTGAAAAACAATATTTAAAAATGGAAAATAGAATAGAACAAAATATGTCCTTGGAATGCAGCTTCGCTAGTCTTATCTTTCATCTTCTACATGGCAAGTAGCGTTGACTATTGACTTGAAGCAATAACGTTTTATCTTTACCATCTCAACAAGAAGCTAAAAGCTACTCCCCAACAAGTTCCCGAAACATAATCATAATGAGAGCCTGGATGTCATCCGCGGATGTATTGTAATTGATGTGTTAAGATTTCATTTTAAAAGTTGAGATATATATAATGATGAATTAAAAATAGAAGAAGATTGAAATTCATTTTAGCAGCATCAACATTCAGCATATTCTTCCAATCGAGACGTATCATATTCTCACTCACTCGATGATTTTTTCGCCTTAACCGACGATTACTAAACTCATATCATAATCTTAAAAGAAACACATCGTACATGGGCGCTTGCAAGGGAGGGAATTAGACAGAGCAGAGGAAAAGGGCAGGCCCTGAAGGAATATTATTCGGTTCCCTCGTCTCCTTAGTTCAATTCCCTTGTTTTATTCCTCTTCTTCTCTTTCTGTTGCTTCTATATGCAGCGGCATTTACCCTAACTTAATGAAATTATTCGATTCTTTCCACACTCTCTTTGTTTTATCTTGACCCCTTCAATTCACTCTTATTACGTGTATATCAATGTTATAGATTATAATATTAGTAATTATCGTAAGAAGCCGACCTTCGGCGGGACAGTTATGGAATGAAATCCACTATATATATATATATATATATTACCCCAACCCAAATCAAATAATGTAGCTGTGACCCAACATTTGATCCTCATACTTGCTGCTCAAATGGCTTCTTTTTCTGCTGCTGGTGTTTCCTTGCTGGCCATTTCCCTGGGTTTGCTTTTCTCAGTCGTGATGGCTACCGACACGTTGTAGGCGACAACAAGGGCTGTAACGCCAACTTCAACTACTCCGAGTGGGCCAAGGATAAAATTTTTGTCGTTGGCCGCAAGCTCGGTATGGATATTTTTACTTTTCTTGCTACTGTGGCTGTGTGAATGAAACAGAGTTGAAACTAACTTGTGGGATTGAAATGGGACTCTGTTGTGGCAGTGTTCAATTATAACAACACGAAGCACAATGTGTTCAAAGTGAACGGGACAGAGTTCCAGGACTGCGCAATCCCAGATGCAAACCAAGGACTCAGCTCAGGACATCACGTGATTCCACTTGCCACGCCTGGCAACAAGTGGTATGTTTGTGGTTTTCCGAATCACTGTCGTGATCTTGGCATGAAGCTTGCCCTCAACGCCATGCCTTCTTCCTCTGCCTCTCTGCTTTTCGTCGCGGCCATGCTTGCCACTGCCACCAGCTTCGTCGGACGCTATCCTTCACACTTTAATGAATCCCACCTTCTTCATCCCTTCATTTTTCAACAGAATAATACGAGCGCCACTGTGCGCTTCTCTTTCTTATTATTCAGTGTGTGTGTTTGTTCTTTTCTTTTTTCAAGCATAGTTCCTCTTGGTTGTTCTTATTATTTGACTGTTGGTTGATATACATACATACATAGTTATTTCTTTATATGTTTATTTCTTATTTCATGCTTCTATTCATACGTATGAAAAGAAAATACAGAGAACTACTGTGCTTCGGACAGAGGAAAAATCAGAGGGTTAACTAACCTGTGTTCGCCTGTCGATGTATTTTCTCAAAATTATTTGGCTTTTATAATTAATAAACCAAGATAAAGAGAATTTGGATCATGTGTGATTGGAGGGGGCAAAAGAGTGAACGGAAAATGAGTGGATCTTTGTATGTACCATTATTTCCATTGGAAACATTATTTGCCACTTACAGACATCACGTGAAGACTACGTGAAGACTCATGGAACAAAGACTTGTCCGTGACCACTTAGTGGGAATCATCAAGTCACGACATTATGAAATTTGAAGGAAGATGTCTAGATTTTTCACAGCTTCATCAATCCTTGAATATCCCACTTCTTAGGGTCAGTACAAGTCTCAAAAATAAGCATCGATCTGTAACCAAAATCCCTTAATCCTGTTGGAATAATTAGCTTCCTACTCAATTAGTTCTGATTTACGTTTTCTTTCTGATCTCATTGGTCACCCAATATTAAATGGGTTTCTTTGAATGTACTTCCTACTTTCCTGTGCTCTTTAGGGGCTTGCTTGCCATTTGGATCTCATGTTTTCTTCTAATAGCTTCTGACGCAGTGAAGCAATAACATCATATTCATATCCCTATTGCATTAGTTGAATCAGAGTGTGCTCTCCAATATAAAAAGTCTTGCGGTACGTGGAAAGAGACAATCAGAGCGTGAGAACAAACAAAGAAGTGAATATTTTAGCATGATTACGTACTGACCAACTCTCTACATTTCGGGCCATTCATTCGTTGCCTTTTTCTTCTTTGCAGCCAACAATAAATAAAAACAAAATTAGTTTCATCATGTTTGAAACAGTGACACCGGGACTACATGTTCTATTTATTGCTTTGTGGTCCGGTGGCGTGTTGTAAGTTCAGACCTGTAACCAATATTCTTGTCAGCCTTCAGGCTTTTTTACCTCATGATGAAAACACTAGCCGATATGGCTTCGACATGCTGACAGAAAGATACAGGAAAAGAAGTTCCTTTCCAGTTCCTTTATTTCTTTGTTTTCAGCACTACAAGGGTCACTTTTTGGACTATCACATTGTGGTATAGAGGTACATACGCCATTGCTGTGAAGCTACACATGTTTCCAGTTCAGTTTCAGTTCATTTTATTGCAAGCACGAGGAGATCATATGTGGAAGCTAATCTTTTCTGCGCTGTTTCGTCAACTTGCTTTGCTGGTATGGAATGTAGAAGTAGACGGGGCTGATTGAGTAGAAGGATTGGTTCTTGTGGCCAGAGCAACCAGAAAGTCTCTGAAGTCTCCGGATGGAATGCTTTGATAAATTACATCACCAAGTTCCTTCCCATACTTTTGCTTGAAAACCCTTTTGATCTCGTCCATGTCTATCTCAGCCCTGCAAATTAGTGTTCGTGCCAAAGTTCCCGTCAATCGTTGCCCCTTTGGTGCTGTTGTACAGTGCCTGCAAAAATAAATCCATTCTAGCTTCTTTTCGCTGAGCTTTAACATGATCAATTTCTCACTATCAAGCTAATCAAATGGGATTTTGGGACTACCTTTGCATAGTAGTTTACTGGATTGCAAATGCATTTCACAACCAGAATAAGAGCCTTTTCAAATTCCTGATTGTTTCCCCTTCTGAGTGACTGAAACACAAAGTGGATAGATGTAGCGCGAGGCAAAAAAAAAAAAAAAATCAGATCCAACATGTGATAAAAATATGATGAAGGGGGAGTGAGATTAATTGTTAATGGCATGTTTGTCAATTACCTTTGTGTAGTCATGCCCATATATGTGCTTATAACTAAAAAATGTCAGCTTCAACTGAGGAATGCTCCTCTTGCTGAGAATTTCTAGCACCACTGCTTCATCTATTGCTCCTGAGCCTCCCTCTCCAGTTTCATAGAGCCTCCTGGCGTCACACTTGGATATATGCTGACTAGCGTCAGCTTGGTGAGCTTCGTGTGATGCAGCCAATGCCACAAGAATCTGCTTTTAACCAGACCTATATCTTTAATTCTACAAACACCTTACGAGCTCCAAAACCACAAGGCACGGATTGAGTAATGCGCACTAGAAAAAAAGAAAGGAAGATAAAAGAACTCGCCTTTTGAAAAGGATGAGGAGGGTCCAAATTGATAATGTCTTGGTCCAAGTGCCTTCTGAATCTTTTGTGGTAAGCTTGTTTGATCAAAAGAATATGACTTGATTTCCGACCCACGAAGATCTCCACCAGAGCTTTGAAATTGGTGTCGTCTTGCTGGAGGGCTTCTCTGGCTAAAGTAGCATCCCTGTCATGTGGGTTAAGCATCCACAGGGACAAAGCAGAGCAGTTCACGGACAAAACCTCCGCTTCATGACTTCGAAGATGACTTATCAAGTCTTCGCCATACACTGCCTCGTAGGTCTTTCTGAGTTGTTGTCTTTGAGATTGAGTCAGCCGAGAAAGATAAGGAATCAAGTGACACAAGCTTCCTAAGGAATCATGGATAGTCTTGCAATCAAGCTCCAGATTGAGATTAGCCATTGGCAGAACATTAGTTGCCGTAAGTGGAAAACAGGGGAGTGGTTCAACCAGTTCGCTACGCAGAGTCATAATAAATATCAAAAGAAAGACACAGAATCCATTACTTGAGGGTTAAGTCAGGAACGGTAACTCCCCTTCCCCCTTTTTTGGACGTTTGATTGATGGAAGGAGGACTCGGAGTAGTATACCGTAATTATTATAACATTAATAAGTCCATAAATATTCATCAAGACAAGGGATATTGCATTGATTCGATTTTATGCGAATGGAAGTAATTGTCAAGGGTGATGAGACTTCTAGGGTTGGAAAAAGAAAAAGGCAAAGAGGACAGGAAGATTCTTAGAATTTGAGAGAGAAAGAAGAGGGCGTGCTTTAGTGTGTGGGTGTCATGTGCAATTGCTTTGGTCGCCGACGATGGTTCATTGGTGTCCAAGTAGACGCTGATTCTGCTGATTACCCTTTTTCAGCTGCTTTTTTCATTTGTTTTTTTCATTTCCTTTTCTTTCTCTCGTTTCTCAGTCCCTTTTGACAGCTAACTAAAAAACAATAACAGTTCGTATTATTTTATTAGAATAATGAATAAAGCTTGTCGGGTCCCCACGGGAACATGTGGCGCGTTCTGTTCCCGTTCCAACTTCTTCGTTCGTCCTTGACTTGATTAGAAATGAATAAAATGATTTGCACTTTGTTCAACTATTAGATGGAGTTGAACGATCTTATATTTGGATCTTAAGCTCAAATTTTAAATTATGCAATTGTGTTAAATTAAAATGTCAAACCTTTCTTAATGTATGTCTAAGGTTGTATTAATTATAACAATTCCATACAATAAAAATTCGGATTAATTAACATGGGTAGTAATAGAACTCATAAGTTTTTTACGATCCCAGGCCATAAAATAAAAGAAGTGTGATGAGTTAATTAACGTTTCAAGAATTAACTTGCATTGAGAAATGGTGTGTAGGATGTGAGTTGTAGCTTAGATTAATTGGATCAACCTTGCTTGTGAAAATTGTTCAGTGGTTCATAAAATTGATTAATACGAATCTCAATTAAATTATAATTTAGGCATCAAGAGAATTAGGGTTTTAAAACAATTAAATTTTTCTCGGAGAGAGAGGAGTAACCTGTGGCATTTAGTCAACTCAACTCAACGTGATCCTTAAAGACTAGCCGGCCCCACAACTTGTCCTTTTTTGATTTGCTCGTTCTTCCCCCCTAGCTTGATTCTTCTTTACTCTCGCCGGCCAGTGTTTACAAGGCAAATTGACCCGAATACATGTTTATATTCATTGCTATAGTCTTTTTATTTTTGCCAAATATCCATAACTATAATCAATCCATGCGTTTCACGAACCACGGATGATAACTGCATCTTAACTCAATGTATAAGCATATATTAAATTTTTTTTATTAAATAATACTTAAAAATAATATACTTTATTAAAATAATTTAAATTATTTAGTTAGATATTTCTTAAACTTATATATACACGGTATATCTTATAATTTTTAGATACGAGACTTTTACATTTTTGTCATAAATCATAACAATAAAAAAACAAATATGAATTGAAAATCATATATAATTGACACTATCTGTTATAGCATTTGTAAGAGATATCTTCAAGCTACACTTTCTAAAACTATATTCTTATTGTTTATTGAGAGAAGCAGGAATTAAAAACTGCTTGAAAGGTTTCATAAACAACTGTTTAAAAGGAAGTTATCTCACTAGATACGTAGCGCTTTCCAAATATACAATTGTCAGAAATAAATAAGACATTAATTATAATAGATTTTTATTTTTTATCTATAGTATTTGGGTCATGTTTGCTGTTTATAAACATCCCCACCCTCTATCAAAACACGAGGCATGATTTAGAAGGACAATGTTATCCATTCGATGAAACAATTGACAAAATATCCCTTAAACTAGTTCGTGGAGTATTCTTAACGATGATTCGTTTGAGTTGTATGAAGTGTGAAGAATGAAAATGTCCAAAAATTACAATGCTGCCATATTGTTTTTTTCTTTTTGTTAAAAAAGGGCCGTTTCCAAATGTAGTTGGGCCACTCCCTTCACATGACCATTCAAAAATACTTGAGCCCAAATAGACATACGGGCAATTACTTGTAATGGGATAAGTTAAAATCTTTCTTTCTTTCTTTTTTTTTTTTTTAAGTAGATGTTGTGGAGGACTCAGGTGCAAATGTAGATTGGGCTTTGGGCCTTTTCAAGTTTCATCAGGTCCAATTTAAGACTGCCACGTCAAATCAAGCGGTCCTCTTCAACGTATTTCCAGGCTCTAGCGCCCCTTTATTTTATTTGGAGCAACGTTCTAGGTAAAAAAAAAAACCACAGTTCTCGGTGGATTGATTGGTCCTGCTTTTGAATTTCAATTTAACAAGGGAGATGCATTTTTAAAAAAAATAAAATAAAAGGTGGTTTCAAATTTGTAATTTAAATATTTTCAGAGAGAGAAAAGGTAATTTACTATAACTTTTATACTTGAATGGCCATTGTTTATTCAACTACAAAATGTGCATCATATTAGAATGTCGTTGAAATAAAGTGATTCAAGTAAGCGGAGTCCTCAAATCTCCACGCGAAGTAGTCGGGAACTATGTTAACGTTTGCACTTGTTCAGATTATTGCTTTACTTAATTAAATGGAGCGAGCAACAAGTAATGGTTTGTCTTGACAGGACGCATTTTGAGATATCCGCAAAGGCAGAAACTTAGTGAAGGAGAAAATTTAAAATTGAAGACATCATATTGAAAACATTTTTAAAAAAAATTCATACTTTAAAATACTTGAAAGTAAAAGATCTAACATTTTTTCATCGTAAAAAATAAAATTCATTAGAAAAATTTAGTTTATAAACTTGAATTAAATGTTTAAATTCAATGTCTGATGGTTTTTTTTTTTTAAAGAAAAGATGAATGAATGTACTAATGTGAATTTTCCAAATAGAAACTTTACGGAGACAGTAAACGAGGCGAAGTCATGCGCATGGTCAACATGATGTGAGTTGGTGCACAGCTGGAGGAACCACCAATGATGGCAATTCGTAGACAATACACTTGTTCCAGTAAAGTTACTTCACCTGTTTTTTTTTTTTTTTAATAGCTGGCCTTAAAAAAAAAAATAGCAACTGTTTACTATTGTTCATCTTTAAAATTTTTATAAACTATTATTATTATTCACTTTTTAAGTCCATTCAGAAAAGCAAGGGAAGATCCGAGTATTTTTGACCAAAGAAAAGAATCGGCATGTCTTCTGACTCACTCTTTTTGCTGCTTTCCCTTTCTAACCTCGCTTTTTTATCGTTATTCCTAATACAGGATTCGGACGATTATGTCCAAACAAGAATTCGTGGATTCCATGATCGGCGTGATCTGTCCCGTCGCTGTCTTCATTTGCATTCCTGTCTCCATTTAATAATGTCGATTATTTGTATTTTCTGTATCACGTCAATTCTTTACATGGTGGGTGCGTCCCATTCTCATATTTATTACCAATCTGTTAGCAATCTTCATGCCCTTTTAGAATCATTTTGACCCAATCCTGAAAAAAAATTCCTCCCCTCGTTCTGCATTTCTTGTTTGTAACTTTGTATACATTTTTTTAAAAAAACCTGCTCTACACAATAAATAATTTTCTTTTAGAATTATAAATTATAAAATATACAAAATTCCTGGTTCTTTAAGTCATTAAACATGTGACGGTTGCTTTGGCCATTGGCGAATGGAAGATTTTTAATTGGTGAAGCCGGGAATTGTGAAGAAGGTTGCGGGCATTTATGGAACTTCATGCGGACTAATTCTCATCATTCAGGCTGGCATGAGAGCCACATTATAATTACATTCCTTCCAACCTCACACTACAACACTCATACGTCTCCTTCCCCCCCCCCCCTCCTTCCCTCTCACTGTGTTCTCAGCTCTGCTTCAACGCGACTCCTATCTGTTCGGTGACGGTTGCTGCCCGAGCTGTTTCTTATCTTCTTTCTATCTCTGCTGGCACCCTCGGCCACGGAACCTGTCCAACTCTACATTCAAAATCATAATAGTAATTGTTTTTCCGGGGCGAATTGCATCTACTGCTGCTGACAGGTCATCGCAATGCAGGTCAGTATTTGCCGAATTCGAGGCTCCACTCTATCATGCTGTCACGCTTTTAGTTCGATTTTATTGTCATAATTAGAAGCTCAATCGGTTTTCTCTCTCTGTGTTTTCCAGACAAGGTCGGTTCAAGTAAAGAATGTTTCAGATCTAGCTACTGAGAGAGAGATTCACGAATTTTTCTCATTTTCTGGAGAAATCGAGCACATTGAGATCCAAAGGTGGGTATTTTACGCACCGGAATGTTCGATTTCTACTTCTTTTCTTTCTGTTATTCGAATTCAAGTCTGGTCATTTTGATATACCTGCCTCTGGTTGGACGCTGAGAAAATGGGGGAGAACAAAAGACAGTCTGTCAATCACGGGTACTTTTACTTTACATCTAACGAATTAAACTGGAAAAAAAAATGCTAAGTGAGCCGCGGCTAACTATTGTAAAGTGCGCCGCCACTGCCCCCCAGTTTGTCTCTCTAGTCTCTACTTTCCTTTTTGGTATTCCACCCCAACGGGAGCTTAGAAAACGTGATCAAAGACTAAGTAAAGCTCGGATATTTTCTATGTGAATTTGTGTCAGAGAGTGGGATAAGCTCTACATTTGTTTCAGTCTTTGCATCTCTTTCTCTTCTCCGTGCATATGACAAGGAACCATATTAATTATTATGACTATGGTGTTGTCTGTTGGTTTCAGTGATTCCGGGAAATTAAAGACAGCATACGTGACATTTAAAGACCCAAAGGCGCTTGAGATTGCGTTGTTGTTATCGGTAATGTCTCTTTCCTTTATGCATATTCGTGTAGTTGCGTCAAACCTTAAAGTCTACCTTCTAACTTGACAGAATCCGGAAGAAATGGCTTCAATTAATTTCCAACGTACATGTATGTCAAAATTGAAAGTGCTTCGGTGCATTCTTGAAGAAGGTTTATTGCACACGGAATGAATGTTTTTACTTTTAGACTTTACTTTTGCATCAAACTCCATGTGCTCTTTCTAAGATATCATCGGCATTTTGAAGTGATATTCAGTTATGGAGCTTGAATTAAGGTTCTCATTTCTCAAGCCAATAATAACGCTTCCTGCCCTCTTTTTTTCTGCATTTGCACAACCAAGCGCAGTGGCATTCCTGATGAATGACGTATACTGGATTCGTGTTCAAATTTGATGAACTTGAGCTTTAGAAGAGATGAACATTTCCCCCTTACTTCCTTTCATTCCTTCTTCTTCTTCTTGGTTTTTTTTTTTTTGCCCCCGGGGGGGGATTGGTGTGTTATGCGGAAAACAGAACTCTTTTAGAATGTTGAAGTTTCACTGTTTTTGTTCAGAGACTTAGCTCCTGAATATAGAATGTTGAAGTATTTTAAACATATCTGTTTGAGTTTTCTGTCAAAAACATTTAGAGTCACATGCCTTTGTTCTTTTGACATGATAATGTTTTAATTTTCATATGAAATTGGGAGTTCCTATGCTTTTGCACTTATGTGACCTGAGAAAGTGAAAGTTCTGTTATATATTTTGCAGGGTGCAACTATAGTAGATCAGATCGTGAGTATAACTCCAGCTGAGAATTACATACCGAAACAAGAGATGCAGGTGAACATATTAAGACCTTGCTGTGGATGCAATATTTATGTGTGTGATAAGATTCTGGATAGAATTCAGACTTATTCAAGAAGGAAGAAGCAAAAGATAAATTAGGATTAATTTCATTTAATTTAGTATTTTGTTTAGTTTTTAGATATTTCTTCAGATTTTATTTAGTTATTTTTATTCGGTACTTTAGATATTAGGAAATTTTATTTAGTTATCTAGTTATCTAGATTTTATTCATTATCTTAAATAGTTATCTAGATTTTATTTTAGATTGTATTTAGCATTATAAATGTGACTAGCAACCTTGAAACTAGCATATGATGGGATTAATAAAACAGTCTTTCAAACCCTTTGGAGATTCTCCCAAGCGTGGCTATTGAGAAAAATATAGAATGAGATTTTTGTTCTATATCATTTTAATAGATTTATTCTTATTATTTCTTCTGGTTATTCTGAGCTCCTATCAATTTGGCATCAGAGCCATGGTTACTACTCGTACGGGTCAAGAAACAAACCATCCTGACAATTCATCCAATCATTCCTTAGAAAATCAAGACTCGATTGTTTCAGATCTAGCTGCCATAGCCTCAAGACTCGAAACTCTTGATTTATTAAAAGATAAAATAAACTTGAAGCCTCTGTACTCAACAAAGGCAAAAATGCCTGAGAGGGCTCCCGCAAGCGTTATTATGAAGAAGAAAGTGAAGAAGAGAAAGAAAATCATTGACGTAGCAGATTTCGTCGCACAAAAATTGAATTTCCAAAATTCAGTAGAGGTGATCCACGAGGTTGGTTCTTGAAGGCTGGAAAATACTTCAAATATTATGGCACACCTGAAGAGGATAAAGTAGACGTAGCTTCGTTGTCTCTGGAAGGTGACACCCTTGACTTGTTTGCTTGGATCAGCCATGAACGGACGCTTCATTACTGGGATGAACTAGTGGCAGCTTTTCAGGAGAATTTTGGCCCCCCTGAGTGCCAAAACCCTGACAAATTCTTGTGCAGCATCAAACAAGAAGGAAGCGTATAGGGATACAGAGCAAAATTTGCTAAATGATCATTGCGAGTCAAGAATTGGTTGGAGCACTGCCTACTCGGTGTTTTTCTGAACGGACTGAAGGATGACTTGCGCTTAGATGTACGTATTCACAAACCCAGGAGTGTTTATTGAGCTATGAGTGTTGCACTGGAGTTTGAAGGGAAGCTTCTCTCTCATGGGTCCAAGCCGAATGTTCTACAAACCCAGAATCAATATAATTCTTCCTTTGCCTTCGCACGAGAATAGACGACTCAGGCCCAGAAAGCTTCGACGGCGTCTTCGAACTCATATAGAAGCCCAGCAATGTCTTATTCATTCAACACTGTATCGTCGAGCTTGGCCAGACCAATGTCCATGGATGCCAAGCACTTACGCAGGAGGGAGAAGGGCCTTTGCTTCCGCTGTGGGGACTAATTTCGGCCTAGGCATCGATGCAAGAGTTCATTCCCCTTAATGGAGGTCACAGAAGAGGGCGAGGAGATTATTCCTCCACTCGAAGACATTGCATTCGAAGAAATAAAACCACATAGAGCTGAAATTTCATTAAATGCCATCCTGGGCAGTAACTCTGGGTCAGCAATGAAACTTAGTGGAAGATTGGGCTCTCAACAGGTGTTATTGTTATTGGGTTGTAGGTCCACACACAATTTTATCTGTGATGCATTAATCCAGGGACTTCATCTACCTACCCAATTTATTTCTACTTTTGGAGTTCAAATCGGTGACAGTAGTATTGTGCGTTGCAACCGAACTTGCAAAAATGTGGAAGTAGAACTGATAGGTCTAACCATTAAGGAAGATTTTTTCCCCTTCACTTTGGTGGGGTTGATCTGGTTCTTGGTATTAAGTGGCTAGCATCTCTTAACACAGTGTAAGCCAATTGGAATCAACTCTTTATGATTTTTTGGATAAATGGTAAGACATATAAGCTGCAAGGAGTCCCTAATGCTACTAGAGGTGCCCAACTTAACTCAATGCAACAAATTGAAGCTTCCGCTGACTCTAAACCTCTCCAATATTTCAACCTAAAACCTTTAATTGTAGCATTCCCATCTGTTTTTGAAGAACCCACAAACTTGCCACTATTTAGAAATCACTCACATACCATTATCCTACTACCAAGGGCCAATCCTCCTAATTTACGACCGTTCAGGTATCCTCATTATCAAAAAATTCAGACAAAGAAGCAAGTTGAAAAATTACTAAAAAAAGGGTTCATTCAACCTAGTTCCAGCCTATTTGCCAACCCAGTCTTGGTGGTCGCAAAAAAGGATGGTTCATGGCATTTTTGTGTAGATTATCGAAAATTAAATAGCATCACAATTCTAGACAAATATCCAATTCCTAATATTGATGAGTTATTAGATGAGCTACACGGGGCGATTTATTTCTCCAAATTGGATCTACGATTTGGATACCACCAAATTAGGATGTCACCTGATGATATTTACAAAACGGCATTTCGAACCCACTCTGGGCACTATGAATTCACAGTCATGCCTTTCGGGTTAACTAATGCTCTAGCCCTTTTTCAAGCGGCTATGAACGATTTATTTCGTCCCTATTTGCGAAAATTTGTATTGGTATTTTTTAATGATATTTTGATCTATAGTTCCTCCTTCCAATAGCACTAAGATCACTTGCACACTGTCTTGCAAACACTACAGGGAAATGTGTTCTGTGTCAATTTAAAAAAATGCTTTATAGGGAGGCTAAGAGTTCCTTTTTTTAGGACACAAATTTTTGCCTAGGGAGTAGAGGTGGAAGCTGAAAAGGTGAAGGCAGTACATGAATGGCCTATTCCAAAAAATGTAAAGGAGTTACGTGGTTTTTTAAGCCTTGTTGGATATTACCAATGTTTTGTGAAGAATTTCGAGATTATTGCGTGACCCCTTACTGAGTTGACTAAGAAGGATGCCTTCTTATGGTCTGAACCAGCTCATAAGGCCTTTAATCGCTTGAAACTTGCATTGATGATGGCACCTGTTTTACACTTGCCTAATTTTGAAAAGAAATTTACAGTTGAATGCGATGCATCCACCAAAGGGATTGGGGCTATACTATTGCAAAACAACCATCCTATTGCTTACTTCAGTGAAGGGTTTTCTTTCTCTCACTGGTTCAAGTCCACTTACGATCGTGAACTCCTTGTGTTAGTGCTTGCAGTACAAAAATGGTGTCATTACCACCTCGGGAGGCATTTCTTTGTTAGAATAGATCACGCCAGTCTTCAATATTTACTACAACAACGTATCACAACCAACACTCAACAAAGATTGATCATCAAGCTTTTACCATTTAATTTTACTATTATCTACAAAACAGGAGTGGAAAATAAGGGGGCTGATGTGTTATACGACTGCAATATGCAGATTTTTTTCAGTTAGCAGTCCCCTTTGTGCCCGAGCTACATGACCTCCCCTCTAAATTGGCCTTAGATCCATTTACTAATGCAATAAGGCAGGATTTGCAAAATGATCCAACATCTCGTCTTAGATTCCACCTGGTTAATCAAAAACTTTTCTATGATCACCAAGTGTTATTCCTTATTCATCACAGTTACGACCAAAGTTACTAGCAGAAGCTCATTCTACTACTATTGGAGGACACGGTGGTTTTCTTAAAACAGTTAAACGTCTCTCGGAGAATTTTTATTGCCCGGCAATGAAAGTAGATGTGAAAGCATATGTGCGACATTGTGCCACTTGTCAGCAAAATAAGTATCAAACTCTGACGCTAGCAGACTTCTTCAACCCTTACCTGTACCTTCTTAGATTTGGGAGGACATCTCAATTGATTTTATCACAGGTCTTCCAAAGTCTGGTGGGTGTGAAGTTATTTTGGTAGTGGTGGATCGTTTAAGTAAGTATGCCCATTTTCTTGCTTTTTCACATCCTTATACTACCAAGAAGGTTGCCACAATCTTCTGTGAGGAAATTATCTACCTGCATGGGGTACCTCGCTCGATTGTCTCTGACAGGACCCTATCTTCATGAGTTCGTTTTGGCAAGAGTTATTTCGATTAAGCTAGATCTAGTTGAAGATGAGTATTGCTTACCATCCTTCAAACAGACGGTCAAACAGAAGTGGTCAACTGCAGTCTTGAAGCCTATTTGCGATGTTTTGTGCACGAGCAATCCAAGTCTTGGCACAAGTTCCTTTGTTGGGCAGAATACTCATACAACACAGGTCATCATACGTAAACCAACTATTCACCTTTCAAGCTAGTATACGGGAGAGATCCTTCTCCCTTACTTCCTTATGTGAAAGGAGAAACACCAATAGCTGACTTGGAAGATCAACTTGAGACTAGAGATGCAATGATCCAACTTTTGAAGGATGATCCGCGTAAGGCTCAAGACTAAATGAAGGCTTATGTTGACAAGCATCGAAGGGAAGTTGAGTATGCTATGGGCGATGTGTGGTTGCGAGTACAGCCTTTTCGCCAACAGTCCCTTCCCAAGGAAAAGTTTGAAAAATTATCACCGCACTTCTTTGGGCCCTACAAGATTCTTCGAAGAATTGGCAAAGTAGCTTATGAATTGGAGCTGCCAGCAGATGCTTGTGTTCACCCTATTTTCCATGTATCTCTCTTGCGCCTGGCTCATGGGATGGATCCACCACTTGCACCAGCTGCCTTACCATTATCAGCTGATTTTGAGTTACATGTACGACCTCATCGAGTCTTAGATCATAGATGGACTCATTATCATTCACTTGAACTATTGGTGGAATGGCACACGTGACCTGTGGAAGAAGCGAGCTGGGAGGACTACGACTTATTGCATGCTCAATTTCCTTCTTTTCAACTTGAGGACAAGTTGAGTTTTCAAGAGGAGGTAATGATAAGATTCCAAATAGAATTCAGACTTATTCAAGAAGGAAAAAGCAAAAGATAAATTAGGATTGATTTCATTTAATTTAGTATTTTATTTAGTTTTTAGATATTTCTTCAGATTTTATTTAGTTATTTAATTCTTTAGATTCAGATTTTATCTAGTTAGATTTTATTCAATATTTTAGATATTAGGAAATTGTATTTAGTTATCTAGTTATCTAGATTTTATTCATTATCTTAAATAGTTATTAGATTTTATTTTAGATTGTATTTAGCATTATAAATATGACTAGCAACCTTGAAGCTAGCATATGATGAGATTAATAAAACAGTCTTTCAAACTTTTTGGAGATTCTCCCGAGCGTGGCTATTGAGAAAAATATAGAACGAGATTCTTGTTCTATATCATCTTAATAGATTTATTCTTATTATTTCTTCCGGTTATTCTGAGCTCCTATCAGTGTGCTCATCTGGAATTCTGATCTGATCAAGTGCAATTTATGCAGGAAGTAATGGTGGTGGAAAATGCTACAAATGTTGCTCCTGTTGAAAATGTTACACCAAATGTTGAGGTAAAACTGAAAATTCAAAGTCTAATATGCTTTCCTTGCCTGATGTGTTCCTTGAAAAGTTTTGTTGAATTATATGTATAACATATTGCATTTACCTTGTGATCATTTAGTAAAAAGTGTCTATATCAATAAACATTTAATTATATATCACTAGTGTTGTAACTACTGTGTAAGTTTTGTATTATATGCTTATAAGCTTTTGAAGCACCTGAAGTTTATCTTGGAAGTCAGGCAATTGTTAGTATTGGGTAACATTGCATTCTTTTCTGGAGTGAGCTAATGGTCTGTTGTGCAAAATCTCTTTCTGCAGGAGAAAACAAGTCCCACTAGCAGTGGAAGAATATATGTTAGTAGAGCACAAGATGTAGTTACAAGTATGCTCGCTAAAGGTTCGGCAATTAGACAAGATGCCTTGAATAAAGCTAAAGCATTTGATGAAAAGCATCAGTTTACTGCCAACGCATCTGCTAAGGTTGCTTCTTTTGACAAGAGGGTTGGTCTTACAGAGAAATTGACAGTTGGCATTTCTGCGGTTAATGAGAAGGTGAAGTATGTTGATCAGAGGCTTCATGTTTCAGATAAAACTATGGCCGCAATATTAGCAGCTGAGAGGAAGTTAAATGATACTGGATCAGCGGTCAAAACTAGCAGGTTCAAAATGATGTTTCACACAATATACAAATACAATGTTGTCTCATTAATTGTTATGAAAGTTATTTTGCCCTAAATTCTGTTCCTGATGATGACCTGCATAAAATGTTTTTTCACATAAATTAGCCTCTTAAGAAGAGCCAGTTGTCTTTTATTACTTTGGCATAATAAGCTCCCCTTCCTGCAAGGAATTATGAATAAGGGAAGGGGAGAAATAGTGGATATTTGGGCAAATATCTAGGAAACATAATCTGGAGTTTTCTATTAGGATCCTAAGGATTTGATTACTTGAGTATAAAGCTGATGAGGTGATGAGCTATTAAAAGGGGAAAAAGAAGTTCCGGGGAAGGGGAGCTTTCAGTCGTGACAGCATCAAGCCTAGGTTTCATTGATTGATGCATTCTGCGGCTAATAAGAAGGTTGCATTTCACAATGTCATTGAAGATTCTCACTGATTCAATGGGGGCTTTTTTTGGTTAGAATATCTACTTTTCCTTTAAAAGATTGTGTTTCTCTGTTACTGGGGACAATGACAGGCTAGTTCTAGTTCTCTTGATGGATGATTTGGTGAAACCAAGTAGCTTTCATGGTTTATTAATCAATATAATGAAATTGCACCTTGTGAGTTGATCTTCATTTTCTAGCTTAAAATTTGTTTATTCCTTGTCGCTTGGAGACATGATGACTAATGCTAAATAATGGTCTCTGTTGCGGTTGCTGCACCTGTTCTTAAACTTTTTGTAGTGCTTGTTCAATCCTCCTCCCTATAAGAAAATACAGTTTAATAAAACGGAAAAGAAATTTAGACAATCTTGTTGTTCCTGCCTGGGTGGAACAAAGGTAGGAGAGTAGCAAAATATGCATGAATATTGTGGCTTATTTTGATTTCAAGTAGTGTGTTTTTCAAAATGCTGATAACAAACCATATGCCTGTCCATGACTAACCTTTTGGTTCTCCACAGATATGTGACTGCTGGAACGACATGGTTAAATGGTGCTTTTGGTAAGGTGGCAAGGGCTGGACAGCTTGCCGGTACGAAGACTAGAGAAAAGTTCCATTTGGCTGTGTCTAACTTGACAGCGAAGGTGAGTTCTGCTCTTACAATATGGGCCTCTCTGCTGTTGTGTTGTCTTTGAACTCTTTGTATGGAAACACAACACACAAACACGGATGAGGAAAAAAGGGAAAAATTCTAAAATACATGTAGCTGTGCTTGTGCATCGATTGTTACACAATAAATTGGTATAATCTTATTTCGTCCTTCAAACTTCAATGCAGGAGCCATCAGTTGCTGCATAAACTAGAATTTGGTATTCATAGGTCACATCAAGAGATATCTTTAAATCATGATATTTTTTTGGAACATGTTGGTCTGTCAAGCGGTTTGGCATTTGAAACGGAGACACTGAGGTGCAAAACAGAACAGGAGGAGAGATGGGAAGGCATTGGTTTCTGTGTTTGTCCTCCTAATATCCTTCAGCAGTTTGTTTCATGTGACAAGTGTTATGATTCATTTTTATCCCATGCTTTATTCTGATGTCACTGTGGTTTGTCGATGTTGCTTCTTTGTAATTTCAGCAGTGGTAATTCTGGTTTTCGTGTGGGAAGGAAATTATAGATGCAATGTGAGTGCTTCTCTTCACCTTAAAAAATTAGCTGAGCATGTGATGTGTGATCTCTTCATCTTGTCCTGTCACCAATGCTTTGTAAAAATTGTGGGAGAAATTATCTCCATGATCTCTTTTGAAATAAAAAAAGTATTCCATGGAAAGGATGGGACAACCCAACATTTTGAGGACCGTGGAATTTAACAGCACGGTTTAAGCTTTCAGCGTTTTCCATGAATGCAATACCTGAGAGTGAACCATAATTTCGCATGTATACATGCCCCTGTTTCATTTTAAAGGGATGTATAATAATTCTAGGATACATTTAATGACCTATAAATAATAGAGTTGCCGATTATACTTTTCCAACGTTTCAAATACTTTGAGGGGATAATAAAACTTTTAATTCTTTAAATTTATTTTGATTGTCGATTTGACCCTTTAAATTTAATTTTTGTTGATTTAATCTTTTATGTTTTATTAAATTATCATATAAGTCTTTTTAAGTTTTAAAATATAAATTAACTTGTAAAATAATTTAATGTGTGATGTAGATGGATGACTTAATTTGTAAATGTAGTTAAATGAAGATAAATTAACCTTCAAATTAGTTTAATTTTTATCAAAATAATTGATTACATGAGCGTAACAAATTTTAACAATGTATTTTTTTGTTTAAACAAGAACGGTCAAATTAATAATTAAAGTAAATTTAAGGAATTAAATTGTTAAAAATTAAATTTAAGGAATTAAATTGATAATTTATAAATTTAAATAACTGAAAGTTGTATCATCCCTATTTTGAAGAGCTTCATTTAGGCTTGTTAGATAAAAATGAGTAGCAAGCAAAGTACTCTCTTCCAAATGAAAGTAATTATTGATGAAAATTTTCAATGATAAATTTCATAAACTTGGATGATTATATATTATAAAAAAAAAAGTTAAATTATACAAAGCTCTCCTAAGATTTGAATTATGCATAAGTAATTTTCATGATCTTTGAAACTTTAATGAATCCTCTTAAACTTCCAAATCTATATAAACTAGTAAACTACCTGTGCGATGCACGAGTCTTATATTACAATTTTTGTGAACAATTATTAATCTTGTAGGAAGAAGTTTCTCAAGAGAATAACTTATAATAAACACTTTCGATCTCTATATCTTCTTATATGCAATGGGATTATATAATTATTGCTATGAATATTAAATATGCATGTTAGACTAAAGCAAATGATAAAAAATTAAATGCATATTGTGTAAATAGAGATGGGAAGAAAATTAACAAAAATTTATAATTATTTAAATCAAATTGCCAAAGATTTTCTTATAAGTGACATTAGAAATTTTATTTGCGGAGCGACCACTCTCATCAAGAATCAATTTTTAAATCCTTAATTCTTGCTTTAAACACGAGAAACAATAGTATATAATTGATTGTGGAGTGAAAATAGGATGAGGCAAGTATAAACCAAAACATAACACATACTTTAGCTTTAACTCTTATTAATGATCATGGCAAAAATTAACATAATGAGAAACTGCCCTCTTATAGTAAATAATAACACGGAATTAGATGGACGTACACACATCAACATGGAATATATATAATTTTGTCCTTGTATTTGATCTGTAGACATTTATTTGGCCTTAATAACACATTTTTCAATTCTTGTAATCATGAGACATGTACCATTACACAACCTTATAAATATATCAATGTTCCACATTAAAATAATTAAAGCACCCATTTTAAGCCTTAGTCCATAATTCAAGAGGGCCTAGCATTGAAATTTAATTTAGAAAATTATAGAGTACATGCCATCGAGTAAATATATGTCTCCATCATCTTTCACAACACTATCAAAGCTCAAGTACACAATTTTCTCACCAAAAAGTAGGGACAATATGTACTTGTTTACTTCTTTAATTTTAGTCAACAAAGGAGTTAATATAGCCATATATCTAAAATTTAAAGATTTATAGATATTGTTAAGGATAATTCAAGAAAGTTGAATTAATAATAGACTTTATTGGGTTATTCAAACCTTCAAATAACAAATTCAGTTGGGATTTTAATATCCATAGATCTTTCATTACTTTTAATAGTAATCTAATCACCAGTTGATAATCTATTAAGCAAAATATTAAGAAACACTAATAGATGCCCCAGTATTTATTGTTAGAATTCATATGTTTCTTATTAGTGTAAAGAGTTGATAATTATCTCATATGTACGAAGAGTTAATGGTGGCAAGAAGAAAATCATCTCTTGACCTACCTGGAATAGTATGAAAGATTTGTTTAAAATCTCAACTAAATACAATAACTTTTCCTTCAAAAGAAAATATCATCAATTAATGGGTTGTTTGACTTTAGAATATTTTTTAAATATATGTCAAGAGTTTTGATACAAACTCGTGTGCCATTAGAGCCTTACTTGTATTAACAACTTTAGTATAGTAATTGACAATTTTAGTTTAAGTATTAATAACACAGTCATAACTTCAATATAGTCATCCAATAACAAATATATTTATCATATTAACAATTTTACCTTTGTTTTTGACAATTTTAATTTAGATTTTAACAACTACATTGTCTATTATTTTATAGATAGTTAGAAATATAATCACTAACAAAATTACTCCATTTCACAATATTATTTGTCATTTACTTATTTTAATAAATTTATTTACCATTTTCCAAAAAAATATATACATATATGCATGTTGTACTTATATTTTAAATTTTCTAGCTTCGTCACTGACAAGACTGAGTTAGTTATCAACTCGGTTCCCAAACTTTATGCACTAAGATTGGGACCAACCAATTTGATATAAAATATAGGTTTGGCCTTCTTTTGAAAACATGATCATCATCAAATAAATTTAAAATAACAAAAAAATTTTATATACTATCTCTGTCTAAAATTATTTTCTCTTGAAAAATAATATTTTTAAATTATAAAAACTCAATGATTATATATTATTTTAGAAAACGAATTAAAATTTTGAATTAAAATAATATATTAATTTTTAATATTTTTTATGATAATAACTAAGTAATTTATATTAGGTATGACACATGAAGAAAGGTAATCTTATAAATTCAACTAATATTAATAAAATTATAAATAACACTCTCCAACAGCTTTTCTTCATTTGATTATTAATGTCTTAAACAAACCATTGCACAATGAATATGATAATGATATTAAATGTTATTAAATATTTTTTAATTGCTCACAAGTATTTTTTTTTTATTTGAGGCAATCTTATTCGTTGTATGGTTAGGCAATAAAATTAGATATCTCTCCCAGTTGAGATTTTAAATATAATACAACTATGATTATCTAATAATGAATCTATTATTTTTTTTTTTACAAAATAAAAATTAATAGAAGAAGAAACGTTAAGGTAGATTTGATGTAAACAAGTGAAAGACTAAATAAACATTGGCAATGTAAGTAAATGATGGGATTGAATGATAATTAAGAATTTAGGATACACCTATCTACACAATAAGCTCATGAATGATAGAATTAATTCAAGCTTGAATCGTAAAATGAAATTATAGCCAAACTCATGTTTATTAATTTATAATTGGTATAGTATCTACGCTGGATGAAATTTTGAATTTAAATTGCCAATTTAATTTAATTATTGAATATGCTTAGAATTTGAACCTAAAGACGTTTTCCTAAATAATAACATAATTCTTTTTTTCTTATTTTATTCCTTAGACATTAGAATAAAAGGTCAAAATCACCCCTACTGATTAAACATTGAAGAATGAACCTAACATGATTACAGGAGTGAGTGGAATGTAGAATTGTAAAGTGTGATATTACCTTGGTCTAGTAATTTATAATTGAATAAGGTTGAATTGAGTGAAAAAAATGAAAGGAAGATTTTTTTAAATCATGATTATATATATTAAATATTAATTTTTATAATGACAGATATCTAAAGTGATCCCAAATTAATTTGAATTCAAAAATTAATTATCACTTACCACATCATCATATATGTAAATCCTAAACGAATTTAATATTTTTAAACCATGTAATACTAAATACTTATATCAAACCATTGAAATTAATATTTTAAATGTAAATAATTGATAATATATGTTTCCTTATTTATAAAAATATTTATTTTATTATTTTTAAACTCATAATTGCATATTAAATATTTAGATTGATTGATGTTAATTTGACTTCAAATAAAAAGATATCTATATTTTATTATATGATACAAATTTTTTGAAATCATGAAAATAAACCTAAATACTCAAACACAAATTATTTTTTCAAAATATTTAAATATATATATATATATATATTAATTTGAATTTGAATTTAAATAGATAAATACACAGACACAATCATATGAACCTTGATTTTATGCAAATCTTTAGGATAGATGAAAATTTTAAAAATGATGATGACAAATGGAAATTTTAAACAGAGTTATTTTTTCTAAATTTTATAATAGATAGATATTAATTTAAATTCAAATACGATCATATTTAAATTTTAAAATAGGTAAAAATGAATTTTTATATACATATAAAAATTAATAATTTATCCTGTATCTAACTCCAAATCTAAATAATATATTTTATAGACATTAAGAAATAATAAATCATTCAAAACCTAACTTTAAACTTGACTCTGAAGCACGGAATTATAAAAAAGGTATCCTGAAGTACAGAATTATAATAAACTTAAAAATAAACACATGGCATTCTCTTATAGCTTTTAACCATACTTTTTATATATAATGATAACCTTAGCCATTATTTTTATACCTTTTTAAACTTTATTTTTGTGTGCATTTAAGCCTCTAAAACTTTGATTACTATATGGATAACTCCCCTAATTTTTAAATTATGTGTAAATAATTAATGTATAAAATTAATCATATAGAATTATTTGTATAAATATAAGAGTTGAGAGGATTCATTGTATAGTTTTAAAAGTTAAGAAAATAATGTGTACATGATCTAAAGTTCAATGGAGTTCGGAGTAATGTGTAATTTAGCCTAAAAAAACTAAGAGCTTGACTGGATTTGTCTTCACGTTTTGTTTTCTTAAAAGCTATTTTGAAAACCAATTTTTAAAATTTACTTTTAAAAACAAAACAAAATGAAAATATATTTGGTTGTGTTAATTTCAAAATTATCTTAAAATTAAAAGAATGATTAATAATGACAATCATTGGATAATGATTTATAATAGTAATCTGTCAATCTAATTATATTTTTTAATAGTTAAATATAACATATTTTAAAAATAAGAAAAATAAAATAAAAATAATTTTAAGGAAAAAAATGGTGTTCACCTTTTACTGCTGCACTGCACTGATGATGCCTCAAAATCTCAATCTCAAATACTAGTAAAGCCTTTGGCCAAAAAAAAAAAAAAAAGTAGAGCAGCCGCAATCGGATTGTGATCGTGTCAACGAAACGCGGGCAAATTGGTCTTTACGTTACTGTGCTTTGTTGAAGAAGTGAGAACATTTAATATTTTCCATTTTCATTTTTTTCTTCTTCAAATCTTGTCAGCATGAGTCAGCCTAAAGAAGAGCCACATGTCATCCACGTACGTACTAATGTTGTGATGAACGTCACAAAGATCTTGACTTAAGCGAGAACTCGCGCGCTCCGTGGTCTTTTTGGCCCAAACAAAAGTCTTGAATCCCGAAAGTGTCCTCCGCTGTCCGATTCCCGTCTCGTAAACTCTCTCAAGGCTCACCCCACTCTTTTTGGCGTTTGCTCTTGGGAGAGACTCTCGGTTTTGATACTCTTCTTTGCGCGAAGCTCCACCCATAACTTCTCTGCTTAAAAACGAGGAGACGCTTCATTATTTGGAAAGTTGTGGATTTGTCTATTAACAAAGGGTATGACTTGGTTCCTGATTTTGGTTTTTATGTTTCCGTAAATTAATTCAATTAATTTCTCGGATTTATTTTTATTTTTGGTTTTCTATGAACAAAATATTCTGCGTAAGGTCGGTGATCCGGGCAATGTTTCAACTGGATAGGTATTACATTGTTGTTTCTGTTTCTAAGCTTTTAGTCGCTGACTTGCTGTATTTTACCTTCATTCTTCTTTCTGCAATAGGGTGTCAAATTTAGTCGGGTTCGAATCGGTTCACTGAATTTTGGTCTGGTTTCGATATATGTTGCTTGCTCCATCATTTTCAATGATTATACTCCTCATTTTGTGTCAAGTTTGCATTTTTACCTGACCACGTGCAACTGGCAACGACTGGCGTTTCAAATACTGTTTTTCTTTCGACGCAGTTTTTATTTTGTTGATTTAAATCATTTTGTAGTTCTTGTGGCAAATAATATAATGTGTCGGGTTGAAAATGATGAGCGAGTTTCCTGATGCATAGATCAGGTAAGTGACTGCGGATAGATAAGGGATGAGAATTTAATTTTTGGTGCTTTTATCTTGCCTTTCGAATGATAATCTATTAGCAACTGGGAACTCAATTTGCATCTCAAACTTTCCTAAAGATTTGCTTCAATGTTGCATTTTCATTTCAATGGTTATCATTAATTTGGCCGTTGTTTGCATTAGTTATTTGAATTCTTGAGCGGTTGAACCTATAGATCTTGTGTTGCCGAATAAAAGCAGAGTTAGGTGTTTTTACTGGATTTAGTTCAATTTCTTTTTGTGATCATAGTCAGAGAAGTGCATCATCATTTGATGGGACATTATGATCTTACTATCATACTATGAAGTTATACTGTTGAGCACTGCATAACTTTTATCATCATTTTGTTTTGAGACCCTTTTATTTCTGCTGAAAGAACGTGACTTCAATTTTAAGACTTTCTTGATTTGTGATTTGTTTGATCCAGGCAACTTGAATGCCAGATACTAGATGGACTTGGAGGAATCTAATTGCTGTTGCATGTTTATCTTTTGCTCCCTTCTAAATGTTATGAGTTGCCCTCAAGGATTAACGTACTGACTGAAGTATTCCAACATCATGTTGCTTCTTATTGTAGATCTCTCTGCTGCCTATGAACTGTTTGGTAGTTGTCAATGGTTGCTTCAACTTGTTTGTGCATGCAATAAGCATGGGATCGATGATGATGTTGATGGAGGGCTACTGAAGTGAAAGCTTTTATAACTGGATAGCTTACTTGTTCTTTTGATTGCTATAATAGAAAACCGTTTTGATGGGCAATGGCTGATGGACTGCAGGGCTTGATTATTTATTTATTTATTTTTTTTGAAGTATTGGGGATAAGGCTTGTTGATGTTGTATTTGGGAGCAATCTGTTGGAGAAAACAATTATAGAGAATCTAGCTCCTGGCATAATCATATAGTTGATTTGAGGCATATAACTGCTAAGTTGTTGGATTGAGCTCTCAGACCTTACATTAAATATTTTGCAAGATAAGTCATATATACTTAGGGTGCAATTCTGCAAGGATGGAAATAACTATTTCTCCACAAGCATTGCGGACACCTGGTCGCAGCATTTTATCTGCTAGTTTGCTGAAAGATGTGTGGCTTGTTGTGCGAGAAGGATCTCTAAATGATGTAGAGGCAGCCTTGGCATTATTAAAGAAGAATGGAATAAATATCAATTCGAGGAACATATTTGGGCTGACGCCTCTTCATTGCCACTTGGAGGAACCACATCCCCATTGTCAGAGGCTTCTTGCAGCTGGTGCAGACCCTGATGCTCGAGTATGAAAAATTTTTCTTTTGTGAATGTCAGTGTTACAAATATACACCTATCCCTTTCTCGAAGTTCATTTTATTTTAGACAGGGGGTTGGCTGGTTTCTTAGAGTTAGGATATTTGTTGACATTCTCTTCCTGTTTAATTACATGGTTAAAGGAAACCTTTGCTATTTGCTATGGCGATTACTGTACTGATTTAAAAGTCTGTGTTCAGTAATTATTATGTTTTCTTTTCAGTGTTGGGTTGTATCGCGTTGCAGGGATATCTTCTTCTTCTGTTTTAATATCTGTTCTCGAATCAAATTAATATAGTTTAAAGCTACCTGATATCTGATAGAGTTCATACTTGATGACATATGCATATGTATATGTTTGTGCGTTATAAACTTTAATGTAGGGTAAAAGTTTGCACTATGCTTCTCAATTTTTACTAAAATGTCCTAGTCAAATTTAATGCTAAAGTAAATTTTATGAACTGCAAGCTGCAATGACAGCGAAAAAAAATTGCCGTCATGAATTCACCAACAAACTTATAATAAAATGTCCTTGTGTGTGTGTTGTTTGTGATCTTGTTATGGAAATTATTTATTACAATGAGGATGAACTAACGGTTAATAATGCCTTTAGAAACCAAGTGACACAATTTGGTCTATTACTTATTCTTACAGTAGTCATGCAATGGGCTTCCATTATTCAAGGTCAAATTGTCTCAGTCAGTTCTCCCCTATCTTTATTTTCTTGCTGAATGCTTATGCTAGGAATATAATGTTACAGATGAAACCTACTGGTCTGAAAATGGTTCCAATTGTGTGAAATCTAACTAAAATAGCTTCAATAGTCCGACATTTGCGCATGGTCCGTAAAATGAAAATCTTTATTTATAGTGTTATTTTGAAGATTATTCAGATTTTAGGACTATTTGAAGTCTCACGAAACCAAGAAATGTCCGATTCCAAGATTTTCCTTAGTGGCCATTTGGATTTCTTCTGGCGTTTGTGTCTCAATAGTGCTGAAACTTGTTTCGTTTTCAGGATGGAGAATCAGGATGGAGTAGCCTTCACAGGGCTTTGCATTTCGGACATCTTGCTGTGGCAGGCATCCTTCTTCAGCATGGTGCCTCCATTACAATGGAGGACTATAAATCTCGAGTGCCTGTAGATCTCTTATCTGGCCCTGTATTTCAGGCCTTTAGAAATGAATGTGATTCAGGTATGAATAGCTGTGCTTTGACTACTTTGTAGTTTGTAATGATTGAGTCAGTTGTTACCAATGCAAAGTAGTGATAGAGGCTGAGAAATTGCAATATGATATTTTGGGTGCAGTGGCTACTGAGGTCTTTAGTTGGGGAAGTGGCACAAACTATCAGCTTGGAACTGGAAATGCGCACCTTCAAAAGTTACCATGTAAAGTTGATTCGCTTGATGGTTCCTACATAAAGATGATTTCTGCTGCAAAATTCCACAGTGTGGCTGTCACAGCTAATGGAGAAGTATATACCTGGGGATTTGGAAGGGGGGGCCGTCTAGGTCACCCAGATTTTGACATCCACAGGTAAACATTCTATTCCAATGAAGGCTGATGGGCATGGTTTTAGTTAGTTTTGGTGTTACCATTATCTTATAGATTTTAGAATTGCATTTTTTTTATGCTGTCAATATTAAACCCAGAGTAGCACATATTACTTAATCTCCCGCCTTTTGGGTGTGAGCAAGGAGTATTCTCTGCAGCATCAGAGATTAATCTCCCTCAAGTTATGGAGAGTGCCACTTCCTCTTTTAAGCATTAGAGTTTCTGCTAGATGCAGAAAATCAGAAATAGATTTCCTTTTTACCTAGCACTGATACTTGGTAGAATAGTTTTTATGAAAAAGGAGTAATGGACACTTAATCAGAAATAGATTTTTTTTCTTTTTAAATCTTTTCATCTGTTTATGCTTTGGACTGTTGTCAATAAGATTTGATGTTGTTGTTATACTCCTTGCAGTGGTCAAGCTGCAGTCATCACTCCCCGGCAGGTGACTTCTGGTCTGGGTGCTCGCCAAGTGAAGGCAATTGCAGCTGCTAAGCATCATACTGTTGTTGCTACAGAAGGTGGTGAAGTGTTCACCTGGGGATCCAATAGAGGTAAAGTATGATTATTTTATGTCTAGTTGTGACTGTCAATTTTATCATGCAACATCTTGTCTGTCATCATGACCTTCCATGCCTTTTATTAAAGTATATTCATGATTCTCCGTGTCTATTTGCAGTGTTTTATTAGGGCAAAGAATTAGGTTGTTCTTTTTAATGTTTTGTCCTTTAGAATGAAGACACACGTGAATGACAGAAAAAAGGTTACACTTGCATAGTGTCATTACGTCTTTTCAGAGTTATTATGTCATTATGTATTGGTTTCATTCATTTTGCAGAGGGACAGCTTGGCTACCCTTCTGTTGATACGCAACCCACACCCCGTAGAGTGACTTCTCTAAGGTCCAAAATTGTTGCTGTCGCTGCAGCAAACAAGCATACTGCTGTAGTTTCTGATTTAGGTGAAGTTTTTACCTGGGGTTGCAATAGAGAGGGTCAGCTTGGTTATGGCACCTCAAACTCAGCATCTAATTACACCCCTCGTGTAGTTGAATACTTGAAGGGAAAGACTTTGATTGGAGTTTCTGCTGCAAAGTATCACACAGTTGTATTAGGACTGATGGAGAGGTAACTATTTGCTGACCACCGACTTGCTTTTCCTTGATAACTATGATATACTGATTAATAACCTTTTTTTTCTAAGTAGAGGCCAAAATGTTAATAATTACAACGGACTCAAATGCCATTCTCCCTATAGTTATTGTAGGCCACCCTCATCAACTTACTTGACAGGTATATACTTGGGGTCATCGCCTTGTTACTCCAAGACGTGTAGTCATTGCTAGGAACTTGAAGAAAAGTGGAAGCACTCCTTTGAAGTTTCACTGCATGGAACGATCTTAAATGCCTACAGGTGTATTTATGTCTTAACTTGAATTTAAGTGATACCCTTATAGGCACGGTTGATTGGAAGACAGATTTGTATTATTTTTATAACAATCAATTGAAATTGGTGTGCAGCTATATGCTATGTCTGGAAGAAATATGGTGAGTATATCTGCTGGAAGTACTGGACTGCAGCTGTTTCAACCACTGGTGATGTTTTTTTGTGGGATGGGGAAGAAAGGCAAGGAAAAGCCACCTGTTGTGACTCGGTTGCATGGTATAAAGAGGGCTTCTTCAGTTTCAGTTGGTGAAACACATTTGTTACTATTGTGGCTTCGCTCTATCATCCCAACTATCTTCTTAATGTGAAGGAGACCTCCTGGAGCTGAAGTGAATCATAGGGATGGATATGGAAGAGATTGCAGAGGATAGTTTATTTGAGGATTTGGAATCCATAATATGACTCACTGTATACAAAAAGATAAGTTTGGGAAGAGGATTGTACCTAATCTAAAAAGCCTTTGTGAAAAGGTTGCAGCAGAGTGTCTAGTGGAGCATCGAAATGCCATTCAGTTACGTGAGATTGGCCTGATTATCTCTAGGAGCCAATGATTTGAAGAAATATTGTGAGGTACCTTCTTCACTGCTGGCCCACAAGATTTTTGAAATGTATTTTGTCTAATTAGAAGTCTGAGGAAAATGATAGTTTAATAAAGTAGTATCTGTGAGTTTTGCTTTTTGTTCAACTTGATCATGGAATAAGTTGATTATTTTTTAATGTATTAAAATGCCGCATATGGACCAGTCAAAATAACAGCCATCCACGATATCTTTTGAGAGAATAATTTTTCCAGTGAAAATTATGCTGGACTTTGAAATGGTACTATTTTAAATTTCATCCTTTAAAAAAAATTGTATGGTCCTGAAATATTTATTTGTTAAAAACTTACCATAACAGAAGTTGATTACACGTGAAGAAATGCTTTGACATGGCAAACATTAATGATAAAGATAGTTGATGTCAGCAGCATGACGCATCACATATTTTTTTGAGACGATGAGCAACTTTTGGAATGATTACATCATCGTTTTTCATCTGGAATTAGACCAGAATGAAAAATCACCATCTTTGAATATTGTGAATAGAAATTCAAGGACAAGATTGAATATGCAATTTTTGAGGACCTAAGGTGTAAATTAGTACAAATTTTAGCGGTAAACTTAATATTTTTTGGGCTTTTCAGATCATGTAATGCTACATCTTGCATGTATCATTGAGATTCAAATGGCTTTTGCTGTTATACTTGATTGATTCGTCCTATATTGTAAGGTGATCTGGTTATGCTGAAGCTATTAAATACTGATTTCAGGAGATTGTCATTCGCAACCTTGATTATATCTTCACAGTTTCATCACATTCTGTGGAAAGTGCTTCACTAGATATTATGGCTAACCTTGAGACATTGTTAGACCAGAGATCATCTGAACAATGGAGTCACCGTCGACTACCTACTGTAACTGCTCCTCTTCCTCCCATCATAAACAGTGAAGAAGATGATAGTGACATGGAGTTTTCACAGGACTCGTGACAAACCAATAAAATTGAAGTTGGAAAGGGATCAAAGACTGGATTCGTTCTCCTGCCCAAGGAGGATCCCAATCAAGAAAACGCAAAGTAGTTCGCTCTAAGGAAGAAGTTTGCAGTGCAGATTGAGGTGCTTGAAGCTATGCAATCTGAGGGTCGCGCCACTTGATGGCCAAGCAGATCGCAAAGCTTCAGTCGAAGTCAGCTCTGGAGAGGGTCACTACTTGAGACCTAGGTGTTCCTATTGAAACATCACAGAATAAAGAGTTGTCTTTCTGCCCTTTCAGAAGGTAAAGGTAATAAAAAAAGGTAATCTATCAAGAAAACAGAGAAACTGCACGTCAAGCGTGGTGCAGGCTGAAGTGGAATCTATTTAGCTGGAACGAGTGATATCAGAACCTGCAAGGACATGTTGGACATTAAAATCTGGAGGCGTCGAGATAAAGGCTTCTGAGATCGCAAAGCTTCAGTCTAAAGTCAGCTCTGGAGAGGTCACTTGCAGACCTAGGTGTTCCTATTGAAACACACAGAATAAAGAGTTGTCTTCTGCCCTTTCAGAAGGTAAAGGTAATAAAAAAGGTAAAACTATCAAGAAACACAGAAAAGAACAGCACGTCAAGCGTGGTGCAGGCTGAAGTGGAATCTATTTATGCTGGAACAGAAGTGATATCAGAACCTGCAAAGGACATGTTGGACGTTAAAATCATGGAGGCTTCTGAGATAAAGGTTTTCAGCTTCATTTTTCTTGATAGTGTCAGCGTGAATTAGTTGCATAGTTCCTTTCATATGTTACGTTGCTTAAAATCTTATTGGATAGGTGGAAGATTCAACTGGTGAACAAACTACATCCGACAAAGGTGCAATGGATTCCACCCTTGTGGTTCAGAAGAAAGACAGTTTTAGAGTTGCCAAACAAGTGTCAGTCACTGAAAGTTTCTAAAAGAAGAGCAAGAAAGGCGGGCTTTCTATGTTTTTGAGCGGTGCCCTTGATGATGCCCCAAAAGAGGTGGCCTCCCCTCCACTAATGCCGATAAATGAGGGTCCTGCATGGGTGGGGCCAAGTTTTTAAAGGGTTTCTGCTTCTCTTCGTGAAATTCAGGTTGAGCAGAGCAAAATTGAGGAAAGCAAGCCAAGTAAGTGCAAACACCAGGAGCAAGACCTTTCAGAAAGTGGCAGTGGGAGTAGGGGGAAAATACCGTTAAGTTCTTTTCTTCCTTCCAGCCCAATACCTTTTGCGTCAACTCAAAGTTCCCAGGTATCTGATGGAGAAAGAAGTGTCCCCTCTTGGGCTGCTTCCAGACCCACCCTCACCTAACCTCACGGCTCGGCCATCTTTAAGGGACATTCAAATGCAGCAGGTTTGTGAATTCATGTCCCCTCCCATTTGTTTATGTCCATGCTTGTCTTGCATTTTCTGTGTAATGTTTGCTGTGAACCAGTGAGGAAGATTCCTTTATACTTGTCTGTTTACATATCTAAGAGTATCATGGCCTTTTGCTGTCCCTTCTGTCCTAGGTCACATTCCATTGAACTGAGGATTTTTCTCTTCTAAACAGGGGAAAATTCACGAGAGTTTGTCCCATAGTCCAAAGGCCAGAACAACTGGATTTGCAGTTGCTACTGGTCAGGGATCGCCATCTGAAGCTACTGGGATGAACCGCTGGTTCAAGCCGGAGGTGGAAAATGTATCCTCAATTCGATCTATTCAGATTGAGGAAAAGGCAATTAAGGATCTCAAGCGCTTCTACAGCAGCGTTAAGGTTGTCAAAAACAGGTCTGGAGGGCTGAGCCAAGGTTATTTCATTTATTTGTTAAAGCAGCAAGGCATGATCTTCTCTGTTCTCTCTTTTAATCTGCAACCCCTTCCATGTTCCCTTCTCTAAAGCTCTCTTTCGGTCATAGTCCAATGACTGCAAATTAACCTGTACATGTAGTTGCGCTGTATATCTTTCTTTCTTGTTTCCCCCTTTCAAATCCAGTTAGTTTTTAGTTTCTTAGCATACTTAGGTCATAACAATCTAACATCAACGGTACTATAATGACCAAGCTCACTACTTTGTACTCGGTTCTTACCGCCCCCGAAGTTGGGAGACTAGCACAATATGATACCGTTCCTGTGGGGATTACTCTTTTCATTTGAATTCAATAGCTTCGACAATAATCTGAGCCTTTGTTTTTTAAACAGATCTTTCATTAGATAAGAGCACTTTTCATCTTTATAATAAGATATGGCAGACGAGTTAATGCTTAGTTTCCGAACGAACCCAAGTTGAAAGGGTTCTTGTGTATTTCCTTTGTCCTTAATACTCTTTTCGTTTTTATTTGTGGGAAAAATTAATTTTACTTTTTACTTATTTTTTTATATAAACAAAATCATCTATTTCAATATTTATTACAATATTTTGTAAATCACCCTCATAATTTACATTAACAAAAAATAATTATATATATTTATATTTATTAATATAGAGTATTTTAGTTTAATTTTTTTATTTTCATGCCTAATTATTTCAGTTAATCAATTTTCTTAACATGTAATACAATTTTTTATTATATATATAGAAACGGAAAGAGATGTCCTAATTTGTAGCTATCTCGTATCCCAACCCCAATGTAAGCCCATATAGATTTTTAGGATATAGATTAATGCTTATTTTCAAAATACCATATTAATAGAAAATTTAAATTACCTATCCCACCCTCGCATTTAATCAATGTAAGAATGCAAAGAAGAAATTAACTTTTACATAACATGTGCGTTTTAATATCTCCGTTTTTGTGGCATATCTTCTTGATTTTGTGTTTTTTTTTAAGTAGAATTTATATTAAAAGCGGAGCAAGTATCTTCACCCATTTTTGAATAAATATCTTTTGAAAAAAAAAAAAAAACTTGAGTCACCTCACCTCACATGTATTGCAATAGCCCAATCAGAAGTGACAGATAATTTCATATCAAACCGAATCACACACAGGATAGGTACGTAGGCTTGACTGCAAAGTCGAAATTAGTGTATACATATTGATGTTGTGGTTTAAACACGCATTTAAAAAGGGCAATAGATATAGATTGGCTTGCTAAGATGCACACCAAGTTCATAACTGCATATTTTAGAGATGGCTTCTAGGGAGGTTTTATCTTCGCTGTGTTGGGATTCTGTGAATAAATATTACGTGGGCTTAACCCTGTTTTCTACCGCAAAAAAGTACAATCCTGATTGGCAAGAAAACCCAAGAACAAAACTACTCGTAAATAAATAAAATAAAAAGTTACAGAAGTAAATTCAATGAATAAACATTTATGAACGAGCAGTTATTGGCCAATTTATGTTCATGTCAGTCTGCGTGTGATACAGTGAAAGAGAGCGAGTGTCCCTACGCGGCTACGCCAGTAACCCACTGTTTGAATTTTTTTTTTACTGTTTAAGAATACACGGTCAGCCGCTGAATAAGTACTTCCCTAACTAAAAATTATTGATATTATCCATTATAAGAAAGACCCACTCCTTTGGCTAAACCTAATTTTTATAGGTAGTAATATTTAAAACATTTAACAGTAATAATATCTTATTTTTTTTAATTCAATAGTGGAAAAAGGATTTTATCCATCTACAAAGTCATTTATTTTATTATATGTGCCAAAAAATCAATAACAAAGACAAGATATTAAAAGAAGAGACTCCATTTATATATATTTTTGGCCTGGCGGATCCCAAACAGGAGTTGAAGGTTTTATAGCTGCAATTCTCCACGGACATGACCTGTCATGAAGCAAGTGGACATCAGTCATATTTGCCCCCTCTTCCTTTACAATGGCTTTGTTTAAAATATTTTATTTTTATTATATTATTAACAAACGATATTACGATACAATTATCCTACATACTTAATAAAGTTAATAGCAGCAATGCATTATTCATCTCATATGCGTGGAAAGCATACATGTGAGTCGTGAGAAGAGATGAGAAGAAAAGCAAAGAGAAAGGTTGATGGGAAATGATGTGGGGGCAATATTTGTGACTACGTGCAGAAAGATAATCGTCGACAAAAGTTAAGGTCATTTTTTTGATGTGATTACACCAAACAACAACATATATTTGAAGAAACACTATCACATATCTTTCGGTTCACTCGCCTATTATCTCTACTGGATTGTTTTTGTGTTCTCTGTCCTTGCTGATGCGTCCAAAATTATAAAGCAGATGAAAATAAGATCGAGAAAGCACTATCTATCCTGGAGATACTGTTTATGGTTTGGGGAAATTAATATAGTATAATTAGCAGGCCTATATAGTAATAATTGACAACTTTAATATAGCTAATTGATAGTTTTAATAAAAATAAGAGATTTTAAGGTAATTTTATAATTTCATGAGACCTTTTTATATTTAAATTTCTCGTGTGAAAGCTGGGAGTAATTTTGTCTTTATTATGTGGAAGGAACAACGGATGTGTTCTCTGTATAAATTTGAATTATGAAACGCAAAACATAGATAGTGGTGAGAGTAAACGTTAACTCGTCAGGCTGTTGTCTCAGTATGTCAAGATTAAATAATTTGACAGTGGCCGCACATGTATGAGAAATAATTAAAGGATTGAGAGTGATATTTAATGACATGGTTGTCTGTGGTTTTATAATTATAATTATAAAATTATTGTTCCCATACCTCGGCCTCTTGCGCGCGCGCGTAAGCATTAATTTCAGAGAAAACCTTAAATGTGGGAATGAAACTATGGAATGACGAGAGGCCCCTTTTTTATTATCTTGCTTGGTAGAAGAGTAGGGCGGGGCAATAAAAGTTGAACAATCATTTTTTTTTAGACATTTTTTAGAAGGATTCTTTGTTCTTTTATTCTTCATACATGGAGAGCTATTTATTATCATTTTTTAATTTTATCCCTATTATAAAATTAATTTTATGGCTTATTGTATACTATATATCTCTCTTCGTAATTTTAATAAGAGTGAAATTGAAAAAAAAAAAAATCACTTCAAAACATACTTAATGAATTAACTATCATATAGTTTCTCTATTCTGAAGAAATAATTGACAGGATCTTAAAGAAATAGTAAAGAGTATACATATTTTTAAAAGTAGGTGATAGCATGTTTTCAATTATTAGTGAAGATAAAGAAATGCACTTATTTGCTTTAACACTCCAACTCAAACTCAAACAAGATTTTATTTATATATGATCCTCGTGGCCTGGTGAGTTGTTTTTTCACAAAGATACAAAAAATCCTCAATCACTTCGTCTTCTTCTTTGTTTTTTTTTTTTGGCCAAATCACTTCTTCGTCTTCTTGAATGAACACAACCACACAGGTATGGACAAAGCCACATAGAGAAAAAGAATTTAAACAAAGAAAACTAAAAGCTATGTTACGCTGAAGCAATATTCTTCTTCTTTCTCTTATCAACATTTAATGAATTACTACACCCAAACTGGGGATTTAAAAATAAATGAATGAATGAAATGACAATCGTCTCTCCGTATTCATATGATGGGCCATGTTGAATCTAACTAGTTAGCGCATAGATGTGTTTGTGCCGCATGCTGCCCAGTGCTTCAATGGCTCAACAACCCACTATATGGAATTATAAGTACATTATTGTTATTTTCATTGGCGTAAACTAGTACTATTACCGGCAAACATTACAATATAATCAATGACCATGAGTTTCAATTTATTTTTTAAAAAATACATGTATATTGAATTAATGCCAAATAAATCATAAAACCCGCGCACATTTAATTAATAGAACCGAAATATTTTCAAATTGTGACATCACAACATAATTCGCGATGATTTTATAAACAGAATCCTGAATTCCTAATGACTGTTTGTGTAATTGCAATAAAAAAATAAATATAAGAAGGACAAAAAAACAAAGAAGGTTATGTTATAATATGTTAACTTTTCATATATAACTATAACAATAACAAATCTTTATTAAAATATTTTAAAAATTAAAAACAAAAGGCTTGCGTGAAGTTTAATTAGTGTAGTAAATAAAAAAAAATGAAATCACCTGTATTAATTAGTTAGGTGCTTGAATGAGGTGTTTTGAAAAGGCAAGAGGGATGCAAGTGCACAGAAATAAGAGTTGTGAGGGAGCATAAAGAAGAGGGGCATGTGATGATGTGTATGGAATGTGTGGTTGTGTGCATATGGGAATGGGAGAGTGACAGTACCATGTACTAAAAGGCAAGAATTGTGTGCATATGGGAATGGGAGAGTGACAGTACCATGTACTAAAAGGCAAGAATAGCAGCTCACACCCTTTCCTTCAAGATGGAGATTACTCCATTCCCCCATATTTATCCATTGTTACTCTAATTTCTCATTATCATTAAAATAAAGAAAAAGAGGGACTTGTGTGGAGGCCCATGCTTGCTTTCCCTTCTCCAGGAGCCCCTCCTCGTTATTTCAGTGCTCTCCTTTTCCAAGAGACACTGTAAAAGCCTCTCCTCTAAGCAATCTCTCCTCACTACAACCCAACCATCTACTCACTTGCTATCACTCCAAAAACAACCCACCTTCCCTTTTCATTATTATATGCTTATCATGACCTCTCTCTCTCTCTCTCCCCGGTATTGATTGGGAACTTGAGTGCTTCGCAGCCTTTTGTTGCCTCTTTAACCTTGAGAAAGAGAAAACCCTGAGAAAAATATCAGTTTTATGGAATGCAGCTAGTGAAATTCAACATATCTGTGATTATTCCACTTCATGTTCTTGCTTTTAAAGTGAGAGCAATCATCTGACGACAAGGGAAGATGGTAAAGCACCGACGAAGTTGGTGATATCTGCAGACGGACGGAGGTGAAGAAGGAAAGAGGGTGTCGGGAATGAAGTTTGATCCGAAATCATTGATGTCTCCGATCCATTTTCTGAACCTGGAAGAAGGAAAGAGGGTGTCGGGATGAAGTTTGATCTGATCATTGATGTCGAATCCATTTTCTGAGAACCTGGAGTAAAGAGAAAGTGAGAGGGCGAGGAGGGTTGATGCTAAGACCATCATATCAATCATCTCTTTCTCTGAGATCGATCTCCTCCGCTTTCTTCTTCATTTACTAATTACTCTATAAACTGTGTTCTTATTCTACTTTGATGCGTTGGGGGATCATGCGGATGGCTGGATCTCGGACCAGGCTTCATTCCTCGCACCTACCTTTCCTCGTACAAGTCTTTGATCCATCCGCTCATCACCGCCAACAAGCCAAACGGTAATCCTGATTTAATTTGTTTTTCTGCTCATATATATCGTCTGGTTATTAAGAGATCCTCGTATATATAAATCGCTGTGTTTCTTTTTGGCTCATTATGTCAGTCTGGTTTTCCTTTACATTGATTTGATTCATAAGTTGGGGTTATGGTGGCAAAAGTTTTGATGAAACGAAAGATGAAAGATTTTTAAATTATTGTAATATGCATATTGGCTAGCTATATTTGCAGCTTTAGAAGCTCAAACAGCAACAAACAGTGTACAAACCTATATTTATGCAACTTTTATGGTTCAAAGAGCAGCAGGTAGCCAGCCAACCATATATATATATATATATATCTCAATTTACAGAAACCACACCACTATCTTTTTTTGTACATACATACCAAATAATGCTGCACACAGCCAGATTCCTATTGAAGTATCTTTAAAGATAGCAACCGTTTGCCAATTTCTGGTCCTTTTTATTTTTCCAAGTATTTATCTTTTTTTAATAATTGATTAATTAAGTACTGATGTTTAGATTCTGATCATTTTCCCCCCTTTACAGTGAACTTCTTGTTCAATACTGTTATATAATACCTCTTGTTCAAGGGCGGCTGAAGCCAATGGACAGGAGACTTAATGGTTGGGGGGGTGTTCATAGTCTTATATTCTATATCTTCTATTATTTAATTTCCTGCACTGCTTTTAAATTTTCTATTGTTCATTATTTTGTTCATGAAAACTGGGAGGACAACAAGGTTATATAACGTGTGGATATTTCCACTCTCTGGAGCGAGTCTGGAACTAAATATATATATATATATATATATACTTGACTGCTAGTTTCTTGTTCATATACTATGAAACCCTAGCTTGGAAACATGTTGGTTTCTCTGGTGCACTAATGAAATTCACTGGAGATAAATGACATGCATATAATATTCCATAGAGTTCATTTGTTTTGGCAAATAAGTAGAGTATCATCTCCTTGCTGCCAACAGAGAAGTTAGGAAGCGGCGTCGTCTCTCCCCAGTCGCTTAAAAGTACTGCTTTAATTTTCTCGTAGCCCAAAACTTGAAAATGGTAAGTAAACTTACTTGTCTATCTTATCACTTTTCTGCGTCACAAACTCAGACACACAAAATACATGTATAACAGCTCCCACAGAGTTCTCGTGTATGTGGGAACTTAGAGAAGAAGACGTACGTACGTTCAATATAATTAAATTAATAATCACCGCACAAGGGGTATACAGATATACAATACATACGGAATCTGATACTGCATACATATTTCACGGCATGCTTGCAAAGCAACGTTGTTTGATTCCGATTCCTTGATTTTTAAATTCACTATTACATCCTTTATCATTATTTTATGGCACACTTACACGAGCGAGGTGCATGCTTGCTGCTGTATATGCATATATTAATATTTGTTTTACTGAATTTTATGCGCTCCCTTTAATTTTCTTATTTTATTACATGAATTGTGAACTAAGCAAAGTAAAATAGACCCCAAAAAAAAAAAAAAAAAAGTTCCTTACATGGGGTGGCTTGTGGCAAAAGCCACCCACGTGAAAAGAATTAAAGAAGTTTATCACAGAGCTAGCTGAGTTATGGCGTGAAGTGAATCAAAACTGGGTCAACATCATCTGTAAATACAGGAACCCTCCCATTTACTGTTTTAAATTTGTTTTTGGTAATGCAGTCTTCTTTCAGTTTGCGACCTTTTTCACTTGTGGACGCGTGTGTATAATATTGGATTAAAGGGGCAAAAATAACTAGAACTTTTTCCCAGGAACAACCAATTACTTATAAACTTATTTTATCAAGTGCAACAATTCACATCCCATCAAATTTAATTGATAACTGTTAACATTGACAGTTAAAAAAAGAGGAAGCAAACATAAGGTGCATGCAAAAATATTTATAAAACTTTCTTGTGAGTTTATAATTTCTTAAATCAATAATGGTACATGAGTACTCATTGCTTTTTATAAGAGATGTCATATAGTCAAAACCCGTCCTAGTACCTCTCTTAGAACAGTTAATAAGTACCCGTACACTATTTTTGATTTAATGATACTTTTGCACGTTATGTTTGCTTTTCATTAAAAACAAATTCATTGGTATTCATATACTTTAAGGATACTGGATGTTTTTGAAGAAAAAGTTATTGGATGTTTTTGCCTTTTAATCCTATAATATTTGTTATAATGTGCGTGTACTAAGATGAGCAGATGAGCGGCGTAGAGTTTTAATTATTGGATAAATTAATTTTGAGTTTTAATTAAAGTATTTTTTGAAGAAGAAATTTATTTAAGAATTTTTTATATATATATATTGGCCCAATATAATTCATTACGACTATATACCATTTATATATATTAACGTCGTCAGCGTGCATTAATCAGAAGATGTGGACCATCAATATCATTTTATCAATTGAAGAAAATACCATTCATAATTATTGTCTTTAACGGAAAATATTTCCTAGTTGCATGTGTACGTGTGCATGTGTCCAAACAGTAGGACACAGTTGCATATGTGTTGTCCCAGTAGTCATACCCGTTTCCCCTCTTTAAACTTGTCACTTTCTGCAGGCTTGTGTTTTATTTTCTGGCAAAATTTATGATTCAGGATTATACATCATATATATCGGTGACTCTTCATTTCCCATATGAATGTAATGTTAATTGAATTCAATGTAACCGAATCAAATATGTAGAGAAGAACCTTGAACCCACCCTAAAGACTTGTTTGATTGACCGAAAGAGGAGGAAAGGGGCACCTCACCAAACAAGGGGATCCTTGTTTTTAAAATTTCCCTCCCTTTCCCTCTTTCCTCCTTCTACCCCTCCCTCCCTTCCTCTCCCCTTACCTCCCTTCCTCTTCATCTCCTCCCTTCAAACCAAAGTCTAAAGGAGAATTATAGGAAAATATTTTAATTACACTTATAATTTAGCAATAAAATTTATAATTAATTAGGACACGATAGATTAATCTAAAAAGAAGATACTTTTATACTTAAGTTTATACTCTGATTCTTAGTTGTTTTAACTTGACATAGGTATGTCTTGTTGACCAGCTGCTGGGTTTTCTAGAAGAGATTTTTTTGTTTTTTTACTTTCAAAACCGCAAAATAAGGTATGTACTAGAGTGTGTGTGTGTGTGTGTGTGCAGTTTCGGCCTTTACTCTTCGATGTTAACTTCCTTTGAGAATATATGGCTCCATGTGTATAAAGCTTTTTGCTTCATAACTTCTCTCTAAGCTGGTAAGTTAATCAACAAAGAGTTCGAACTCTTCGTTTCAGAACAGCATCTGCGAGGTTGGACCATTTTCAGTTCAGTGGCTGTTCAACCAGACCATTCAATTTCGACTCTCACGTCTTAACAAAGGGAGATCTTTTTCTATTTACACTTCCTTATATGATGTGAGGCTTTTCGTAAGATTTAAAATTCTGCCTCATACAACGCGGGGGGGGGGTGTCCGTCATCAAACATGTATGAATACGCGATATATATCAACGGTTCCGACCTTAATTTAGACATCCTTGCCTGGTTCAGTGTTGTTCTTTCAATGAATTTGTTTGACTACAAAGTTAATCAAGTTAATCTAATCATAAGATATTTTAATTTTAAAAATTGCAAGGTTACTGTTTCTCGCATAGCTTTTCGATCATAATTTGGTTTTCGGTATAAGGCTCAGCCAAAAAAACTAAGCAAAAAAAATAGACGAAGTGATAAGAATAAACACTGACAACCCCTCTGGTAAATGAATTCGAGTTTATTAGTATATGAAATTGGCTTCAAGATTTGATTTGAGTCGCCTGGAAGTGCCCTCCAGCATGGCCATAGTCTTTTGGTACAATATAGTAAATAAAATAGTGTATGTATATGGTGAGGTGTAGCCGACATTGGTTGATCCAAGATTAATGCAGGATTGCGAGGGGAAATCAAATGTGGGTTCCATGTTTTTGCTTTGGACTTTATATTTGCACTTTAATCATCATCAAGGGATGCCGTCGACAATGCCTTCTTTTGAATTATCATTCCCGATTAATTAAAAGACCTCTCGCAAAATCATTACTACTCTGTACAACTTCATTTGAAACCTTGCCATTCTCAATCTGTCACTGAATATATATATATATATATATATGTAGCCATTGATATTGATTATGCATATGTGGCTTTGCATGCATCAAAATTTTGGTTTTAATTTGCTTCCAAACTCAGAATATATGTTCCATTTATGCTCTCTGTCTTCTCACCATACTCTTTTCTTTCCTCTTTTCTCTTCCATGTATCCGTACATGTCTATCCCTGAGAAAAAGGGCATCTCCAGGGTTTTTTAAATTATATACCATCAAAGACATAAAACCACCATCTTAGTTTCTATAGAGTTACTTGACAATCAAGGGGATCTCCTATATATGCTCTCCATTATTAGTATCTCCTGCTCTAATTCGTATCTGTTACCAAATGATTTCGTGTCGATAGCTCAATCAGATAGCACCTTAAGAGAAAGAGAATAGATTACATCAGTAAGGTTTCATGGAAATGTGTGAAAAGCAGTAAGCGTCACATCTTTGTCAAACTTTCCATTTAATATAATAAAGCTGTATTCGGTGACAAATCTCGCAAGGTCGGTGACTCAAAAGCCTTCACATCCCCATTTCCGCCACCATTCCTCTCAAGCATAGGCCCTTTAAGTCAAGGGACGGCCAAAAAGCAAAGGCCAAATTTGACACAGAATCTTCCCTGCCAGGAAAATCCAATAACAAGTAAAAACACAAAAGTAACCATTATTCTGACAATTACAGCCGAGCAGAGCATCAAAAGGGAAAAATTATATATAACAGGACAGACCCACAAAACTCAAAGGTCTAAAGGTGCTTGAAGACCAAGTTAAGCCCCGTTTCACAGATTTCTTAGTCCCCATCCCTCTAGCTTTCCATCTTTTTCCAACCATATGCGACTCACATTCCACCACCTGCATCACATAATTTTTCTTTTTACAAAAAACATGTGAACAGAACCGAGCATGAATAATTACTCACCTCCTTTCCATCTTTCTCTTAAATAATTATATATAAGCAGTACTCATGATATCAATCCACCCTTCTTTTTCCCCCCCTTCATAATCACACTCGCTTGGCTGGGCCATGAGTTGGAGCTCTATAAGCCACACCGCTGCATCCTGCAAATTAAACTTTTGAGGGATAAGAAATTAAGAACGGGAATAAACCCTGATCATGGGCACGGTTCGGAAACTTATAGTGGAGGTTGTGGACGCTCGAGATCTTCTCCCGAAAGATGGGCACGGCACTTCCAGTCCATATGTGTTGGTGGACTTCTACGGCCAGCGGAAACGAATCCCGACGGTGGCTCGTGACTTGAACCCGACCTGGAACGAAACGCTGTCGTTTAATGTCGGTAAGCCTTCTGACATTCTTGGTGACATGCTTGAACTCGATGTTCTCCATGACAAGAATTGCGGTCCCACCCGACGCAACAATTTCCTGGGTCGAGTTCGACTAAGCTCTTCCCAGTTTGTGCGTAAAGGCGAGGAAGCCTTGATTTACTACCAGTTGGAGAAGAAGAGCCTTTTCAGCTGGGTTCGAGGTGAAATTGGGTTGAAAATCTATTACGTCGACGAGGAAATTCCACAGCCGTCTCCGCCGGCACCAACACCAGCACCGCCAGAGGAAGCGAAGTCCGAGGCAGCACCAGCTCCAGAGGAAGTGAAGTCCAATGCAAAACCAGCACCGGAGGTAGCGGAGGCAAAGCCAACATCCGAAGCTGCAGCAGCGGAACCACATAAGGTCGAAGAATCTGAGGCGGAGGTGGCGGCGGCTCCACCTAATGGATCTCAACCGGAAAACGACAAGGCCACGGAAGAGCCAGCACCTGCGGAAGCTCCAACACCTGAAAATGCAGCCCCTGTTGCTGAAAAGCCGGTTGAGCCTGAGCCGCCGCAACAGCCGACAGAAGAAGGTGCAGATCAGGTGAAAGCTTCATCACTGGAAACATCTAGAACGATGCCTGAAGTAAGGTTCAGTGGGCCCAACGCTCCACAAGGACCACAACCAATTCGAAGGGCAGCATCCACAGCGAGCTTCATGTCAGACGTGTCGGATACCATGTCCATGGAACGATGCTCGTTTGATCTGGTTGAGAAGATGCACTACCTCTTCGTTCGCGTCGTGAAAGCACGATACTTGCCCCCAAACTGTAACCCCTTCGTGAAGATTGCAGTTTCCGGCCATCACGTCACGTCCAAGCCCGCGCGCAAAACCACATTATTCGAATGGGACCAAACGTTTGCATTCGGCCGCGACTCCCCCGAATCTGCTTCTCTCCTTGAAGTCTCCGTGTGGGACCCTCCCGCTTCAGGCCCCACCACATTAGAAGAGGACTCTCGCAGTTTTCTGGGCGGGCTTTGCTTTGAGGTGTCGGAGATCCCTCTCAGGGACCCGCCGGACAGCCCCCTGGCCCCACAGTGGTACAGATTGGAAGGTGGCGGGGCCCGCTACGGGGATCTCATGCTTGCCACCTGGGTTGGCACTCAAGCTGACGAGGCATTCCCTGACGCGTGGAAAACAGACACAGCAGGAAATGTCCACTCTCGCGCCAAGATCTACCAGTCCCCGAAGTTGTGGTACCTAAGGGCCACGGTGCTTGAAGCTCAGGACATTCTGTCATTAACAGCGTTGAAAGAGGCTTTCTTCCAGGTCAGAGCTCAACTCGGATTTCAAGTGCTGAAGTCAAAAGTCTCCGTTACTCGTAACGGCATTGCTTCATGGGACGACGATTTAATCTTCGTCGCTGCAGAGCCTTTGAGTGACCAGCTCATTTTCGCTCTTGAAAATCGGCAACCTAAGGGGCCGATAACAATGGGTGTCCTGAGAATACCTCTTACTACCATTGAGAGAAGGGTAGATGACCGTAACGTAGCATCCCGTTGGTTCACTTTTGAGGATGTCAGCAACGACAAGAGAGTTTACAAGGGCAGGATCCACCTGCGTTTATGCTTCGATGGAGGATATCACGTGATGGATGAGTCCGCTCACGTGTGCAGTGATTTCCGTCCCACGGCTAGGCAACTTTGGAAGCCACCAGTCGGCACAGTTGAACTAGGAATCATCAGTTGCAAGAACCTGGTGCCCATGAAAACTGTGAACGGCAAAAGCTCCACCGATGCGTATTGTGTAGCCAAATATGGCAACAAGTGGGTACGTACGCGGACCGTATCCGATAGCTTGGATCCCAAGTGGAACGAGCAGTACACGTGGAAGGTGTTCGATCCCTGCACGGTTTTGACCATCGGAGTCTTTGATAGCTTTGGAGCATACGAAGCAGATTGTGGTGAAGAAGCTGCGAGGCCTGATTTTCGCGTTGGAAAGGTGCGAATCCGCATATCCACGTTGCAAACGGGTCGGGTGTACAGAAACACGTACCCGTTACTCGTGTTGACCAACGCAGGAACGAAGAAGATGGGTGAAATAGAGATTGCCATCCGGTTCGTTCGAACCACTCAGACGTTGGATTTCCTTCAAGTATACTCCCAGCCAATGCTGCCATTAATGCACCACATCAAGCCCTTAGGATTGGCGCAACAAGAAATGTTGAGAAACACGGCGGTGAAGATCGTGGCGGGACACTTGTCGAGATCAGAGCCGCCGTTGAGAAGAGAAGTAGTGCTTTACATGCTGGACGCAGACTCTCACAACTTCAGCATGCGGAAGGTGCGTGCCAATTGGTACAGGATCATCAACGTGGTAGCAGGGTTCATCGACATCCTACGGTGGATAGAAGATACACGTGGGTGGAAGAATCCAACGGCCACCATTCTCGTACACGCATTGCTGGTGATGCTGGTGTGGTTTCCAGATCTGATAATTCCGACGCTGGCATTTTACGTATTCGTAATAGGCGCATGGAACTACAGGTTCCGATCGAGGGACCCACTTCCGCACTTTGATCAGAAAATGTCACTGGCGGAGGTGGCGGATCGGGAGGAGCTGGATGAGGAATTCGATACGGTGCCGAGCAGCAGATCAGGAGAGATGGTACGCGTGAGGTACGATAAGTTGAGGATGTTGGGGGCACGTGTGCAGACGGTATTGGGGGATATAGCGGCGCAGGGTGAGAGAGTGCAGGCGTTGGTGACGTGGCGAGATCCACGTGGGACGGGGATATTTGTAGGGATGTGTTTGGTGGTGGCTTTAATACTGTACTTGGTACCGTCCAAGATGGTGGCAATGGCTTTTGGGTTCTACTATTTGAGGCACCCCGTCTTTCGTGATAGGACGCCTTCGCCAGCTCTCAACTTCTTTAGAAGGCTTCCTTCATTGTCAGATCGAATCATGTAAAATTTGGGTCTTCACCCACTTTTCTTTTTTTTTTTCCCCCAACACGAGTGAATATCTATGATTTTTACTTTTTTTTTATTTTTAATGTTTTGCCCTGTTTAATGAAGCACGTCCGTGAACTATAAATAAAAATAGGGAAAATTTCAAGTAAGAATCACAATATAATATAGATTTAATTTTAAATAGACCTAAAAAAATTTTAAAAATTTCAGTTTAGTTTAAAAAAAATTAAAAAAATTTTAATGGTGAAAAAATTAAAATATCATTTCACTTGTCATGCAAAAATTTTTTAACTTTTCTCCCTTGAATCAAACTAAAATATTAAAATTATTTAAATTCACCTGAAAATAAGTTTCTATGTAATCCTTAACTGAAATTTTTTCATAAAAATAATAAGTTATATATTGAATGTGCTCTGATGGCAAACATATCTTCCAATTCTAGCCATGGAATTGGAAGGCCGAGATGCTTAAAAGGATGTGTAGTTTGTATATCCAACGCACACAGGTAACCTCTAAAAACGGTAATCTCTTTTTGAAATGTCATATTTGATGCCTTCTTCGTTGTTCTAAGCTTAGGTCAACTGCGTAATTTGGGAAGACAAGCAAGCATAGAGGCTCCACGCAAGCAAGGAAAACGACATACACGTAGGGGCAAAAATGAAAAAAAGGGGGGGTGAGGCAGACTTTACGACATCTATTACTATATCTTTAACCAACCCAAATCCCATTTCATTGAAGCCGACTTAGTAGTTTTTTATCTGGGACCAGCATTTTAACAAGGTTTCTACAATCACCAAGAGTGCAATGCAGTGTTATTATTGGCAAGAACTAAGAAGGTAGTACGATTTTTTGTCTTCCTGACTAATTTTATATATGAACATTGGACATGAATATTTCCTTTTTTTTTTTTTTTGCCTTTCTGTATTTGATCAGCTTTTTTACTATTACTTTGACCAATTGAGCCAACGAAACACGAATAATTGAGAGAATGAACAGTCTCTTTTACGTAACCATCAACAGATACCGTGTTTTAATATTATGATAGTAGATCAAATCCTCCATGGTTGTTAATACATGGGAGAGCCCACATTTTGGACCTGAGATGCAGACAAGGAATTCAAAGCAAGGATGGCTGTCCGATGAGCTGCAGTGCCAAAGAGGATTCAATGCATCTTTTGCGCGACTATGACAATGCCATACATAGATGGAGGTTGGTGATTAGATTTGATCAGTTGGAGACTTTCTGCTCACTGCAAGGAGTGAAATGGGTTAAGTGGAACCTGGAATGAAATAGAGAACAAGCACATGAAGAAAATTTTTTGGCCAACTCTTTTTGGCCCGCTGTTGGGATATATTGGCCTGCCGTTGCAATATTGCTTTTCGTACCCAAGGTCAAAGAAATGCCGATTATGGTTTTTCTAGTCTCTTTAGAGCCCGTATGGATAGAGACCTTATGATCAATTACCTGTTATGTAATACTTTAAAAAAATCAGAGGTACGTGTTAATAATAGTGGGGAGGACTTCGTCAAGTTACATGTCGATGGTTCTGTCAAAAGCGACGGTAGCAGCTGTTGTGAAAGCTTTATGCAAGATGGGCAAAACAATTGGGTCTATGACTTTAGCTCTAGATTGATCTCTATTCTCTCAATGATGGTGGAAATGATTGGTATTATACAGGGGCTTAAGCTGTGCAAGGAAAGGAACTTTTTCAAGGTGGTAATTTTTTTAGACTATCTTAAAGTGATCAACCTGATTGTTCATGGTTGTGATACCAACTATCCATTTAAGGACATTGTCGAGTAAGCTAGATTCTTCTTCTCTAGAGGGTCAAACTGAGTTTAATCATATTTATAAGAACTATAATAGAGTAATTAAGTATCTAGCTAAATTATCTTTCCTTCTAAGGCCATGTTTAGTACAAGGGAATGAGGGGTGATAGAATGAGGATGAGAGAAAAAAGACTCATTAACTTAATTGGTGTAAGGTAGTGACATTTTCAATGGAATGGTCTGAGGTAATCCCCATTCCATTGAAAATGTCACTACCTTACACCAATTAAGTTAATGAGTCTTTTTTTTTTTTCAATGGAATGGTCCATTACCTCATATGAGGTAATCCCCATTCCATCAGTAGACCATAGGAATATGATCCATTCTATGGGAATGATTTTTTATTTGGACAAAAATATTCTCGATTATGAATTTCACAGACAAGAGTTACCCCTTCCTTTTTTTTCCCTAACTCACAAAACTCTCTTGACACTCCTCCCTTTCCATTTGAGAAGTGATCGTTGTAACACCCTCAAATTTACAAATTGATTTTTCGCAAATTATGAATTCAATAAATCATTTTTTTTTCATTGAACCCTTATCATACCCTTATCATGGTAGAAAAATTTCTATCATGATACATCCAAGACAATATATCACAGGTCCTAAAATATTTCAAAAAGAAATTAGAATTATGAGGGACAGACAGGATCTTTATGGCATGATATTCAAATCAAGTCATGGATCAAGAGGGACAGACATAATCCTCTTGGTCATATAAATGCATTTAATAAAAAAGATTAGAGTTTACATGCTCCACAAATAAGACATGTTCTAGGTTGACACAAGATACATTGCATAATACAAAATATATGTAACAGCACGGAGCCACCCCTTGGGCCTCGACTCGGTGCTGGGACCTGTACCCTCACAGGCCTAGATCCAGCTTTACCACAGGTGGTACTGTGGCTATTTCTCACCCCGCCTCTCCGAGGTCTTTTGGAACCTTCCCAGACTCGATCCCGCAACCTCTACCACCTTAACGAAGTTGAGGCTAAATCTGGTACCATTAAGTCAACTCAATAGCGGGTCCCAAAAAAAAGTTAAAATTGGTATTTTTAAAAATAAAAAACCCTTCTCCTCACTCTATCTAGCAGACCAACACCTATAAGGACCCATTCTTCTTCTTTTCAGTCTCACTTCTCTCTGTCTCGCACGATGCACGCACTCATTCTCGCCACCTTCTCAAATCTGAGCCATCTGGGCTTTATTCCATGTGTCATCTCCCTCAAGCCACTCAGCCATCTGGGTTCTGTCTTCACCGTTCAGCCATTTTGGACTCGCCTTCTCAACCATTTGGGTTCTATGTTCACCCTTCGTTGTCTTCACCATTCAACTTTAGCCATCTTAAACTTCATATGCTTCTTTATTCTTCATCTTCACTTCACTTTCTTCATTTTGGTTTGTGACTTCGTGTTCTTGGTTAACTCTAGTATAGGCATCCAATTGTTGAAGACAATCAGATGGCGTCGAGCTCGAACCCTTTCTTGATTCTTCATCTTCTTCATCAATTGTTCTCTCTCTCTCTCTCTCTCCCTCTCTCAGTCCCGGTGAGATTTTCTTTCTCCCTCATTTATATCTCTACCCAATTTAATGTAATCTTCATGGTTCTAAATGGAGTAGAATGAATGCTAACGGATGAGCTTGCTTTTTATTATCTGAGCTGTTTATTACAAAATGAAGGATTGCTGAATGGATGAAGATGAATCTATTTTTTATTGTCTAAGAGTTGTTTATTGCAAATAGAAGTTTTATTTTTTTCAAGTGATTATGCCTAAATCCTAATGCATTTTAAGAATCTAGTGTTGTATTTTTGTTAGCTTGTTTCTTTTATTTATATATATATATATATATATAAAATTTTTTATTTAATTATTTGGTCACCGGTCCAACCACCGGTTTGATCGGTTGAACCATAAGACCCGTGACCCATTGATATTTTCGGTTCACTGTCCAGTCCGGATTTTAAAACATTGCTCTCAACTTCTTTAGTAGGCTTGCTTTGTTGTCAGATTGAATCGTGTAAAATTTGGGTCTTCACTTTTTTTTTTTTGCACATCAGTCAATCTATGATTTCATTTACTTTTAAAAAAAAAAATAAAAAAAAACGTTTTTGCCCTGTTTAATGAAGCACAAAATAAATAAATAAATGTAAGTTACATATAGACTTGTGTTCTGATGGCAAACATCTGTTCCAACCTTGATTTGGATTTGGGCCTTGGAATTGGCAGGCTGGGATACGTACAAGGATGTGTAACTAGTTTGTATGATCCAATGACAAACACACAGGTCTACTGCGTAATTCGGAAAGACAAGCAAGCACAGAGGCTCGACGTAAGCAAGGAAAATGACATCTTTTTATTGAAAAAAGAAAAAGAGGGGTGTCTTTAACGTACCCATCTTAATAGTTTTTTTTTAAAAAAAAAAACATTGGGACCATCATTTTAACAAGGGTTTTACAATCACCAAGGAAGAAATGCAATGCTAACAAGGTACGGTTTGTGGACTTCCTAACTATACATTATACAGGGCTCTCACAATAGCAGAGTGAGAATCTTGGATAAAAAAAAAGTAACGACAGAATTAGGATTCTTGATAAAAAAAATATTTATATTAAAATAATTATTTTTTTTATTTATTTTCTATCCAATTTTTAATTATAGAGTCGTAAGTGTAATGAGTTAACGAAAAATATTTACTCAATTTACTCTTAAGTTTTAAATTTTCATTATTTATCATTATCTTTTTTTTTAATTAGTTCCTGAATATATCATTATCTTTTTTTTTAATTAGTTCCTGAATAGTATTCAGGACATGGAGTGAGTCTATTTAGTCATATTAAATTTTTTTATTTTTTAAATGATTAATAAATAATATTAGTATTTAAATACAGTAAAATTGTGGGCTAATATTCATGAGGCTAAATTAAAATTTTGAATAGATTTAGGCTAAAAAATTAATATTGAAATGAGTTTAAAGTTTAAAATATGAAAATAAGAAGGTGTAAAGTATAATAAGTAAAAAGTGCAAATTATAAAATATAAAAATTTATGCTCTCAAACATGTCATTTTTCTCAAGTGAGGGGGGCATATACATGTAGCTTCGCCTCTGGCTCTCATCGTATGGGTACCTTAGAAAACATTTTGCGTGAATATTTATGTTTTTGTATTTGATCAAATTTTTTTTAATTATCATTTTGATCAATTGACCCAACGAAACACAAATAATTGAGTGAATTATGAACAATATCTTCTACGTAACCATCAATAGATATCGTCTTTTGACATGTTAAGATGATAATGTTATACTTTGGCCAAAAATAGGATGACAATGTTGCCCTCCATATTCTAATAATCCGCAAGAGTCATGCATTGGCTCCACGCAATGACGTGCAATCAATGCCCAAATGATTTGTTGAAAATCATTCAGACAGTGAATTCCAATAATTAGGTAATAACGTTGACAACTTCCTCGTGTGAAATTTAAATCCACAGAAATCCCCTTCCTTAAGGCCGATGGCGCGTTAAATTAGCGCGCAACAAAAAAATAATCTTATAATCAACACCATAATGACAGAGGTTGATACAAGGTCTGGAGATCGAGTCTATACAATTATAGAAAACATTTTTAAGACAGTTACTCTCAATTAAATTTAACAATGCTCAAATCTAATTGATTTAAATAAGGATGCAAAAGAATTTGAAAATAAAAATCCGCAATCCATATCAGGAAAAAGGATTTGTGATGATCAGATGACGTCGGTTAAATAAATACTTGTTTTTGTAAACAATTATGGTAGATTCTTTTAACCAACCAGTAAAAGAGTCATTTACTGCGTGAAATATTTATGAATTACTGAGACTAAAAACAATCTCAAATAGTATTTAAAATTTTAAACCTGGATTCCAAACCTGATTGATTATGTTCTGGCAAAAAAAACAAAAAAACTTGATTGATTATGTCATGAGTTGTAATATCAGCATTAGATTTACGAAAGCCATTGGTTATATTTCGCCAAGTTTGTGGCCCAGCGATGATTCAGAATAGAGAACCTGAATGAATGTGGATGAGAGAGAACCAGGGAATAAGCAAATTGTTGAAGCCAAGTTTTGAACCACGAAATTGATGCGGCACCAACCCAACAAATGAACTACAAAGAAACAAAAAAAAGCAATTCCTTCTCCACTCTACTCAGCTTGGAAACGTGAAATAAATAAGAGAAGAGAATCCTTTGAGTTGAGAAAAGTCGTCAAAAGAGATAGATGTGGCGTCTATTTCTTGCTTCTGTGCTTTGCACGCTGTAGGATTTACTGGACAAGTGGGAGACAGAGGAAAGGGAGGGTTTAGGGAGAGGTAAATATGTCATTTTATTTGTTAAAAAAATGTCATACAAGAGTCTGAAAAATAATTATTTTATTTCACAGTATTTATTTGTTTTTTAGATATTTTGGTTTGATTAAAGAGTCAATATTTTCTAAATCATGGAAAAGGATAAGCAAAATAAAATAGGGAAAATTTCAACCAAAGACCACTAAAAAACATTTATTACTTTGCAAAACCAAACAATTTTGAAATTTATCTACCGGACCGAGGGACTTAAATATAATTAAAATTTATTATGAAAATACAAAACTATCTTTCATATATATATATATATATATTTAAAAATTTCACCACTGTCCCCAGTTGTCAAACCATTATTGTTGAAACTCTGGCGAACAAGTTCCCGTTTAGGAAAAAAGTAAATCTCATTTTTATTTTAACAATAATTAATTCTCTTATTAACAACTCCATAAAATTAACTTGACAGTGAAACGTAACATGTTTTGTAATCTAGTGAATAAGTCCCTATTTAAGAAAAAAAAGTCTCATTTTTATTTTAATAACAATCAATTCCTGCACTACAACATTTATTTGTTATTTCTCTCATCACTATTTCCATGGGAGAAAAACAAGTGTTGTAATGAGGGAAATAATTGTTGTTAAAATAGAAATGTGACTTTTTTTTAAATAGTAACTTGTTTGCCATATCACAATATTTGATCCTCTCCATTAATATGTTAATTTTCTAGAGTTTTTAATGAGAGAATGAATTGTTGTTAAAATATAAATGGGATTTGGTTTTTCCCAAATGGGGACTTCTTGTTCACAAAATTAGAAAACTTATTCATCTTTACCACTGAGTTAATTTTTTAGAGTTGGTAATTAAGGAATTGATTGTTGTTAAAATGGAATGAGATTTTTTTTTTCTACTGGAGACTTGTTCAACAAATCACAATATTTGCTCCTCTTAACTATTAAGTTAATTTTTTAGAATTTTAATTAAGAAATTGATTGTTGTTAAAATAAAAATGAAACTTATTTTTCTTAAATAGAGACTCATTTGTTAGAGCTCAAGCGATGGTCTTATGGTCGAAGTCAGGGTTCCGACGATTGTTGGTGGTGGTTTGGCGGTTGGTGATTGCAGTGAGATTTTATATATATATATATATATATATGAGGAATAGTTTTGTCAAATGGTCTTATGGTCGAAGTGAAGACTCTGATGATTATTGGTGGTGGTCTGGCGGTTGGTGATTGTGGTGAGATTTTTAATATATATATATATATATATGTATGTATGTATATATGTGAGGGATAGTTTTATCAAATGGTCTTATGGTCGGACTTAGGGCTCCGATGATTGTCAATGGTGGTCAAGGTTGGTGATTGCAATAAAATTTTTAATATATATATATATATATATATATAAGAGATAGTTTTGTTAAATCATAGCAAATTTTAATTGCAATTAGACCCTTGATCTTGCATGCCAACAAAAGTTATTTGGCGGTCCTTGTTTGTGATTTCCCAATAAAATATTTAAAGTTTCCGCACATGACTTTTACCAAAAAAAAAAATTGTTTCCTCACATGACACGCTTGACTCGTGCCACCTGGTGGACTACCGTGAAAAGTAAAATCGAAAAAAGAAACTGAACGAAAGCAGGACCGAAGATGCCAGATGGCACACAAATATGTTGAGTTCTTGTTTCTGGTAATTGAACGGAAAATTCAGCAAATGGATTATTCTTTTACATTTTTTTAATGAAGGGGATTTTGGGCTGAGAGTTATTGCATTGGCATTTGCTTTGAATATAGATATATATTGCTCGCATATTTCCCGCAAGAAGGATACTACGATGGATTTCGGCTTGTTGATAAGGTTTTTCCTCAGCAGTCCCTTGAACAAACAAGGGACGTGATCCGCATAATTAGAATGAAAAGTCACAAAATAATAAAATTCATGTTGCAAATCGTGTTACGTTTACGCTAAAATCTATTTAAAATTGCAAAGCATTATTTAAAAAATATAAAATCAAAATCAATCACTCCTGATGCAATTGTACTCTCTTATCATAAAATAACCGTAATTTTGCAATTTTTATAATTTTTTTTTTCCAAATATCTGTGTCAGTAAAATTTCAACAAAAGATTTATTCTGTTACTGTTCTAATACTCATTAAAATCTCGATTTATTCGGATAACATATTTTTCCCAAAATCGATTTATTCCAACAACATCTCAAGAAGATAGTTAATAACCCCACGCCAACTAACTCAAGTCACCTTATCTCTGAAAAGAAAAATGGCTATGTGATGACGGTTTTCCCTCGTGTAGAGTTTATCGAAATTTCAAAAATCTAAACCCAAAATCTGAGAATTTTCGTGTCAAAGAAATGAATCCATCCTCTCGTGGATGCGGAGCAGAGTTGGCATCCTGGTCCCTTGTCCTCCCGTCTCGCTTACAATGCTTATATATTCTGCCTCCCACCATTTTTTTTCCCATCGCAGGCTCTGCCGTCTTTGAAGATCTCCTTCTCTGGATCTGCAGACACACAATAGTCACTGTAATTTCTCCAGCTCTGTCATCACTCATCACTGCCCTTATCGCCTTACAATTTTCATCTGGAAAACTTGTCTCCTGATTTCGTATTCCTTCTTTTCTTATTATCATTCACTGTATTAACTGCAGTCTTGAAAACTGTTGACCTTGCATTTCAAATCTCAATCTCTATTCAATTACTGTTTCTCTACAACTAATTTCGGCCTCCATAGATAGCATATAACTTTGCACCTCCGGTTCCCGAAATGTGATTGCATCGTTCCTGACATCGTGGGAACCTTAATTAATGCATCCGAGTGATATGCTTACTGCTCTTAACCGGCTAAAATTATGGTCAGAGGATTAACTAACTCATTTCTGATATACTTTCTATATATAGGGAGTTGAAGGAAATGGTTAAAATTCTCGTGTTCTTGGCGGGGCTCTGGCTGTTCGGTGGTTGGGCTTGCCTTTCAGTGCCAGAGTACATGAAGTATAAAGACCCGACAATGTCGATTGATGCGAGGGTCGAGGATCTTATGAGCCGCATGACTCTTGAGGAGAAGATTGGCCAAATGCTGCAGATTGAACGCAAGGTTGCGTCTGCTGACGTGCTCAAGAAACATTTCATTGGTAAATACCACAACAGACAACATATACCCCACACTCGCCTCCAACCTCTATGATATATATGCATTAATTAATAAATGGAAAATGTCTCTCTTGCGTAGGGAGTGTAATGAGTGAGGGTGGGAGTCGTCCTGCTCCGCATGCTTCAGCTGAAACTTGGATTGACATGGTGAATGATTTTCAGAAGGGTGCTTTATCAACTCGGCTTGCCATCCCAATGATTTATGGCATCGACGCTGTTCACGGCCATAGCCCTGTTTCCGGAGCAACTGTCTTTCCCCACAATATTGGGCTTGGAGCCACCAGGCAAATACACTCACACCTTAATGTTAATGATGCTTCATCAATCGGAGCAACTCTCTTTTCTCCAAAGCTGCAATTTTTCTTTTTTTGTTGGAGCTCAGCAAACTGATCCATTATTGCACACATCTATTTTGATGGTTAGGGACCCAGGGCTTGTGAAGCGAATTGGAGCTGCCACTGCCCTTGAAGTTCGTGCTACCGGAATTCCGTATGTTTTTGCACCTTGTATTGCAGTAAGTGACAAACATGAACTTCTTTCGCTCAAAGGTTATGTCACTTTACATCTATGATTTTTACTGTTTGTAGGTCTGTAGAGATCCAAGATGGGGTCGGTGTTATGAAAGCTACAGTGAAGATCCTAACGTAGTGCAAGAGATGACCCAGATTATATCAGGGTTGCAAGGGGATATTCCTGATAACTTATCCAAGGGCGTCCCATTTGTTGATGGAAAGTGAGAATTTATAGAATGAGGCATCTAGCTTTAAATTGTAATTTTCCTCTGCATTTATGTTTAAAGTCTTGGGGTAATCTAAGCTTTCAGTAAATATCGGCACCTCCTCCCGGTGCAGGACGGTTTGTCACATGACAGATTTCTATCTTAACTGACATTTTTTGCCTTTCTTTCTCCTATTTTGTGATTATTTATTTCCTCTCAGGCCACTAGATTAAAAATAGGGACAATGGTCACATGCTGGATTCTCGTTACGATTCTTTTGAAATCCATGGTCACATTTTAATCTGCAAGACACTGTAAAACTGCTCTATTTCATGTTAGATTATGTATTCGAGGTTCAGTTTGTATTTTAGTTATTCAAATAATCGTCTTTCCTTGAACAGGGAGAAGGTTATAGCATGTGCCAAGCACTATGTGGGTGATGGTGGAACAGTTCATGGGATTGATGAGAACAACACAATTATAGATAGAGATGGATTGATGAGAATCCACATGCCAGGCTACTTGGTCTCTATTAGCAAGGGTGTGGCAACAATCATGATCTCATACTCAAGTTGGAATGGAGTAAAAATGCATACTAACCGCAACCTCATTACTGGCTACCTTAAAAGAACGCTCCATTTCAAGGTAGAATTATTTGATCTCTATTCATATTTTGAAGACCCTTTTGATTATCATACCCACACAAGATAATTAATTTGCGTGCGGCTTATTCCAGGGTTTTGTTATATCGGATTTTGAGGGCATAGACAGAATCACCTCCCCACCTCATGCAAATTACACTTATTCAATCGAAGCCGGAGTTAACGCTGGCATTGACATGGTTGGTTGGGTCTACACTTTAACAGTACATTATGCCATTTTAAATTTTCATCCCTTGATTAAGCATTTTATCCTGTAATAAACTTTTCTTGTCATGTAGTTCATGGTTCCAAAGAACTATACAGAATTTATTGATGGTGTAACCAGACTGGTTAAAATTAAAGTCATTCCTATGGCTCGCATTGACGATGCAGTGAAAAGAATTTTGCGGGTCAAGTTCGTGATGGGTCTTTTTGAAAATCCATTGGCCGATTACAGCTTAGTCAAATATTTAGGATTTCAGGTCAGAGAAGTTACATCAAATAAGTTCCTTTAAGTCTCAACGTTTTACAAATCACAATCACATGGGGGGATCACCATCTCTTCTTTATCACCACAATGTGAACAGGAGCATAGAGAATTGGCTAGGGAGGCTGTAAGGAAATCATTGGTCCTATTAAAAAATGGTGAGTCACCTGATGGACTGCTTCTACCTCTTCCTAAAAAGGCGTCAAAAATACTTGTAGCTGGAAGTCACGCTGATAATTTAGGCTATCAATGTGGTGGCTGGACCATTGAGTGGCAAGGGATCAGTGGCAACAATCTTATTAAAGGTGGAGTTGGTTTCTAATTCCATTTTTCTTCTTTATTTTCATGTCGTTGCAACGTTTCTTACTGAAGTGAATCTCGGTATGATTAGGGACTTCAATTTTCACCGCTATAAAAAACACAGTTGATCCAGAGACCGAAGTGATTTACAAGGGGAACCCTGATGTAGAATATATCAAGTCCAATGAATTCTCCTATGCCATAGTTGTAGTTGGAGAGCATCCTTATGCTGAAATTGATGGTGACAGCAAGAACCTAACAATCCCCTATCCTGGCCCCGAGATCATTAGAAATGTCTGTGGAGTTACAAAATGCGTGGTTGTCATAATCTCTGGTCGCCCTGTTGTTATTGAACCATATATTGATTTAATCGATGCTCTTGTTGCCGCTTGGCTTCCTGGAAGTGAAGGTCAGGGTGTGGCTGATGTCATATTTGGTGACTATGGTTTCACAGGAAAGCTCCCACGAACATGGTTCAAAACTGTTGATCAACTGCCTATGAATGTTGGAGATCCTCACTACAATCCCCTCTTCCCATTTGGGTTTGGCCTTTCTACCAAACCTGCTGAGGAACGTTTAAAATCCTCACTATGATCTCTTCCCCTTGTCGAAGCAATCCTAGTACAGTTTGAGGGATCAAGGCAGTTGTGTTAGTTATATAGTCACCGTAACAGATAGTTAAAACAGTTATTTGTTTATGTATATATATACAGACTCGATGTATAATGTAGAATCATCAATAATACTTCACATTCACTCATCCTTATCCTGTTGTCTTCAACGCCCATTTGGGTTTGGCCTTTACCTAACCTTCTGATGACTTGGACTTAATTTGCGTAGATTTTAGTTATCCATTTGACATGTAAAAAATAAAAATGCAATGAACTGAAAGGGAATTTCATTAGAAATGGACAAAATGAACGTACAATCCAGGTTCTTCCGCTTTATACTTCACACGGAAAAAGATAGAAATCAGACACAAATGGAAATGCTCAGCTCAAGGCACTGAGGCTGGCTCACTATACTCACACACACGCACGCACGCACGCACAGAGAGGACAAACGGTTACAGATCAACAAATACAAATGGCACACGTGTAAAGTAAATCTACAGAGAATATCAATGATACAGCTATACAGCCATTCTTATCTACAACATAACTAATCACACCATTACCATAATCTCATTCTCTTAACAGAAAAGCGCTCATAGGTGAGGTAAATCTTGAGATATGCTCATTTTGGAAAATGGACAGAGAATTTGTCAAATTCGGTAGCGAAACATGTTCGTTCTTGGTTCTTAATTCTAATTTCTTATTCTTGATTTGCATCTTGAACGTCACAAACAATTAATATGACAGTAATTAAGCAACAAAAAACATCATGAGTTCACGACCCTTCCGTTTTATTCAAATAAAAATACTACGTGACTAAGCTTTTAAAAAAAATCAATATCAGTTGGTTGAATAACCAACGTCTAGTAAAACGCAGGGAAGAGATTTTATAACTTAGAGATGGGAAAGTCATCCTCAATATCCTCGAAAAACAATCTCTTGAAAGGGTCCATTTGGAGTGCCTGCAAACGAATGGCTACAATGACGCCATCTCCATCAGCATTGTTGAGAACGAAAGCCTTTGCCTTCGGACTCAATGAAGCCGGACCAAAATAAACTGGTTTTCCCCACCCAAAATCAGCCTCACGATATGAAAAATTCATCCACCTAACCACAAACAGATTCGAGTTCCCCCTAAATTCTCCCTTTTCCAATACACTCTTCACAGGATAGTGAAAATTGTACCTCACCACCTTCATCTCTTTCTCCCTCTCGATGTACCCAAGAGCAGATCTCACATACTCGTCTGTTAGCCCCTCTAGTGCTTCCCTTACTTTCTCTACAGCATAACTCAGAGGCTTGTGCATGAGGGCGTTAAAGGAACAGGTCGGTGTGACAGTTGGAAAAGCTGCATTCCCTGCACAGTTACTAGGGAGTGCCGGTTTCAGAAGGTTTCTACAGTTAGCCAGCGTCGACAACCTCGTTGGATGGTCGTCGCCGCCACCGGCATAGCGTGCCTTGCTGACGCACCTCCATACGTGCCCTGAGATCACCTCGAAACTACTGCATGGCCGTTTATAACGGGAAGCAAAGGCGTCGACTTTCTTCTTGACTTTGTTGACTTGGTATCTCGTGGGCTTCAAAATGGCAATGAATGTCTTGGTTTCGCCTTCTGATCCTCCTAAACTACCTGCTGAAAGTGGGGGTGGGTGAAACTTGGAATGCTCAAAACGAGGCTCCGTGTTCAGTTTGCGTGAATCTAGCTCTGTTCGATCGTGGAATGGCATTTCCATTGAATCTAGAACCTCTCCTCTGGCTAATTTGGCCCGTGAACTGACAAACCGCATGGCGGCGGTTCCGTCAATCACTGCGCGACACATGGCCACTCCAACGGTGAGGCCACCGCATGAAAATCTGGTGAGCTGCACCGCCAGTAGAGGAACTTGTGCGATGGGACAGCCATAATCAATAGGCGGTATCAGTTGTTGAACGATTTGAGAAGGAACAAAGTCAGCAAGATCATCCAAAGTAGAGTGACAAAAGGCTTGGTAGAAGTGAGCTCCCTTGGCGTTGCAATGGAGTTCCCAGCGACCACCTCCAGCATGGGACCAAGACAATCTGCCGGCAATAGGATAGTAAGGAACAGAGCTTGGCTGAGAGAAGTGATTAGAATGTGGTGGCGGTGATGTTGGATCACTACAGATGACTCTGGGTGTAAACGGGCGGGTATGGGCCATCCATAATCATACCTGTTACTCACTGGTTTATGGATAAATAGGTGGCCACGTGCCCATACCCACTTATGCCCGTTTGCACCCATTTTTAAACGGGTGTAGACGGTCTGGGTCTCCCATTCATCTGTAGCACCTATTTTCTTAAAAAAAAAGAATCAAAATATATAATTTTCATTCCATTCTAATTTAACTTAAGTACTCAAGTAGCATTATTTTAAAAGTTCAAATCTCTGAATAATACAAGAATAAATATTTTAACAGCAAATACTAAATAAACAATTATCGATAATTCTAATTTTTAAAAGTCAAAACCCATTTAGCCTCATCAATTCTCATTTATCTTCTTCGAAATTATTTGATACAGTAAAAGATTAAGCTATTGAATCTTCCTCTACAAATTAAGATAGTTAGATTAGTAAGTAATGATATATATTATATAATATGAAGAATTAAAATGAATATAAATAATATAACTTATTCAGATTACCATCAACAGCACGTAAAGTCTTATCAAAATAGTCAATATCAATCTCTTCCAATAGGATGCATGATGTTGATGATAGCCAATTCTAGGTGTAAATGAGTGCCTTTGCCATTTTCTAAGATAGGGAACTCCTGAAAGCATCTAATACTCAATCCCCAATATTAAAAGCAGATTCTGAAGACATTATGAATACAAGTATAGCCAATAAATCATGTGCAATTAAATCTAAAACTTTATACTTGGAAGAATTCACTTTTCACCATGCTAAAATGTCAAAACTATCATCACAAGCATTAACTAACTCTGCATTTAGGTACTCTTCCACCTCTAAAATTGGTTTCTTTAGATGCTTACTCATTACAGTGGCTAAGAAATTTTGCATTGCTACATTAATAATTTTTTTTAGAAGATGGAGGAACTTGCTTTCCCCACTATTTGCACTGTTATCCCCCATCTTTGTACTAGTTTTAGATGGTTCACTACAACTGGCTATAAGAGTTGCAAAGTACTCATCAACTAAGTGATACAAGAGCCCCATAATCTTCTTTTTCATTATTTATCTCTTTGTGTAATCACCAATAAAATGTTTGAAAGCAACTTCAACATAACAAAATTCGTATATAGGATCAAGAATCATAGTTATCACTAATAATGGATTCATGTTTTGTGCCTTTTCCTAATACTTGTCATAGTTATTTTGCATCCTTTCTACCATGTCACTCAACAAAGAATTAGATTCAGCTACAATTGAATCTAGTCGTGTCTTGATTGCAATTATATTTTAAAAGTATGTGTTTGATGTGACATAATTTGATTTTTTGATTGCAATTATTTTTTAAAAATATGTGTTTAATGTGACATAATTTGATTTAAAAAATTGAAGATTCATAGTGTAGAACAACTCCCAAAAGGTAAAAAATTCCTTTACCACATTCCAGTCATAGGTATTAGGAGATTTAACTATACCTTCATCGCTATCATGATCACCAAGTTCATCTTCATCCTCCATTTCCATCCTATTATCAACATAGCTCCAGCTTGAAGACAGTTTAACTTTCTTTTTCAAGTAGTTCTTATAATCTTGATCCTCATCCTCCATCTTATCAAAGACCTTAGTGAACTTAATGACATTTTGCAATATGATATATGTTGAGTTCCACCTATTAAGATGAGGAAAAGATTTAAATGTTAGGAAAAATTATATATCATAATGCAAACAATCATAATTTAACAATCATGTCAATTACCTAATGGGACAATCCATTCTAAGTGGACTCTTTAAATCAACTCTCAATTTTTCAATAAGCTCCTTAAATTTTTTTAAGCCTACCTAGAGAAGATCTAACAAACTTGATTGCATGCCGAATAAGTTTAATAGATTGATTCATATTTTTAAGGCCTTCTAAAATAATTAAATTTAAAATATAAGTAGCATGCTACATCTACAATAATTCTCCGTCACATACTAGACCTCCTAAATCCTTCAAACATTTTTTTAAAAAACATAACAGTAGAATCATTAGAAGAAACATTATCAATAGTAATTGTAAATACTTTCTCAATACCCTAATAAAATAAGCATCCTTTAATTTCATTGTCAATGGTATCCCCTTTATGGTTTTCAACCGTGTAAAAATTCAAAATTTATTTATGTAATTTTCATTCGTACACATATAGTTGGAATTTTATATTGAAGTCTAACAATCTGTAGTGAGTGACACACAAACTTTAGATTTTTTAAAATACCTTTTCAAATGTTTTGCTTCTTCTAAATATATTTTGTAGCACAACTTAACCATAGTGGTACGAGAGGGGCATGTAAATCTCAGTTCAAGCACTTCCAACATTTTTTAAAGCCTTGCCCTCCACAACTTGAAAAGGAATCTTATCCAAGATGATGAATTCAATAATTATTTTTTTGCATTGCTCTGCATTATACGAGTGATAAGTCATTGATTTACCAAAAGAAGCAGAAAATAAGGACTGTCATGCCTTGGCTTTGTTTGGATTCTTTGGGCAAGAATCAAAATGTCACTAAAGATTCTTAGTCCCAATTTTAGAAGAATGGCCAGCAAAATCCTTTCCACAATAGTTACATTTGGCTTGATGCTCACCTCTTTTATTTATAAACTTTTCAAAATGATTCTACATTTCAGATGTTGTGCTCTTTTTACATTTGGAGGGTGGTGTTTCTTCATCTTGGGTAGGTTTAGATTCAATGGGTGCTGTGATGGTGGTGGTAGTTTTAGGTTCATGGTCCCCTTTTACAGCTTGCATATTTTCCATAATGAATTTTAAAGTAAAAATTATATAACAACTAAAACAAATCAATCATAGACATATTTAATACTAGGTACAACACGATAACAATCACACACAATACAATTACCAACAAGCCTTAGGAAATGGACAATGTCTTGCGGGAAAGAGTCTCTTGATTAAAATAACAAAAAGGATAGATTTCAACATTAAAAAAAATATGCCACCCACGATAAATTAAAACAAATGTAAAAGTTTGTTTATTAATTTTCAATAGGCTAAATCTATCTAAAATTTTCTTAAAATATATAAGGTTGTTTGCTATCAGTGAGAATTATAGGCAAAGTATTGAACTAACAGTAGCCAGTTGAAAAAAAATTAAAAAAATGAAGAATTAAACAGTCACTTTAAAGGTAATTTAAAAAACAAAGAGAAAGAAAAAGGAAAACAATATAGAATCATGAATCTTCCAAACACTCAAACACACATATAAATTCAAAATTCAATGAAATATGAAAAATTTTCAAAGCAAAAGTTGAAAATCTATAAAAATGACTGTAGAGTGAAAGCAAAAATAACATGAAGATTAAAGTATAACAAAGGCAATGTTGATTAAAAAAGGAAAGCTAGAAAAGAACTATTATTGAGGGTAGAAACTGAGACAAAACACACCGGTACTAAAGTTATTTGAATGCCAACAAGGGAACACAAAGTTAAAAGCCTGCCCATGAAATTAAATAGAAACAAAGACAGGATAAATTGCAAGACAGAAGCACATAAAGAGTATCACCCAGAAGTTCAGACTAAATTACCAACAGAATAAGCACCCTATTACATCCTACTAAATGCACAAATATAACTAAAGAGCTGAACTAATAGAAGCCAACAACAGTTAGGAAGAGGACGAGAATGAGGTATCTTACTTGATGTTGGTGAGATAGTGATAGAGTGACAATGAGCAGATAAGATGGGGTGGGAGGAAGAACGATAGAGGTGAAGGTGAAGCTTGCAAAATAGTGAATGCTGAGTCACTGAACGGTGAAGTTGAAGCTGAAATCTCAAATAAATGAGAAGGTAAAATCCTAAACAAACAAATGTTGCTCGACTCAGGCCATCACACTCACACGAAGTCTTGAATAGAGAAGGGGAGACATCTGAAGGGAAGATTGGGCAAGGGTGACTAGCCGTGGCTGGCGACTGGTGAAGCAAAATCCTGAAGAATTGAGAAGCAGAGTGGAGAGGACGAGAGGCAGCTTGTAGCTTGCAGCTCAGTACTCAAGATCTGTTTAAGGCACAGCTCCATACTCATGATCTCACACATGGACAGTATAGCTAAGCACAAGTTGAAGGCTTAACTTTAGGGGCTTAGATTTTTTAAAAAAAATGACACCCCACCTTAAGCCTTGACACAGATCCTAAATGAAGAAGAATTAAAGATTTTTTTAAATATAAATAGGCGGGTATGGGCTACTTGTAGCCTTACCCGTTACCCCTCATTTATTGATATGCGGATATATACTTGCCTATACCCATCTATTTTTCTTAGATAATGGATATGGGTTGACCCGTTTAAATACGGGTCGGGCGGGTATACTGATTTTCAGGTAAATTGCACACCCCTAGATGAATGTTATTATTGGCTTTGTAAACATAAAGGAGAGGAGCATGAGTGGGAAGCTTGATTTGTTCGCATAAGAAAGAAAGTAATGTAAGAGAGGGTATAGGTGAAGAAGGAACAATAGTGTAAGGAGGGAGAATGCTAACCATGATGGCGATGCCTATTTGGCTTAATTTCAAGTTTCAACTTTGACATTTTCGCATTTATATTGAAACAGATACAAAAAATTTATAAATGGTGAGGTAATTCATAAGAATGTTATGTTAAGATTGGATTGCCATAAAAAATCAAATAAAAGGAAAAAATTTATGTATGGCTCCTATGATAGACAAAATCATTTATGAATAAGTCTCGTAAAATTTAAAAACTACAACTAAATTTTTTAGGATCTAAATATATATAATTTGAAATTGAAATACAAAGATAATAATGCACTTACTTATTAAATATGTAAAGTTACAGTTATAAAGAATTAAAATGATAGTTATAAATTAATGATAAAATAGTTATAAATAATTAATGTTAAACTTTATTAGTAAAACAAAATTAGTTTAATCATTAGATATGTGAAATTAGAATTGTAAACTATTAGATATATGAAATAATAATTATAAATTACTAACAAGATTGTTGCATAAAATTATTATTAAACTTGTAATACATGACCGATTTAACTATTAAATATATAAAATTATAGTTATAAAAAATTGAAGTAATAATTATAAATTATTAAAGAAGTAATTATAAATTAATTTATTAATGTAATATATTTTTAATACACACATTACAATTTTATTATTTTAATTTTAAATTATCTTAAGTCTAAAGAGATTTAGTTATATTTTTAAAATTTTATGAGGTTTACTTGTAAATAAATCTATTTTGCAGGATTCATACGTAATTTTCTCATATAAAAAAGGAGGAAAATGATAATTATGTTGGTAAGATTGAAACCAGGTGCTTTTGGATGGTTCAATAAGCATTATTTGACAAAAAAAAAAAGAATATAAGAATCGAAAACGAATATTCCTATCGACTTTTCAATTCCTCGAACATGCGCACACTGCAGTCACGATTGACGTCCCGTTCAATGAACGGCTCCTCGTCTTGTGCGAACGAAGACTGGTCGTCTCCTAAAGTCAATAGGCATGCATCCTCGTCCATCTCTCAGGTGATTTATCTCATTGATTAATATAGTCTCTTCAAATTAAAATATAAAACATTGATAATTAATTTATAATTTTAAAAAATATTAGTTAAAATATTAATTTCTTAAAAAGTTTATATTTTTTTAATTTTTCTTTATTAAATATCCTATGTAAATATTTTGATTATGACAATAACATTTCAATTAATGTATCATTTTTCAAAAAGAATAGTAAAAAAATAAAAGGATAATTAAAAATAATTATAAAAGTTACTCAACATCAAATTAAATAAAATTTACAGAATTTATTTTATATTATGGTGGGTGGAATTATCAATTAACTTAGGAATTTAACCGCTGGTATCTCCAAGGTCAAAAAAATAAAAATAAAATAAAGTATGGCCAGGACTCTGCAAATGCAAATCTGCTTTAGTCTTAAAGTATAGTTTTGTCCTCCAAGAACCGCTGCTTTGATAAGTCTCGCAGGTGCTCTAAGGCTTTTTTTTTTTTTTTTTTTTGTTCAATCGCCATGACTCTCCAAATGCAAATCTCGCTTAGTATAAAAGTTTAGTTTTTTTTGCTCCAAGAACATGTATAATTTTTAGCGTTATGGCATAGACTACAGGGTGTGTTTAGATTTCAATTAGAAAAAAATTAATTATAAAAATTAATTAATAGACATGGTAATGTTTAGATAATATTTTATTTTGCAAAATTGAATTATCAAATGATCGTCAAAATCAATTTCTAAAAATATTATCAAAACATTATCACATTTTGTTGATCAATTTTTTTATAATAATTTTTGTTAATTAAAATTCAAACCCACCTTATAAAAAAAAAGTCCTAAACCAATATATGATTTCCAGAAAATTAGACATTATATTATGTCGCCAGTGGCTGCTATCCCAAATTCAACGGCAAGGATCAAGATTCAGGGACAGATGTGGCCCGAAAAAAAGTAAATGGTACATACGTCATACATTCTTTTTAATTATTATTATTATTATTATTATTGATTACTCTCCATTCTCAATGAGATAATGTTCATTAATTGCCTTGCTAGGTTAACGGGGAAAAAAAAATTATACTCCCTTCATCTTAAATTATAATATATTTTTAAATAAAATTTTACATATTAATAAACTTTATTAAATATATTTAATAATTTTATCTTTTTAAAATAAAAATATAATTTTTTTAAAATACTCATCATTGAATACATTGAAAAGAAAAGGGGTGAAAATTAATTATAAAAAAATAATATTAGAATTAGTATATTTAATAAAACATTAATTTACTCAAAGTGTCTTATATTTTAAGAAAAAAAAAACTTCTTTTAAAATGCCTTATAATTTAGGATGGAGGAAGTATATAAGTCTCAGTAAGTTGGCTTATTTACAAATGAATACTGTAAAAATTTAAAGACCACAACTAAATCTTTTGAGATTTGAGTGTAATTTAAAATAAAATAAAAATAATAATACTCCTATTAGACATATATGCATTACAGCAATCATAAGTTACAACTATTTTATCAATAATTTATAACTATAACTTTAATTTTTTACAATTATAACTCCATATGTCTAATAATTAAACCAATTATTTTAACTATTAGAGTTATAATTATAAAAATTTGAAGTTATATTTGTAAAGTATTGAATTAGTTGTAAACAATCGGAGTAAATGTTAAATTTGATTAGTAATACATGATTGTTTAATTGTCAAATATGTAAAGTTACAGTTATAAAAAATTAAAATTATAGTTATAAATTACTAATGAAATAGTTATAAATTAATTATTTAATTAATGTAATGTATATTTAACAGAGGTATTATTATCTTTGCAACTTAATTTTAAATTACACTAGGTCTCAAAGGATTTAGCTGTGATTTTTTATTTTCGAGAGACTTGTTTGTGAATCAACCTGTTCTATGAGAATATATGTAATTTTTTTAATAAAAAAAATCATTAGTTGCCTCTAACACCCAACTTTTCTTTTATTTCATATTCTTTTATATCCTTAACATGCCATTCATGAAGACCACATCATGTATCATTGCCTTATTTATGAATAATTTTTAAAACAATTCATAAGAACATATCTATGAAAGAGTAAAATGTAAATTACCTTAAAAAAAGTAACTTTCTAGTAAAAGTAATTTGAGTGAAAGTTTATACTAAAAAAAACAAAAGAAAACTTTAACCAACTATTGGCTTTTTTTTGAATAAAAGGTCATAGGAAAATCGTGCTATGTGATATGATGTATCATATCAGCGTACAAGAAATTTATACAACAAGAGGTAAAGTATCAAAAATATGAACTCTAGAACTTTCGATAAGAGCTTGGTGAGCCAAGCAATCCGCATATTTATTTGCTTCTTGAAAAACATGATCAAAAGTAACTATTCAATCTCTCATAATAAGATCTTTAATTTTGTTGATAGTTGCAGGAAGGGGATGATTTGTAAAGAACTCACTATGCATTAATGCGAGAGCTTCTATAGAGTCAGAATAGACATTAACCTTATCAAGTTTTTTCACCCAGCAAATGTTAAGTCTTTCAAGATACCCATAAGCTCTGCTGCCGCACTTGTGTGGTATCCAAAGTATTTGAAAAAACTTTTAATCCAATTGCCTTTTCCATCTTGAATTAGGTCACCGCATGAAGTTACACCTTGATTATTGGTGAGCCATCTATGTCAGGTCTGACCTATTCGTCTTCAGGAGATAACCACTTTGCTTTAGATCTATTGCTCTGTTGAGTTAAGAAGTTGATTTTTGATTGGAGGAGTTGATCACTGAGAATATCCTGGATGCTAATGAATACAATGTCTTTGTTAGGAGTATCTTCCTCAAAATATATGATTTTACATCTTTCTTTCCATATGTTCTAGCACACATAAGAGAAAAGTATTTGCCAGGAGATCTTTCTAGCACAAGGTTTGCCCGCATCATTCTTTACATTTCAAAGTATCCATTCATGAAAAAGGGAGAGAGAAGAAAGTGTTAAGTTTAAATTGTTTAATTAAATTTCTCCAAACCTCTATTGATTTCTCACAATCTCTAAGGATATGAACAGTTGAGTCTAATGTGTTACAACTAAAGGGGCAAGTCCTAAGGCAGGGACTGTCACTATTAAAATAGGTGAATTTATATTGAAGACGATTCTAAGCTACTTCTCAAAAGAAACATTTAATCTTTTCATGTGTTGGCCACTTCCAAATCACGAACTAAATTTTAGATCTAGAAGTGTCACAATGATTATTAATGGTCTTGTTAGCAAATTTAATGGTCAAATTGCCGTCATTGGAGGGCCTCCAACATAAAACATCATCATCAGCATTAGGATTAGGAGGTTGAACAATGGTGATTTGTTTAATGATGTTGTGGTGAATATATATGCGTAACTGTCCCACCTTTCAGCTATTTGTAGCAGTACAAAAATCACATGAAGAATGGAGTTAGCATTAGGGGAAGCATAATTAACCAAAGGCTCAGGTAGGAGATACCATTTGTCATACCAGAAAGATATTTAATTCCCCTTCCCTACCTTCCAGCCTACATGAGATATAAATTGATCCCAAACTTTGTAAATACTGGACCATATATAAGAACAAGAGTTAGATTTACAAATCATGGGAATGGTGGGGTTATTGCATTTATATTTGTCATGCAGAGCACAAACCCATAGACTATTTGGTTTCGTTATGATTCCCTGACAGAGCTTCATAATATAGGCCTTGTTCTGAGTTTTAAGATTTTTAAAGCCAAGGTCTCCATGATTTTTATCCCTGGTAATATAGTCCCAAGGTAAGAGATAGGGCTTTTTGGTTTCGTCTGTTGAATCCAAAAGGAAATTACGGGAGTAAGATTCCATTTCAGTTAGAATATTATCAAGAAGGAATATAGTCTATATAGTATAGTTAGGAATAGAAGAAAGGACAGACTTGATAATAACAACCTTTCCAGCAGTGTTAAGAAAATGACTCTTTCAATTGGAAAAAATGAGAGTTAATTTTATCAAGTAGAAGAGCGAAGGTGATTTAGAAACTCTATCATGAATAATAGGCATCCTTAAGTATTTGCTAAGGTTTCTAGTCAAGGGTATTCTCGTTCTTCACTAATTTGAATGACTCTATTGATATTAACATTCTTGGAACAAAATAGCTTGGATTAAGTATTGTTGACTTTTGTCCTGATGCATTGCAGAAATTAGCAAGACACCGTTATATAATCCTTGCTTGTTTGAGTGAAGATTCTGCTAAAAGAAACAAGTCTTCAATAAAAAATAGATGTGAGATAGGGGGATCCATTAGTTGTTAGGCTAATGGATTTCCATTCATTTTTATCAATGCTACTATAGATGCCGTGACTTGAACGTTCGATACAAAGAACAAAGAGATAAGAAGAAAGATGATCTCTCTATCTAATGCCACGTGATGGTGAACTAGTTATTGGCTTTGTAACGGAAGATGTGGTAAATCCTCGATATGGTAACGCTGCAAGCAAAACCCTAAAGCAAGAGGTGGAGTTGGATTGGATGCTGAGAATGAAATGGGACTTATTGTTCAAACTTTAAAAATTACTCTTTCAATTCAAAAATATAAAATATTTTTTAAAAAGTTAGATATTAAAAAATGTAATGTATTTTTAATCTTTTAAGGTGTAATCATTTTTTTTTTTTCAAAAATACCCCTATTAATAGTGATAGTGACTTTATGTTTATCATAAAATATTTAATAGGGATAAATATGAAAAGATAAGGTTAGTTTAAAAGTAGGTAACTATTTTATTGAAGGGTGAAATTCAATTAAAAATGCTTTATATTTTTAAACAAAAAAAGTATTTTATACCTTTATTTTATATCTCTTAACATAAAAATAACAAAAAATTATAAAACAATTTATTAATTTTTTTAATTATTGATCTAATTTTAAGTGATGCAAGTCAATATTAAAATTTTTATAATTTTATATAGTGACTATTTAAATGTACTTGATACAGTCTGATTTTAATATCAAAATTTTATTATTATTTTTACAAATTTTTACTTTGAAAAATATAACATTAAAAATTAAAATATATAAAATTATCATTTTTAAAAAAATTATAAGTTAAAAATTTTAAATTTAAACCATGCAAAGTGTATATGAATAATTAATATATAAAAATTATAAAAATTTTGATATTGAATTACAAGCTCCAAATTAATTTTAAATCAGATTGATGATAACAAGATTTATAAATTTTTTTATAATATAAAATAAAAACAAAAATTAAAAATAATATTTTAAATGTGGACAGATTTCATGAGCATCTCACGAGCACTGCACGGAAGACGGAGAATGAAATCACACAAACAGAAACCCTGGAACATGCACGCAGAGTTGTGTCATTCGCATACAAAGGCTCATTGTTTACTTTTACAAAAAAAGGAGGAGAGGAAGAAAGGGGGGGGGGGGTCGTTATTTAATATTTACTTAGCATGATGCAAGGTAGTAATACTGTACAAGTATATTCTGAGCAGCTACTGTTCTGCGTCCTTCACCTTCTCAACAGCTACATGATCCTCATTTTCTGCTCCATTTATCTGACTTTCTATGTCTGCCTTTTTTCGGAGGAGGGCTTCTAATTTGGCATTAATTTTTTCCAGCTTTTGCTTTAGTTTGTTGACATCATTGATCTTACCCTTCACACCCACTTTTCTCTTCTTCCCGCATTTGTCCTTGTCTTCTTTTTTCTTCTCCTCCTTTTTGACTTGCTTCCCATCATCTTTTTCTCCATCTTCCCCCTCCTCCTCCTCCTCTTCACCTTCCTTCACAGTTTCTTTCACTTGAATCTCCCTCGCTGCATAATCACCCTTGCTATCCTGTTTATCCTCTTTATCTTCTGGTTTCTTCTCCTTCTTGGCCTTTTTCTTGCCCTCCTTCTCATCCTCTTCGCCCTCATCCTTCTTCTCCTTTTTCTTCTTATCCTTGTCCTTCTCCTCCTCCTCCTCCTCCTCACCATCCTCCCCACCATCATTTTCTCCTTCGTCCTTCTCAAAATCCACATCCTTCTTTTTCTTTCTCTCCTTATCCTTGTCCTTCTTCTTCTTCTTCTTCTTCTCTTCATCATCCTCACCTTCATTTTTTCCCTCGTCTTTCTCGAACTTTTCATCCTTGTGTTTCTTCTCCTCTTTCTTCTTATCCTCACTCTTCTTTTTCTTAATGGCTCCCTTATCCTCGCCTTCATTATCTTTTCCCTTCTCCTCTATCCTGTCTGTTTCTTCATCCTTGTCCTTCTTTTCCTTTTTCTTCTCCTTGTCATTCTTATCTTTATCCTTCTTTTTCTTCTTGTCTATACCATCGTCACATTTATTGTCCTCTCCCTTCTCCTTCTCTCTGTATTTTTCTTCGACCTTCTTTTCCTTTTCCTTCTTCTCCTTCTTGATCTCTTCACCATCCTCATCTTCGTCTTCTCTACCCTTATCTTTCTCCGCGTCAATTTCTTCATCTTTTTCCTTCTTTTCTTTTTTCTTCTTGTCCTTATTCTTTTTCTTCTCTTCACCACCACCACCACCATCTTCCCCCTCCTCCTCTTTATCTTTATTTTTTTTCTTCAATTTCTCTCCATCCTTATGTTTGTTCTTCACCTCAAGTTTTATCTCACTCTTCTCTTGCTCCGCCCCACCTGGGCTTTTATCCTCGGTCTTGGCTTCAACAGGTATTGTAGTTTTGTCATCCATGTCTAGATTATCTACAATGCTGATGTAAAATACCTTTTCGGTTGAATCTGGAAGGTCCCTGAAACATGTGAGCCAGTAAGGAAGCAAAACCGTTAATTTTTGCATGATGAGCCTAAAAAACTACAAGCAACAAATTAGATAAAAATGGCATACTAAGTTAATGAAGGATTAAAAAGCTATATAAGAAGCCAAGGCAAGAACAAATGGTAATCGATCAATTCAAATTCTTCTATAATGTTAACTAGGCTAAGAGCAGGCAGTGTGAATCATTGACCAGCCCATTTGGCCTCATTTGGATTTGTCGGTCCGTTGAGTTTCAGAGATTTTGGCTCAAGCTCAGACAATTAAGAGGAAAACGGATTATATGTAATCGGTATGAACGTTGGATACATCAGTTGTAGTTTGACAAATAAATCTTTGTTATACTTAAAGGCATTTGAAGGGCGACGGGAAAGACAGAGAGAGAGTGAGCACTTGCTTAACATGACGCTCATTTTGCAGAACAGAAAAGTGCAGAATACACCCTGCCGCAAATCATACAAAATAAATATACATGGTCAGTTCTCGAAGTTAGCTTCAGTTGATCAAAACTAAGTTGCGACTCTAGGATGAGCCAATGAATCGTTTTATGGCTAGTATTAGACCAAATCCATCCCCGACCATAACTGAATCAAACAAAGCAGAATAAAGGTTTCGACTACAAATCAAAACGGCAAGAAGAACTCCCAGCATAAAATCCTAATTAAATAACTTTTTCTTTTGGGTCGAAACGCGACTCAGCCTCAGTGGACTGACAACTAATTTCCGAACCGATTCAGCTTGATAAGATGCATCAAAAGAAAATGAATGCGTAAATTTGGATTCGACCAAAACATTTCCGAGCTATCGAATTCAATTTTAGACATGGAGACACGGATCAAAGGATGGAAAACGCGATCAGGCAATCAAAGTTATAAAAAGCCAAAAGATCAGATCACAGTTAAATCAAATGAAAAATCTGAAGGGAAAGATAGAAAAGGTACCGGTGCTGATGGCAGGCTCTGGATAATCGGATGCAAAGAAATGAAGAGCAGCTGGAGAGAAGCAAAGAATCAGGAATCTGGTAGATTTCCAGGATGGATGAGTCGGTGTTGCGGTTTTGTGGAATTTATAGAACTTTGATTTGACGTGTTGAGTGTAATTCCTAAGGAGTGCAGTCTTGCTGCGCTGTGACTGTTCGATCGGGATTTACGCGTCGTGAGCGTGGTGGGTGGCATTTCTCTTTTTTCTTCCCCCGCACCCGGTATCTGAATACATTAAATTCATTATCCGCCCAATTCATTTCAAATTAATTCATATCCCTATCAAGTGGGCCCAATTTGGGAGTGTGGTGAGCAGAGACATGTTTTACATGCTCAATTAGATGGTTGCATACCCTAAAATAAAAATAATTGTTTTTTGGCCAATCATTTTTTTAATACTGTTAAAATTTATTATAAAAGATTATAAAAAATAAATTTTGGATGAAAGATTAAGGGATGTGTAATTGACAATTATAACTTGAATACAAAATTTATCAATCTTAGAATTAATATGGGATACTATTTAAGTTACAAGAATATTCTTTTAGAAATAAAGTTGTGTATTTTTTTTAATTTCACAGTTTACATCTAATTCCACGGCTCTATTCAAGCATTAAGCTCCAATCTTATTTAATTTATTTCACTTGACATATTAGTAGTAGTGTGGTGTTGCTATTTTAGCACCCACTGTTTTGATTGGTCTAATAATGAGTCAGACTTTCAGTACTTTAAATGATAGTCTTATGTTGGTACATTACTAATACATACCTAGTTTGTTATTCCACTCATCTTAAATTATAAAACAATTTCAACTAAAATTAAGCATGTCAATAAAGTATAATAATAACACTTTACAAAATTACTCTTTTAAAATAAAATTATAAATTTTTAAAAATATTCATGCACGTTTTAGTATTACTCTCTTTAGTTTTAATTATCAGTTATATTCTAAAAAGTTTTCTTAATCTTTTATATAAGTTACTTTGCCTTTTTTTTTGTATCATTTGATGTACAATTTCAAAACTACCATCTAAGAAATTCTAAAAAGAAATGCATTATTTTAATTTTCCAAAAAACCCTTTCCTTATTCCAAATAACTCTTTTTTAAAATTCAAGGACAAGTTAGAAAAGTGATTTATTTTTAAGACAGGTTTATTATTCTAACTAATTTACATTGATTTTAAGTTTCTTGAAGCGTTCCTAACATTGATGCCATTTGTGAAATGACTATAATACCCCTTATTTAAAATAAAAAAATAGATATTTATTTTTTAATTTAAGTAATAATTACTTTTATTCTAACAATGACTAAAATAATATAGTAAAAAATAAGTTTTACTTATGATAATTATTAATTTTTTTAAAGTGGGGGTATTATGATCATTTCACAAAAAGACATTAATGCTAAAAAGTTCAAAGGAATTTCAAAGGAGTTATCATATTTTGCAAAATTCTATTGTCATTTGCATATTTTAAGGAAATTTTTTTTGTGGCCATCTTCCCATTATTTTTTATGGCATACTAGTATTTAGTACTCATATCAGAATGAATCAGTACAAAGAAACAGGAATATGAATGTGAAGGAAAAATGTTGGGAATATAATAATATAACTTTATTTGGTACTCTTTCTAGTTTCTATTTATAAGAAAAATTATTACTATTTTTTACTTTTTTTATAGAAGTAAAGTTATTTATTTTAATAAGCATTTATTATAAAATTTTTAAATCACTCCTCACAATTTACCTTAATGAAAAATAATTAACGTATACTTGTGTTGATTAATATAAAATATTTTAGTATAGTTTTTTTATTTTAAACATAATTATTATGATTAATCAACTTTCTTAAACTATATAATACAGTTTTTTATATGCATATAAAAACAGAGGGAGTATATTATAGATAGGATCAAGAATTCAAGATAGAAATGTTTTAATATTTCAATAAAGATAAATTTAAATGACCAAACTTTCCTTCGCATAAAAAACTGGAAAATAAACTGATGGAAAAATTGGGGGTTTGAAAATAAAACAGGGGTAAATCAGATATTTTGTAGTTTTGCTAAAGTCCACACTCCACGCCTTGACAATGGAGTGACAATGCTTTGTTATTGGTTTGTTAATCAAAGGAGATAATTTTGTCACGAAAATGATGTCACTAGAATTCTAGAAACATCAAGCCAAAAAATAAAAAAAAAATAGAGAGAGAGAATTCTAGAAACGGAGGAGCTCCTCAGCATATAACTCGGGCCATGCCCAACCCGATTCAAATTTGATCAAAATATCTAAATAAATAAATTATATTTTTTAAAAAATAAATAAAATAAAATAAATATTAATTTTTGTTTTAATTTTAGATCATTTTATATTAAAATATTACATATTCAAGTGCATTACTATAGATATTTTTAAAAAAATTTAAAATATTTTATTGTCAAATTTTTATTATTTTTTATTTATAAAATATTTCAAAATAATATTTAAATTATATTTTAATATTAGTTTTCAGATTTTAAGATTCATATATTTTTTTAAGTTTTATATAAGTATCAAAAAATATATTTTACATTTTTATAAAATAAAATAATTAATTAAAATTATTTTTAAAAATAAAATTTGGATATTTTAACAATTAAAACTCGAAAGAACTAAGACAAACCTTGACAATTCAAGTTTTTTTGGGAATTGTGTCTGTTCGGGTCGGACTCAAGTTTGGCTGTAAAAAGGAAAAAAAAAAAAAAACACGCAGAACGAATGAAAGGAAGAGTGATGACTACAACATGAAGAATTACAAAGCTGGCCAGTGAGGAATTGTCAAAAGAAATTCTTGAAGTTGTGACGCGATAGGCGGAAGTTTGTTGGCAAGATATGGCAGTAGACCTCCGTGAATGCTGGTGACATGTCCCCCCCCCCCCTTCTTTCTTGCCAGCTCAGGTGATTTGCTTTCATTTTATTTTTTTAATATAAGTGAAGACAAAGCCCTGGAACAGAGAAAAAGGAGTTTTTTGAGTGGAAAGGAAAAATTCATTAATTAAATCTGGACAGGAATAAAATGAAAAAAAGCCAATTACTTGAAAACTTAGAGCTTATTTAAATACTTTTTTAAAATTAATTTTAAGTTTACAATTATAATTTTAAAAACTTTTATCCAAACACCCTAATTTCTTTAAATTCTATTTAGTTTTCAAAACTTTATTTAGAATAAGTTAAAATTTATTCTATTTTAAAAAATCAATATCATAATTAATTATAAAAATTTATTCAAACACCATTATATTTTAACAATCAATTTTTTTAATTAATTTTTTTAATTAAAATCTAAATACACCCTTAAAAATTGAAAAGACTTTAAGGGTATGATCAATTATAATCCTAATATGTATAAGAAAAGTATCCACAAAAATATTGTTCGCCAGCAAAAATTATGGTTACGTGCTTTTCATAATTTTCAGCATAGAATGCTGATTTTCACTTCCCAAGAAATGTCCATTCGTCTGGATTGAAGGATGCCGCACAGCCGTGATTGAATGGAATCCTTGCAAAATTCAGCGTACATGTCAGCTGGGAGAATCTTCTTCAACACCGAGGCTGCAAATGAGCAGTGCTTAAAGGCATGATTAACTGGCACGCAGTCAGAAGATTTTATTAGGAAAGTCAAAATAATAAAGTATATATGTTATTGAAAACAAATTAAATTCATATATATAGTTAATATACTATAAATATCTCAATGTGTATATATGTTATAAAAATATATGCTTTTATATTTAAGTTTTTTTTATCAATTTTTTATAATATAAGAATAATTAATTATTATATTTATGATAAAAATTTTAAAAATTTTCTTTTCAATATATATTATTATTAAATTGACGTACATTTCATTTTTTCCGTAAGTATTGAATAATTTAAATGTATCATTAAAATTTAAAATTATGTTTAATCTAAAAAACTATATTACTTGATCACTAAATTTATTATTTAATTCTTTCAATTGATAATTATAATGAATAAATATATCAACAAGGTAATGATGTTCAATTATCACAAATTCTTTATGTCAATCAAAGATAAGTATATCATAGTAAATACTATTTATAATAATTGTCATAATTTTTTTATTAAATATAAAGTAAAAGCAAAATTAAATGATTTGACATTAATGTTTTGAGAGAAGCTATAATATTATTTTATTAAAAATAAATAGATTTTATGACAATATAATCTTTATGCTAGTAAAATGTACACATGCGTAAAGGACTGTTACTTAAAATGAGAATTTTATTTAATATTTTAAAATTTCTATAATGTTTTAGCTTGGAGGGATGAAATACATAACCTTTGAATTTTACTAAGAAAAATCTGAAAAGTTAGAGGGCGTGGCCTCTATTGGTCTCTTGTCTTCACCCTTGTTAATATTTTTTTAATTTTTTTATAAATCATTTCTATCAATCTTATCAATATTAATAAAAAAATATAAAAAATAAAAGTGTGTAGAATTTTAAACATGTCTCTATATAATAAATTTTAAAAATAATATCATATTATTTTTTTAATAATTTTAAAAATATTTTTTAAATATTATTTAAAAAATAGCATCATAATTTATAAAGCAGATTAAATAAACTCCTTAGAATGTATCTTGTAAATTGAAATCAGAGTAAATATCATCACAGGACCCTTACACCGAGAACATTGCATATCATCAGTAATCTTTCCCCGTGCTCGTTCAGGGTCGGTCAGAAGTCTGCCTTTGAGTAGTAATTAGAGAAAAGTCCCTAGTCTGATAACCTACATGAGTTCTCTTTGGTTTTTTTTTTTTTTTTTAATACCCAGGGAGATACCCCTCTCAATGATTTTTTTATAAGTCATGCCCAGAGTTGTTTTCACCAGCTAATCAGCATATTAAACCAACCTGAACAGCTAAATAAATAGAAGAGATTGTCCAAGGTGAAAAATTGACTGTACAAAATAATTAGTTTAAACAAAGAATCAATTTTTATCCAGTTAAAAAATTCTCACGCATTTGAACTTTAAGCCAAGACTGACGTCAGATAACAAGTCAATTCAGTTAGCAATCGATTTTGATTAAATAACACTGCATTAAATTCTCTTGATTTTTTTTTTGGACAAAAAATTCTCTTGATTTAAGAACGCTAAATCTTCTCCAAATTTAATGAATTAAAATTATAATCACAACCAGTTACGAAGAAAATTACAAGTCAAACTACTGAAAAGCGGAGACTTATACCGCAGCTATAGATTGATTATTTATTAAGATCCGATTAAATTTATAAAAAAAAGATGTTTATTTCCTTTTTCAACGTTTTTGGAGAGAAGAAAATTGCTTTCAAGCTGTCACCATTCCGTGTTGTCTATCTGTCTTGGGGTGGTTCCACTTCCACACCAAGCAGCCAACTCATCAGATTGATACTAATAAAGAAATCCAAAACCACGTTCCTTCCTTTACTTTACTCTTTCCCTCTGCAGATTCTAAGGTCTGGTATCTTGATCACCAGGCCCTTTCCCTGGTCAGCTACCGACCACTACTTCCTCACCTTTGATAACGTTTCAACTTCGAAATTTTTTAGCTCCCTCCCACAATGAACGATCTTCTGACGGTAAATTATTATTCTTTAAGTTGCTTTCTTGTTTCGTCATTGTTGATTTACGGAGTCTTCTTGTTTGTTGGGACGTATTTGGATGTTCCTGTTCTGGTCTTGTACCGATCCAATATTGGCTGTACAGCGGTGTATTTAATTTCTTGTTGGTTGCGCGCTGGGTAATCTGAATGTGAGTTTTAGTTCACCTTCTGCTTTAGTTTTTCCGCTTTCTTCCGGAGAAAGGGTTGGAAAATGAAGGGACTTGGAGATTGCGAATTCTGAATATTTTGGTGTTCATATGTCCCCTGCGGAAATACGCAGCTATTGGCTAACTGTGATGGACTTCAAATACTTTTCCCAAGTCGATCTACCAAGTCAGAGGTCTTTTCTACCTTGTTTATCAGATTTTGGCTATTGGAGTTTCGTTACTTGGACTGAACTACCGATCTTGCAACTGACTTGATTCGGTATACGACTACGACATTCTAATATGCTCCTCCGAAATAAAAGATTACCTGGATAATGAAATTTGATCTGGATTTTAGATAATATGCTCCTGCTTCGCAACTATGTATAGTTTCAAGTTCAGAGAGGAAGAAATTTGTAAATGTGGCCATGTAGAAGAACAAAAGTCTTAGAAAGGAGGAAAATTCATTGTTGGGATTGCATTTTTTTCCCCAAAGAGTTACATTGGTTTCAAATGGTGGCTGTACCCGAGAGCGGGGCTGCAGATATATTCCAAGTCATGTTGCAGATGTATTCATAGGGATGCCTTTGCGTTTGGGTATGTTAGGAGATGGAGGAGAGTGGGGAGGAAGGGAAGGAATTAATTTTCATATTTTAATATTCAGATTTAAATTAAACATTTTTTCTTACCTTCCTTCTCATTCATTTTCCTCTCCTCAAACATATCACAAAGGAAAATAATGTTAGATTTAGACATAAATTAAAGAAAATGTCATATTTGACAAAAGCACACTTCTAGCCCCTTAAATTTTTACTCATATGTTGATTTAGTTCCAGAAATTTATTTTGGTTTAATTTATCCATCACAGTTTAAAAAGGTTCAATACCATCCTTTTCCTATCTATGTTAACTCCATTATCTGAAGTATCTAGCGTGGCTTTATAGGCTGAATGACGATCACAAGTTAAAAACGGTTAGTCACTATGATGTAGTTCAAGATTGGTCTTCCTCTTTGATTTGGACCTGTGTTCTCAAATATTTTCCATGTTGGCATCTTCATTCAACCCGTTAAACCATGTATGAGCCACATTTTACACTTAAATTGGTGGAACTAACAAACAATAGGCACTTCTCTTTGTGGAACTACGAGAGTTGGGGGAGTTGATAATAAAACAGCTTTTTTGGAACCCTGCTGATGATATTGAACCAGGATAAAATTTTTGGCATGTAGAAAGTTCATCAGATAGGGAAACTGCATATTGATCTCTCTTTTTTTTCCCCCAATATCCAGTATTGAAATCAATCAGATGCATTGCTGAAATATGTAAACTGAATTATGGAGGAGGAAAAACTGAATACATTTGCACCAAAAAAATATTTGCTTCTCCTGATGGCCGGTCAAGTAACAACATCCATCCTCTGGGTTAGGGTTGGGAACCTTCATGGCATGTGCCGAAGATATGTTGATGTGAAATAACTACAAAGTTCTTGAGACAAAATGGTTCTTGGTGCTCTAAATTTTACATTTTTGCTAGATAAATGGCCGCTCCAGTGATATGGCTTATTGCAGTATTTTAGTTTTTGACAATTTACTTAAGACGTGCAGATAACAGAAGCAATAAGAATGGGCACCTCATATTCTAGTGTGGCCATTCTCCAGTTCTGTGGCTTACATGTGAGCCATGTATGCTGATTATTGGATCTGCTTGTAGGATTCATTTGAGATCCCTCGTGAACAAGGTAATGGTGGTGGAGATATTGAGCTTGGGGCAAATGCAATGAATTCAGTAGATACGGGCTTGGATAACTTCTTCAAAAAGGTGTTCATAAATTTACTAAATATATATTAGTCTCTAATTGGCACAATCTATTCCATCATCTCATCTTAATTCTTTTGATTCTTCTTTTTAATTAATTAATCTCATGCATTTTTTTGGCCAACTAATTAACCTTGTACATTTTATTAATATAAAATTCATGTTTCTCTGAAAAAAAAATGGTAATTCATTTTGCATGTCTCCATTTGAATGTTACTGTGAATTGGTTTCCAGGTTCAGGAGCTTGATAAGCAATATGCAAAGCTGGATAAGCTTCTAAAAAAGCTCCAGGTATAGTTGCTTCAATTTCTTGCACTTGGCATTTATTTGAGTGTAATATGCATTGACTGGGTGAACAAGGTTGTCCATGGTCAATCAGTCTGAAGAAATGGTTGTGATACTAAAATTGGTCATAATGAACACTTGTGGGAAGCCTAGAATTGCAATTGTCTAGAGCTTTTCTAGTACTTTAGTTTTTACAACACATGAACGAACCTGTTAGAATGAACAGTTTATTTGCAGTTTGCTTGGGCAAGAGAGGGAAAGAGAATATTGAAATGACACCATTTGGATTTTCTTTTTCTGTCTTCCAAAGCATAAGAAAAAAACTTGAGATGTTTCTTGGTAATTTCATGACTAAGTATTCTATTTCAGTTGACTGTCTATATTCTTAACTAAAGATTAAACAAGCGCTCTGATAATTTTGGAGTTAAACTTTTATGTAGGATGCGCACGAGGAGTCCAAAGCTGTAACCAAGGCTCCTGCCATGAAAAGTTAGTCCAACCTGTTTACATTGTTTTAAATCTTCTGCTCTGCATTGGCTTGACAATTGAATGATTGAGTTGCATTTTTATCTGCAATGTTGCCTATATATTCTGTATTTTCCAACACCACAAAGTCCTTTCTCCATTTCGTTTATTCTCACCTCCTGGTTAAAACTGCCTCAATGACCTGTTCTATACAATCAATCTAGAATAGTAAAAGAGGAATTGATGAGTCCTAGCCTCTTTCTTGTATGTGCCATAGTATCTGCAATTCTGCAGCTCGATGATTAAAATTAATCATTCATATAATATGGTGTGATATGTGTGTGGATATGCAAACTAACACTCCTTTGTGGCTCTCATAGGAAATTGCTACTAGGAATCCTAGTTATAAAGTAATAAACAGAAAACAAAAGAGAACAGTTTACTTGATAAAGAAATAGACTTCAAATCGGTGATATTGTGTGATCAAATAAAGTTCATAGTATAGACTTATTAATTACTTATATGCACTTAGTAATTTTTTTTTGATCCGATACTCCTCTGCAGCTATTAAGCAGAGAATGGAGAAAGACGTTGATGAGGTTAAAAAAATTGCCCATCATATCAAGACGAAAATTGAAGAACTTGACAAAGAGGTGAGAAGTGAGATCTATACTATATCTTTCTGTGCTATGTTTGATACCTTGATTCTAGCTATGAACTTCCTTGCCTCCTTTCTTAGCTCATTATGTATTGCAGAATTTGGCAAATAGGCAGAAGCCTGGTTGTGGAAAAGGATCAGGAGTTGATCGGTCAAGAACAGCAACAACCACGTAATTAATGATCCAAATTTAAATTTTTCATTTTTATTGTCTCATGCCTTAGAAAACTAAGTTGATTTGGGGATTGCATTGTGTCTATAGTATAGTATACAGCTTTTACAGTGCACTGATCTTACATGATTCTTCAACTATTTACAGCACAAGTTCCTTCACTGCTTAATCATACCCTATAGAGAGAAAGCTTTACTTAAGATCATCATTACAAAAGATTATTGGAAATCAATATTCCATCTTTAAGGCAACCGTTTTGGGATTTTGCATGATGTTTGTTTAACAATATGCATTATATTTTGGCCAAAAAAAAAACAATATGAATTTTATATCTGAATATGTATCTAAGAAAATAAAGAATGTTTGGAGAGAGTAAATCTAGAGTAAGGAAGGACACTGTCATCTCAATTTAAATGCAAATTTTCAATCAAGCATTTATATATTGATGCTTGAGTGATATGTCTATCAGTATGGCTGCATGAGAGTTTAAAAGAGGTTTTAAAAATGTAAGCAAAATAAAAGATAAAATTATGTTATAACTAACTTTTTTACTGTAAATCTTACCAGTGACTTTCTGGCTGTTTTTCCATGTCAAATTGGAGGGCATTGCTTTTTTTTTTTTAATGTCATGATTTTTGACACAACAATCTGTTATCATCCCAATTAATGAACGAGAAACCAGATTAATAATATGATAATTATAGCAACCTGAAAGGAATAGAGAAATTAAAGACCGAACCGGTTGATCCAGAGTTGAAAAATGAAAAAAGTACCTTCGTTGGACAGTGTAAGTCAAAACCAAGGACTCTTCTTTCGCAACTATAAACTATTAGTCTACTACACTTCTGAGTTTCATTACTTAATGGTCTTTTTCAAATTTCATCCGTGCCTGACTTGTCTTGGTATTGCAGTTCCTTGAGAAAGAAGCTGAAGGACAAGATGGCTGAATTTCAGGTAGACTGACTTAAAATTTTTGGTAGTTTTTTTTTTTTTTTTGAAAAATCAGTTCTTCAATCTAATTTGTTTCAAAAATCTTTGCAGGTCCTGCGGGAAGCCATCCATCGAGAATATCGTGAAGTTGTTGAGAGAAGGGTCTTTACAGGTTTGGATTTCTACTCGTTACTTGTTGATTTTAACTATCTGCAATTTGAAGGCCTCAATTTTCCCTGATATAGTTTTTCCCTTGTTGTCCTGTAATTGTCAGTGACTGGCACGAGAGCTGATGAGGAGGTATTTTTTATATTCTAAGTTTTTGCTTTACTCGAAAAAAATGTCTTTTTGAAGTTATTCTTATAATTATTTAACATCGTACAGACAATTGATAGATTAATTGAGACAGGAGACAGTGAGCAAATTTTCCAGAAGGCTATTCAGGAACAAGGAAGAGGCCAGGTTTGTCTCTTCTCTTATGTGTGGCCTTTACCTTTACTCCCTCCTCAAGTCCCTATTCAAGATCCCTAAATCTTCCCAGTTTGAATGTTAACATTCCCTTCTACACTTCCCCTCTCTCCATGTTAGTCCTGGGGCTGGATGAAATATGTTGTGGACATTCCTTGGGAAGCAATATCTAATGTTCTGAAATTTAAGTATTTTCCTTTGTTTCATGCGTTTTATTTATCCTTGTAGATAGTAGATACCCTGGCAGAAATCCAAGAACGGCATGAAGCGGTTAGAGATGTTGAGAGGAAACTTCTTGAATTACAACAGGTATTTAATCAGTCCATTTTGATCGATCAAACTAGTATATATACTAACAGATTAGTCTGTTTTTTAGCAGTTTGGAATGTTGCGTGTATGTACCTTGTTTATTTATTTACACTCTGTTTTAGTAAACAAAGCTTTATCTATCGACCTATATTATCTAGATAGCCGTAAAATATATCAAAACTCTTTTCAAGACACAAGGCAGATATGTAATTGAAGAATATTTTTTTTTTTTTGGGTGGGATTTTAAAAAAAAAAGTTTGCTTTAAATTTATCATGAGCACACTCTCATACAAAAGATAAGAGGGATGGAGTCTGGTCGATGATATTAAAAGATTTCATGTCTCTGCAGATATTCATGGACATAGCAGTGCTGGTTGATGCACAGGGGGATATGCTGGATAATATAGAAACACAGGTATTTTTTGCACTCCCTTGGCTACAAGGCACTCATTGAACAGAATTTTATCCCCGGGGGGGGGGGGGTGGGGGGAATCACAAGGAATGCTAATGTTGATCCTATTTGATTTGTTATTCTGTTTGTTGATTGGTCTCGTCATTGCTCCTTGCATTTAGGTCTCAACTGCAGTAGATCACGTGCAGCAAGGCAATACTGCCCTCCAGAAAGCCAAGAGCCTCAGAAGAATTCAAGGAAATGGATGTGCATTGCAATCATTATACTCCTTATTGTTGTCATAATCATTGTCGTTGCCGTCATCAGACCATGGGTTAACAAGAAGGGTGCTTAGTGACCCATTGGCAATGTAAATAGTCCGCGCTTGTGTTGACACAAGCTGATTTTTTTTTTATTGATTATTCTTATTTTGCGTGTTTCAATTCAAACTCTGCCCTTGTTCTTTTCTGTTCATGGATATTGGCCAAGCGTGTTAACAACAATTGAGTTGTACAATGTCGGAGACAACGAATGAATTCATTTATTCATTGGCATTTGGTTCCCGCTAGATTATCTCTTTTTTGCGTTTCATGTTCTTGCATTTGTAGCATATGAAAAAAAAAATGATCATTTAATTCTTTTAATTTTAATTTAGTTGTAATTTAATTTTAAATTTTAATTTATAACTCAATCTTTATAATTTTAATTCAATTGTAATTTAATTTTTAAGCTTTAACTGGTGTAATTTAACCTTTATATTTTAGTAATTTAAAATATTGGTCCTCTTATTTTAAAAAAATTATAAATATTAAAATTATTTTAAAATTTTAATCTTTAAAAATTTTAGTGATTTAAAATATTAATCCTAAATTTTAAAATAATTTTAATTTTATAATTTTATTTTTTAAAATATAAAAACAAATATTTTAAATGTTTGAAATTATAGAGATTAAGTTGCACAAAGTTAAAATTCAAGAATTAAGTTATAATTGAGTTAAAATTATAAAAATCGAATCATAATAAATCAAAGTACAGATATTGAATTACATTTAAGTTAAAATTATAAAAATTAAATTAGTAATTTTCTCTAAAACATTTATGGGATGTTATGGCATTATACCCAATGCATATACCTAGTAAACCTGTGCGTCTCATATTGCAGGAAAGAAGCATGTTTTATTTTGTTTTATTTTATTTTTTGTCCGAGCATGCTTTACTCATACATTGACAGATTCCGTCTGTTCAAATATGTGTTCTCAGAAAGGAAAGAAGCCTCGTTTTTTATTATTAGCTACATCGACGGATTCCCCTGTTTTCTCTCTACAAAGACAATGTACGGAGCAAACCAATAAAATTCATATTGTTTACAGCAATGAAAATCTGATGGAACTTCGTCGAAGCCATAATTCGTACATAACCATGTAGAAAGCATCAAAATCGACTGGAGATGAATGCCATTTGAAGTGTTTCCTCACCTTCAACACATTGCTGTGTAGCTTGAGGTACCCTCAGGATTGATATCTTTGAGCACCTTCTTTAGCCGGGGTATGTCAATGGCGTTCACAACGACAGAGAAGCTGTTCCAGTTGAGCACGTCTGCAAATGGGAGGTCATAGTAGTCAGCAACAACCACAGGAACACAACCATAATATAACGAATCTCCAATACGAGCCGTGTTCACTTCATAGCCTTTAGCATGCAGGCAGAATTTGCTTCCTAATAATTCATCAGCATAAGGTGTTCTGAGTCGCCCAGCATGCGCAAATATTTCTGAGTCGTTTCCCCATCTTCTCACCAGCTCTTTACGTTCACGGGAATTCATTCCTCCGGCGAAGAAGGCTAGCTTTTTCCTGACACAGCAAATAATAACTTGTCTTGATTTCAACTTTCAATTCTGATAAATCTGTCGAGGCAAAATCATAGCCATATCAACGGATCATGTTGCTCTCTTTTCAACAAATCTATGAATGCGTACCTGTTCGAGGACGCAAGGGTGGGCGGATTTCCTTTTCGAGGCCAAATTTGCGGGAGACAGGCGTCCTTATGAGAAACATAGCCAGTTAAGAAATAACTAGAAGAGCACACAACCTGTATCGCGTTGAACTTCACTTGAGGAGCTTTTCCCATGGCGGATCTTCCCACAGAATGACAAGCGACGTAAAAGTGATCGGAGCCGCCCGAGCGGTTCCAGTAGGGATACTTATGACTGATTTCCTGAATGTAGTCTCTGACGAAGTCTTGGATTCCTCCGACGCCGACTCGGCGGTCGTGCCTCAAGCTGGCGATGGAAAAAGGCATGAAGAAGAGATCGGCGTTGGCTGGATCCTCTGTGATGAATTGGCTTTTCATGAGAGCTTTCTTGAAGTAGCTCTCACTGGCGTAGTTGCCGCCGGGTTCTTCATCCGCCGGCAAGAGCACGTTGGCGAAAGGATCGTCCTTGCTGTGAGGATACACGTATATCTTTAAACTCATTTTCATTTCTCTGTAGTTTTCCACGAACACGTCTCTCTCATGGTACACGTCCTTGTTCTTCTCCATTTCCCTCTCACCTTTTGATAACACGAAATTCATATCAATAGTAACTTAACTTCTATGATATCACAATTCACACCACATTGCTCACAGAATTCATCTCAAATTCTGTCCAAATGCAATTTAAATGCAGTAAAAGGAATAATTAGTACACTATAATTAGATGTCATCGGGCTTTACTTTAAATTTTGTGCAATAAAATAAAGAAAAAGGGTATGAGTTGAAAGTACACTTTTTTTTTTAAAAAAGACATTTTAGAATTCAAAATGATTTAACTTTTTGCAATGGAATCTCCATACAGTTAATTATGGTCAGAAGTGATTTGAATGAGCTCATGAGTCATGAATATGAAAGGCAACCTGTGGACTGCAGTCCAAAACAGAGGACAGAGAAATGTTAGGCTACGGTTCCGGAATCCCAAATTCCCTGGGAAACAAATTAGCAAAAGTTGACACAACCTAAGAGTTTCAACTTCGTCTGCGTTTGAAATTCAAATTTTATTTTAATTTTTTCACAATTTAAAATTCTTTCTGAGCTTTTATTATTTTAAATTTTTATGTGTACCCTTGTTACACAACCTAATGATAATAACCTCTATTATTTAAACTACCCAAATCGAGAATCTTAAATACATAAATTTAAACTATGGGATTCTAAATTCAACTTTCAAATTCAAACCCATCTAAACACTACTTTACATAATTGTAAAAATAAAATCTCCACATATATTAATTCTCTTAAATAGCACTTGGGAATTAACTGCACAATTTGGTAAATTTTCAGTCTGAATAAAAAGTTTAACTAAAAAAATAAATATTAAAAGTTTTGGTCCTCCTATGCCAAGACTCTCTCTCTCTCTCTCTTGAAGGTCCCGAACAAAGAAGAAAACAAAACAAGTAAAACTTGTATAGCATCTTGTAATTACTGCACGTGTAGTATTTAATTTGAAGATGCATTTCAGTTGTATTGCTCGTTTATATACGATACAAAATCTGTGTGTGTGTGTGTGTGTGAGATAAATTGTGACTGGAAGCATTCGAACAAATTAAAGCTTCGCAAAATGATACGCAACATCATGTAAAAAAGTCAGATATCAGGGTTCCGACCATGAAGCATTGCATGCTGCGCACAGCTCCGATCGATGATCATAATATATATTAATGATAAGTAAGTTATAACCTTAGGAACAAGAAACTTGAAACATAGCAAAGTGAAACAAACGAATGAAAACGACATGGATCGCGAATTCTTTCACCTCCAGACGCAATAATTACCAAGCTAATTCATCTTGTAAATTTAGCGACTCGCAGCAACGGATACGAAACTACCTGATTGGCATGGAAGCAAGCGAATGATAATAATATACATACAAACTTACCAATTGAGGTGGCCCGTTGACTTCTTAAAGCTTCACCGACAGCCCCTTCGGAAGCAAAAGATTTCAAGGATTGAGAAGAATTTGTGTGTAAGGTTTGGATGAAACGAACGGTCGTCGGAGAAGGGTGAGGGTCGAGAGTCTTAGAAGGTGGCGATTCCAAGAATAAATCAGCCGGGGCTGTGTGGAGGAGAGGGATGAAGAAGTTGGAGATTGAGTATAAGTAGAAGAGAATGAAATAAGAGGACAAGAGAGCCAGCCATGTAGGTTTCGACTTCAAGAACAAGCCCTTGCGTGAGCCTGATCCTAAAAGACCTCTCTGAGAGTATGAGGAGAGACGATCCATGGCGACAGAGAAGAGACACAGAATCGTTGAAAAACAGTAAATAAACACGAGCACAACACGACGCTGTCTTTGCTGGCAGAGACATTCTATGACCCAAATGGTCAAAGGTCAAACTCATTTTTTGGGCCTAGCAGCCATTCAAAGCCCATTACCATTATTGACACCAACCTGGTACAAAATGATAGGCCTTATCCTGTAATATTTGGAATGGTCCTATGTGTTCAAATTACCAAGAAAAATTCTACCAAAACAGTATTACCAAGAAAAAAAAGGTTAGGTCCACCAGATCGAACCCAAGGTACCAAACCACGCATGCCTCTAGCTCTCTATCTCCCACGAGTTGGTGTTTCGGAATGTTTGGTAATAGACTGGGTTTGCTAAACGTGATCACGTGCCCTGCAACAGACAACCTCTCACTACAAAAACTGAGCTACCGCCTCCAACTTCTCTGTGGCCTTCCTATTTCCAACTTCCTTGCAGTTTTCGGCTGAGCTCTCTCTTGTTAATTTCTCTGGTATGTCTCTCTCTATTGTCTCTTTTATGTTTTAACATCAACTTACGTATGATCTTTAACAAGTTCAGTTTTACATAAACTGTGAGTTTAGAATTAGATACGTTGATTCAGTATTCGTGTAGCGTGTAGATTGCAAAATATCAGAGAGAACGCACCCACGCTTTCGATGAAGACCAGAAAGAATTTCATGAAGACAGATGCATAGATGTGACTGTTTTTACTTTTTAGTTCGACTTCAGCCGTGAGAATTTCCCCTGTGCATGCCTCCTTTCATGCTGTATGTAGAACATATTTCTTTATCGTTATCGTGTGGACTAAATTGTTATATATGTCTGTTACGTAATTAATATGTCAAAATGAGTTTCATTACAAAGTTGATAAGTTAATGATGAAAACAACGATAGATGGATCGACTTTTATCCTACACATTTTTTTTTTTGGGTTTTTATATGTTTCGTAGTCTTATTCGAAATACTGTCAAGTATTGAATATATACATGAATTAAAATTATAAAAGAAAAAAATTAAATTATATATGCGTGAATTAAGATGTTATGTGATGTCTTCAACTCTTGATTCACCCTTTTCTCCATACATAGAAGTAACCGATAGGACAACTAGAGTTCAGTACGGAGGGATGTGAACTTGAGAGGAAAGAGGTTACTTCTTCTTCTTTACTTGCAATCTCTTCCTCGTTTCATTATTTAATTTTGTCCATCAATTAAAATATATGACAAAACACTCAAAATTACTAAAAACTTTTACTACTTTTGAAATTAAAGTTTTATATTCGTTATCTACCAAAAAAAATTCCTTCGAAATATTCTCTTTTCTTCATTTTTCTCCCATTTCTCTCCAGCCATATCATTTATTTCTTTGAAAATATTTAAATCCCAATATCATCTTCCAAACTTTCAATGCAATGCCAACATTATTTTCATAACTTTCATTTATATGATCACTTTAAATGTCGATAATTAGTCTCATTTGAAATATAATATGCTTTTCCCTTTCATGCTAAAAGTTGATAAATGTACACGGGAGGCTGATAAATTTTTTTTTTCAAAAGTGTGTCTTTTGACATTCCAAAAAATGATTAAAGCAATTAGCAAGCTAAGGAAGAAAAAATGATATCTAAGTAAATACTCTAAACGTATCTTGTAATTAAGTTATTATCTTTTGCATTAGTTTAAATTAAGATCCTTTGACAAATCATCGTAACAAATTTCCAGCTATAATATCATATGAAAGAAATAAATCTCTTTTCAATTACTTATAATTCAAATGTTCCGTTTCTCACATTGGAACATTTCAATTAACCATCCTTAATTAGAGGATCCTGTTAATTATTTTCTTTCAGTTCTATGATCACACACACACACACACACTTGGTCGAGGTTAACTAAATATATATACATGCATGTCATGGTTTATTAGAGACAATGGAAATTGATTCATCAGAAGGTTATCCGTCGTGCGTGTATAGCTTCCGTGTCTATCGTGATTTTGAAGACAGCGAACAAATAGATCACCAAACACATGGAAAATTATCTCCTGGCCAGTAGAATAATATTAAAATGCTAAATATGTCGAATGTACTTTTACAGTACAAGAAATTAATGAAGCAAACTAAACATTTTTTTACAGCATTTAAGAGACTGTAGGATGATATGTATGTGATACTAAATGGAGGTTCGTACACAAGTAGTCTCACAGCATACAACTGCACAGATTGACTTCACTCTATGACGAACAGGACCTTATCCAGTTTGTCGAACAAATTAATTAAGCAAACTATATAGCTAGCTATAGCATATAAATATTACCCGCATAAATCTTGCTGGTTCACGCGCAGCGAGTAGTGATGATTACTTGAAGGAACAGCCTTACTGTTGATGATCTCCTCCGAAACTCTGGAATTCAGCTTCCCAAAAGGAAAGGTCGAAAAATTGTTGGTGGGAAGAAGAAGCTACCAGATGTGCCGGTGGAGCCGCAAACACGTGGCGGCCGGCGGCCTCCGTCTGTTGGTTATCAAGTGCTTCGTTATCATTGATCAAAGAATCCAGAAACGAAGATAGTGTTTCTTCCTCCCCAATCATCTTCCCATGCCGATCTCTTTCAACCTCGATCCCATTTTCGAACGTCACCACTCTGCTGCTACTTCTCCCCCAGTTATTCCCAACAGTGTCAGGACTGTTATTTTGAATAGCATCATTTGTCTGATTTTGCTGGCTGCAGCTACCAATCTCTCGAGCACAAGTAGTGGAAGCGATTTCTGCGACTGGTTGAGGATTTGATGTACTTGTGTTCGATTCATGATAGACATCTTGAGATTTTGAATGATTTTCGAGAGTGAGTAAGGGCTTGTGAGTCCTGGGGTCTATTCCCTGACTTATGAGCTTCTTGCTGAGATGGGTATTCCAGTAGTTCTTAATCTCGTTGTCCGTCCTTCCAGGTATCCTCCCAGCGATCAGAGACCACCTATGGGAATATCGTAAACAGAAATATTGAAGAGGATGATACAGTAAAACCCTAAAAACGGAGAAATCAGTGGAAGAAGCTGAGCGCCTATGGTGGATCGAGAGGGTTTTTTTTTTTTTTTTTAAGTGTTGTTAATTGTTGTTACCTGTTGCCCAGCAAGCGGTGAAGGCGCAGGATGAGATCTTCCTCATCAGGAGCAATATGGCCTCTCTTGACGGAGGGACGGAGATAGTTCATCCATCGGAGACGGCAGCTCTTGCCGCAGCGTTGCAGCCCCGCCCGCTTGGGAAGGGTGCGCCACCGTCCTTCACCTTCTTTCTTCACAAAATTGGCCAAAACCTCGTCTTCCTCCGGCGTCCACGGTCCTCTCTTTATCCCTACCTTGCTACAACATGGCGTGATCTGGCCTTTTACCCTTGGACTCCTCATTTCCCCTTCGATTCTCTGAGCTTATATATGTGTTGCAATTCGGCGATTGCTCGTTAATTATATATCTGTAGCGATCCACGATAGAGAAGCTAGATATATGGCTAGGGTTTCATGGTGGCAGGCGAGTATTATGAAGGCCGACGTAACCTGAAAAAGAGAAGAGATTGTCGAAGGCACAAAATACAATTGAAGACCTGATATGGAAAACAGGTGTTTGTATTTGAATTTTGACCCATTTACATGTTAGACCGAAATATATAGATATATATAATACTTTTGTGTTGTACTGTTGTCATCTTAACAATAAGAACAAAAATTATTGTGTAGAATGGGGTGACTTTTGGCCTAAGAATTCTTATGCTATCTTCTGATTCTTGGCAGCCAGTGGACGAATAGGACGGTTCTAACAGGGGCCTAGTGGCCCCACTCTATGGATAAAAGCAAAAGGAAGTGGATAAATTTTTTAAGAAAAATGACAAAAAAACCCAAAATAATTAATTAATTTAATTTAAATATCAAGTGTTAACTTTTATAAATTTTTAAGTTCAATTCCTAATTTTATAATTTTATTATTGTGATAAATTTATAATTTATTTTTAAGATTTTAATACAGTTTATGAAATAAATAAATTTATTTTTTTATTAAAATTTGGATTACAAATTGCGAATTCATCATGACGAAGTTGAAAAAATTAAGAACTAAACTTATAAATTTTTGAAAGTTAGCATTTAAAATTTAAGTTAAATTAATTGATCTTTTTAAGGCCTTTCCATCATTCTTTCATTTTTTTTATTACTGTTTCTCATTCATGGTTTACATGCTTTTTAACTATATTATGTATTATATACTCCGATCCAATGACATATTTTTCTTAAACAAGTGGTGCATGGATGAAATGAAAAACGAAATTCTCTCTTTTTTAAAAATGTTAGACACTTTTTATGAGATTAGATATTAAAAAAATATAAAATATTTTTAGTATAATTAACTATTTTATTAGAAGGTGAGATTTGATTAAAAAAATCTTATACTTCCTTCATTTTTATCTATAGGAGAAGCTGTCGCTTTTACGTTTTTTTATATAAGTAAAATTATATTCTTTAATAGGTAGTTACTACAAGTTTCTCAAATTATACCTCATACTCTCATTATTCACAATCATAAGAAATAATTAATGAATAATTAATTAACATAATTAATATAAAGTATCGTAGTCTAATTTGTTTAATTTCAGATACAGTTAATATAGTTAACTTATTTTTAAACTGTGTAATACAATTTTTTTTCTTATAAATAGAAATGAAGGGAATATTTTTGAATTGAAGGAATTAATACATAATATTATGAGATACACACACAACTATACCAATGATCCTCGAAACTAATTAAATATAACAAGTGTAACGATAAGTAGTAGGATTTCTTTAAATACCCTTAATTAGAATGCAATTAATAAAGTTTTTTAATTCCTCTAGAATTTAAAATATTCTGAGGGAATCTTTTTTTTCATCTTAATTCCACAATGCATGGTAATTTATTTCTTTTTATCTATGGAAAGATTAGATGAATTGAACGCTACACTGGAATTAATGTTGCGTTAAAGTCTTACCAACACACTAATTAGCAAAAATTATTTCTAGCATTATTTCCTTGCACATACCAAACAGTAGAAATGCTCTCCTTTAACTTTAAAAAACAAACAAATCACTCTAAATCCTATCTAAAATCGTTAATATGAATTAAGTAATTTTGGTTTTAAAAACACTTAATTCATCTTAATGTCTTTATTCAATTAAAAATAAAGAAAAAGTAGCAAAACTTTATTTTGGGAATAAAGCCGTATGTAATTTCAAAGTGCTTTGGCCTTACCCTAGGATTATCACTCAAGCTGGTTCTTCTGAATTGCCTTGAGAGCAAGGACATAGCTTTGTGATACTGATACGACTACGATCTTAGAGCTAGACCCATCGTGGATGTCCTCAGCTGTTGCTCTTCATGTTTGGTTTGGCATGTGTCAGTGGTAAGATACGATGAATTGTGTGTATCAATCAAACCGTGTTATCTGTTACTTGCACTCTTCTTTCCACATTGAATTTTGCCGATCCGCTTAATCTTTTTATCTTTTTTAATTCGGGGCATGTCTTAAAGTATGTTTCGTTTTTTTGCTTTTTTTTTTTTATAAAACTTTTTTCTTCCTTTCCTTTGCAGTATCTCTGAAAGATTTTGTTAATAAACCATTGCTCCACTTATTTTGATGTCCTCATGCTTTATCTTATCATGAATGGTTGTAAGATTTGATAGATCTTTCATATGATGTGGATGGATGTAGTTATATTCTACTGCAACACTGGAAAAAATCGTGAATTTAAGTGCAAGAATGATTAATGAAGGTATATACAATTTTTAGAGGATGCTTCATGTTATTGATATATATTTGATGTTATGAGGCTAGTGTGTTTGTGATTTTCTGGTTAAATGATATAATAACAAGGTGATTGCCTTATTTTTTAACTTTCTAATTGCTTTTTCGGTTTTGTTTGGGGACTTGATTTGATTTTTTTTTTTAACCTGCAAGAGGATTTTATATTTAACATTTCGATTTTTATTTTTTAAAAAATTAGGGATAACTTAATGTGGCCGTTTTTAAAAATAAAAGAAAAAATATTGCAATTAAAACTGATTGCATGTTGGCAAAAGAGCGAGACGTTTGGAGTGGTTTGTTGGCTTTTGTGGAAGCGTAGGAGTGAGCGTGTTTTCTTGCAGAACACTGATTCAATTACAGCTTGTGTGGCTGAGGCACGTGGCATTGCACAATGTACGCCTGAGAGAGACATCAATCTGATGAGAGTTCCTGTTATGCATGGTGGCGGAGGAAGCGTCTTCGTTCTAACCCGACACATGCTAGTGGATGTGGAGGGTTGATCTATCTTTGCTTCTGCACAAATTTTGGAAGCCTTCTTCGGCTGGAGCTATGGGATTTCATCGAGCCTGGAATAAAGAAATGCGCTGCGTGCATGATTCCATGAAAGCTATTTCTTCGATCTGGTGGTTCTGATGCACATGAGAACTGGGCAGTTATATGCTCCAGAGGGAGTGGCAGGTCGAAGTTCTGAAGATTGATCGTCAGAGAAACGAGGCAGCGAATCGACTTGCTAAGCACACTTTGGGACAGTCCAACCCTCTGAAGATTCTTATTGGAGCAGAAGCTTGCACGATCTTGAGGGATGTCGAGCCTGGTTAATTTCTTTATTGCGCTTTTTTTTTTTCGTTTTATTGTTGTCGCTTTTTTTTTTCTCTGACCATAAAAAAAAAAAAAAAAATAAGGCTTCTTTTTAATTTTATATTATATATTGATATTATAAAATTTATATGGATATACTATATAAATAGTATAAAATAGACTAAAACGGAATCGAGTATGTATTTCTAACTTATCTATTTGAATGCAACATCAACTGAATTTTATGAACGAGGCTGGGATCAGATTTTAAAGCAACTAACAAAGGCATAAACAAACTTGGTTCACCGCTTTGGAATAGGGCAAGGACGGGCTTCTTATTATTATCAAGTCAAACTTGGTCCGGCCCAAAGTGTATCCACCCTTCTTGCACTCAATTTGTTCAAGTGTTGTCGATTCATAACTTCAGACTAATTCTTGCACAACTACATTTTTTTGTTTTTCTAAATAAATCAGAATAAATTAAATTTCATTTCCAAAAAAAGACGGTGTAACCTTCTCAAATATCCACTCAATATATAAGAAGATTACAATATTATTACTGCCTCACATCAATTACAATAATCAAATTTCATTTCAAAAGTTTCGCCCGAAAATTTATTTTGTAAAATCATTCAATTCAGAATACAATCAGAGAAACAAATAGCGAAAACAAATCATACACTCCTCTAATACGTAGTGGGCATAATCCACTAACATTCCAATCCTAATGACATGCATTTTCATCATAAAATAAAATTAAGAATTGGTCTATCCGCCGCGGCGTGCAATTCATGCACTGTGGCATGTGGCACAAAGCCACACGCTCATCCTTTCTATGCCGTGTGCTGCTGCATGTATCACCATGCACCACGGTGCACCTGTAAAAATGACAAACCTCTAGCGTGCGTCATTTTCACATACGACATCCAATCGGAGTGATTCAAGTATCCACACGTAGCGTAACTCATAAGCTAACTAATGAGATAGGTTTGGACATGATATAACGACGATCAAAATTCAAACACTCAAGTGTAAAAAGTTATTTTAAAAAAAAATCACACCCAAGTGCTCAAATTGATCTTTTTCTCTCATTAGACTATACTAGGCCTTAAATCAAGTCTAGAAGGATCTAATATACCTGATTGACCATAATTAAATACGACCATACTCATATATCAAAATTTGACCCTTTTATGGTCAATTTTCACAATTTCACAATTTTATACACTTTGCCATTTCTTGACATAACTTAAACCCACTTGGCCTATTCTAATCCCATTCATATACAATCATGTTCACAATAAAATCTTAACCTTCAAATTACTCATTTTATCATAATTCGTCCCTTGGCTTAAGACTTACCAACACACAATCATTTCAACACAATATACTCAAATCATGGCCTCTTGTTTCAATCAACACATATACATATAATCGAACTAGATTTCACAAAATTTCAATTCAATTCATGCATGCAACCCTATGACAACTCATTTACATATATATACACATAAAATCATGGTTCAGTTCATTACACAGACTCAAAATACACAGCTTCACCACTCAAGCTGGTTCAGACTCTTTTTCCTTACTTTGATCACTTCCCGATCCTGTAAATATGTAACTATGAGGGTGAGATAAAAATCTCAGTAACAGAATAACTCACTTCTATTAACTATCACTTTCAACAATATGAAAGTAGAGCATATTATATCATTAAAACCTCATATAGCATTTATAACACATATCTTATTTCATTCTTGACTTTTCATCAATTACATGGGATTCCATGTCATCTTGAAGCATATCTCATCATATCACATAGTATGCTAGCATAATCACTATTGACCGAACCTTCAAATCACTTTAACACGAAACTATAGGCTCACTTTAGAACAATGTGCACTCTCGTTGGCCTTGAGTTCACCTGCAGTGGTAGAATCACCCGGCCAAAGATGTTCTAACTCATAATATGGACTATGGTTTCCCCTAATATATATAATAGGGCGTCGTTTATTCCAACACTATATCACAAAGATATTAAGGAATTTCTCATCTCTAACATCGCACCTCAATAGGTACTAAAGAGATCTTCTCCAACACCGCACTTCAATAGGCACTAAGGAGAATTGTTTCCAACACCGCACTCTATCAGGTACTAAGAAAACTTCGCCATATGGTCTTTATCATCGTCTCCACTTAGGTAAACTCTCACCCCTATGATCATGCTTTTTTGAACTATTTAAGATTCTCATTTATCATTTCACACTTTCTTACACATAATATATACAAATAATACTCTACATCATAAAACACACATTTCAATGCTTTATTTTAACTAAAAGCCATTTCACACAAAAATCACTTAATGCTACAAAATATGCTCAATTTAAAACTGTTTCATGCACTACATGGCATACTAACATACAGTTACAATAAATAATCAAACAAAGAAAGTTATTCAGTTACCTCAACCTTTCTATCACTAGAAAGATTACCCATAGATTTCAACTATCACACAAACTTATCTTAAGCTTCCCTCCTTTACTCACGCGTCCAATATTCTAATCTGAACACATTTAGCACATTTAGTCATTTGGTTCATTTTGATCAAAAATTTATTTTTACCACTTAGGGATATATCCATCAATAAATTCTTTTTCATTAATCTATTTTAGGTCTATTACTACTCAATTACTATTCTACATCATGTCAACTGGTCTTATTTTACTCAAATTAGATTTTTTGCCCTAACTTTTTCTCTTTAAAGGCTAAAATTGAGCCTATGAGTTTAAATCTCTACTATTTAACTTTAAACTAATCGCAAATCTCTAATTTAACTCTCGAAAACCTTTTTATTACTATTCAGTAAGAATCAAACCTCTTAAATTTCATTGATTTAATTTCCCTATAACTCATTTTTAGAAAAATTTGTGTAGAATGGAATGTAAGAGTTATACGTAGCTTATTTGACAAGTTATCAATCCAATCACCTTCCAATGACCTTAAATAGCTTGATTTGGCTTCTCAGTCCTTTACCTCTCTCTCTCGTGAGTTTTTCATATTTTTACTTTGAAAATCACCAATTTCATGACTTAAGAAGTGATTTTTTGATTCATGTGCCGTGACACACACAGCATAAGTTGCAACGCGTGGCACAGTGAAATTTATTCTCATCACATACACTTGTTTCAACCCAAAATGCACTCTTCTTGCTTGTATCTATTCATACAATACACCAACAAGTCAAATTATTAAGGAATCATCTGAATCTCTAATCCTATACTAATTACCATCCTCCCTCAATTAACCATTAAACTTGAGATTAAGAAATTCAGGATGTTATAGACGATATATTCAGAATCTATATATTAATTCTATTTAAATGAAAATAACTTCCAAATTGAACTTATTGATGATTTTAATGTTGACAAAACACAAATTAATTCCAAATTAATCTTTACAAATGTTTGGGTAATGTTTTGGTTCACTCTAATAAAAAATAGTTTAATTACCTATTTTAATACAATGATAGATAGATAGATTGGTGAAAGACAGTTTTATTTGTACAAGTTTAACAGTGTGTCAACTACTGCCACGATTACTGCTAAATTTAACATAGATTCAAGAGGGGAAAATGAAATAGTATTGCATATTTCATTTTTCTCTTGACCTAAATATCATATATATTTCAAGTTAAAATGAGGCATACAATAGATTATTTAAAGGGTAAAGGGGCAAAAATATTCAAAACATGGTCAACTAGGAAAACTCAGTATCCTAAAATGAGAAAAATGATATAAATACCCATAATGTTATATGAATGGGTGCAAAAGTGACTAAACTATTAATTTTGACCTAATGTCATTAACTTTGATCGTTAAATGTTGACTGTGCATGTCATGTTTTAACCTTTGCTAACATGGACTAATAAAAGAGCAAAAATACTTATAAAATCATTGATTAGGAACAAAAATACCTATAACATTATCAGAGTTGGTGTAAAAGTGGTCAATCCATCAAATCCATTAAATGTTGACTCTTTAGCTAACACCTAAGTAGAAGTTGACCAGTTTTTATTGATATAGACAAAAAATATTCCCAAATAAAATTCTCTAGAGGTTAATCGATCATTGTATAAATATCATATGAGAAAATATCATTTTAACTGAATATCAAATTAAATTGCTTATTTTTTTTGCAGCAATGGTGAAAACCATTTGAAAATTTTGAACCTATCATAAATAAAATTGTTTAAGATTGTGATAGTGTTCGTAAGGTAAGGCAGCGTAGGAGGTGTGCTCAGTCTCAATCTTTGATTGTGTACAACTATTTTACTATGTTGAATCTCAAGTTTTACAAACAAGAAAAATAGAAAAGAGAGAGAGAACGAAGGGGGTAGATATGTGACAATGGAAAGAAAACATATGGCATGAATTTTGATGGATTGGTCATTATTACACCTACTAAAGTAACATTATGAGTACCTTATATGATGACTGATCAACCTCTATAAAAAATTCATCTGAAAATATTTTTTGTTTATATCAGCAAAAAAAGGATCAATTTTTGCTTAGGTGTCAACTAATCGATCAACATTTAAGAGATTTGATGAATTAATCACTTTTACACCAATGCTGATAATGTTATGGGTATTTTTACTCCTGACAACAACTTCGTAAGTATTTTTGTCCATTTATTAGTCTACATCAATAAAGACTGACACGTGACATGTATAATTTGCATTTAACTGTTAAAGTTAACAACATTAGGTCAAAATTAATAATTTAATTATTTTTTCACTTACTCATATAATATTATGAGTATTTATATCATTTTCTCACTTTAAAATACTAAGTGCCCCTAATTGATCACTTTGTGAGTTTTTTTTACTTCTTTACCCGTATTTAAATTGTAAATGACATAACATCATATTTTTTTTAACAATAAAAAAAAGTGACATTTAGGAACCGAAATTTTAAAAGAATAAGTTAACAATAAATATTATGGAACAACGTATTGAACCTATTCAATTTCATAGATGTCCCAGACTCCACAAATGTATGGCTCTCCAAAGAGTTACAATGACCAAGTGACCCTACATAGTAGCACCTGTTCATTCAACAATTCATTATTAAATTGATGTTAAAACACGTATATTTTTAATAATCTGTGGGCTTATTATAAATTTTGCCTTTTATATTAATGTCGGTCATCTTTTTTTCTGGGCCGAAATGTCGATCATCTTCCAACCTTACTGTTATTACAACAGCAAAGTTACACATCTAATTTCCAGTAGAAGCAAGCAATTTGATTCTAAAACTGCCATCATGCATCATGGAGATAAATGATCTCAAATCTCTAATTGGGAATCATGTTTTAATAAAAAAGCCACAACACTACAAACATCGGCAAGAATAGGCAGTGCAGTGTTAGAGATACAATACAGAGGGATAAGAAAAGAGATGTAGGTGGGTAATGCTGAAGGAAAGATTTGATATCAGAAACCTTCTTCTTCCTCCTCCTCCAGGCCTTCTGCCCCAACTTCTTCGTAGTCCTTTTCAAGAGCAGCAAGATCCTCACGGGCTTCTGAGAATTCACCTTCTTCCATTCCCTCACCCACATACCAGTGGACAAATGCTCGCTTAGCATACATCAGATCGAATTTGTGGTCGATACGAGCGAAAACCTCAGCCACTGCTGTGTTATTGCTTATCATACAGACCGCACGCTGCACCCTGGCAAGATCACCTCCAGGCACCACTGTTGGAGGCTGGTAATTGATACCGCACTTGAAACCAGTAGGACACCTACAAGTAGTCACGAAAATCAAGCCTTCAGAGAACGTTAAAGAGAATTTCAAGTCCAAAGATTATGTACTCCTCTTCCCTGCCCCAACAGAGGAATATTTTTCTGTTTAAGCAATTGGTATATAGCAGGAACAAGAAAAGCCTTAGTACGTAAGTGATCGGAAAGATAGAATGACAACAACAGAAACAGAACCACTAGGCAGGGAATTTCAATTACCAGTCAACAAACTGAACGGTCCGCTTTGTCTTGATAGTAGCAACGGCACTATTCACATCTTTGGGCACAACATCTCCACGATACATCAGGCAGCATGCCATGTATTTGCCGTGTCTTGGATCACACTTAGCCATCATGCTTGATGGCTCAAAGACAGCGCTGGTGATCTCGGGAACTGATAGCTGCTCATGGTAAGCTTTTGCGGCAGAGATTACAGGAGCATAAGATGAGAGCATAAAATGGATCCGAGGGTATGGCACAAGGTTGGTCTGGAACTCAGTAATATCTACATTAATTGCACCATCAAATCTCAAGGAAGTGGTTAAGGAAGAGATAATTTGAGATATCAAGCGATTCAAATTCGTGTAGGTTGGCCTCTCTATGTCTAATGATCTTCTACAGATGTCATATATAGCTTCATTGTCCAAAAGCACAACCACATCAGTGTGCTCAAGAAGAGAATGAGTGGAAAGGACACTGTTGTAAGGTTCAACGACTGCAGTAGATATCTGCATTTACAATAGTTATAGTGGTACTGTTAGGACAATCCACATTATGCATCAACTATTAAAGCATAATGACACAATCACAAATAACAAGTAACAAATACATAAGAAAGCATAAAACATGCATCAAGTTTTCTAAGAAGTCACTCATTAAAGATAAGGCAATAATGGGAAAACTGCTTGAATAAGTTTAACCTTCTAGATACCAATATTATTTCCTTACAGCGTGTGTGTGTGTGTGTAAATGAAATTTTTGCTATCAGGATATCCTCTAATATATCTCTGAAGTCTCCTTCAGAATTTCCCTAGGCAAGGAAGAAATGTAATTATTAAAAGATTATGCTATGAATTAAAAAGGTCAGTAAGCACAGGGTGAAATGTTAAGTTGTTAAGCAGTATTTGATGCTCCACAAAGAAATTATATTCTTCTATTCTTATTTGCTAAGGATTTTAAGCAAGCACCTGAGGAGAAGGATAAATGGTAAAGCCAAGTTTTGACTTCTTCCCATAATCTACAGATAATCGTTCCAAGATCAATGATCCCAAACCAGAACCAGTGCCACCACCAACAGCATTGAAAACTAAGAACCCTTGCAAACCAGTGCAATTGTCTGCTAATTTCCTCACACGATCAAGGCATAGGTCAACAACTTCCCTTCCAACTGCAGCACAGATAAGCCAATAAGTGGCACTGTTCAGTCAAACAAGGTAATAGAAAATTTAGACCTGGGTAAGGCTGGGTTAGAAATCGAGCTACCAGTGTAATGTCCCCTAGCAAAGTTATTAGCAGCATCTTCCTTGCCAGAAATCAGTTGCTCAGGATGAAAGAGTTGCCTGTAAGGACCGGACCTCACTTCATCAATAACAGTAGGTTCCAGATCAACAAATACAGCCCTTGGCACATGTTTGCCAGATCCAGTCTCACTGAAGAAAGTGTTAAAAGCATCATCTCCGACGCCAACGGAGGAATCACTGCAAGTAGGTAAATGAACATTGTTTGGCCAAGAAGAGAGGGAAAAACAATACCACGGTACGTTAAAAATAAGGTTCTATTCTTCAAGGTAATCAAAATTTAAAGGATGAAACCACTCGATCCCCCAAATTGCATTGTAATCTAAGATCTCACCAACAGTCCACTTATTTTAGCTAACTGAAGCTACAAATCAATGACAAGATTTATATTCCCGTGATAATAGGAAACAGAAGAAGTTTACAAATGAGAATTCTTTTACTTATTTCCGTTACATTCCTTCTGCTCTTTTACCCATGAAATGAGGGACCTAGTAATTTTCTTTTCAGTTCATGAATAGGAACAATAGTGTTCGCTTCAAAAGTAAATTCATAATCGTTAAGATAGGAATAATTCCAAATCCTTTTTTTTTTTTTAACGTATGTATCTCAATTCAAGAAGCACTTCGGTAAATAATACCAATACCGTGAAACACCGTCATAATTAGAAACAACAAGTTATGGGAAGCGAAATCACAGAGTTGAAATATGGTTTTAAAAAAAAAAAAAACCAGCGTCAATTGCTTGATATGCATTAGTATGTTACTCCACAGAAATTATCATAGAGAGATAAAACGAATACAGGAGGATCAGAAAACTTAATAATTAAGAAACAAAGATGAGCGAGATACGTTATTTTACGGGGTAACCGTCAAAATGAAGAACTAAATTCGATAATTAAAGCAAGATCAAGTTCAAAAATTTGATTCGTTGAGGTTTTAATGTTTTGGGAACCACAAAGAAAATAAAAACGAAATATACTAGAAAATTAAACACCAGAGCTAAAAAAAAAAAAAAAAAGATGACATCCAAAATTAACCAGAAGAACGTATTTCTACGGAAGTAAAAGACTCTGATCATGTAAAACAGTACGAGAATTCCAATCGCTAGAGAAGCATTTAGGCGCATAACGTCCCACAAACAAAATGAAAACAAAAAGAAATATACCTGGGCATCAAGCCGTCAGGCTGAATTTGATGCTCAAGGCAATAAAGCTCCCAGCATGAATTCCCCACCTGAATTCCAGCTTGACCAATATGAATACTTATTATTTCTCTCATCCTTCCCCCTCTTTCGTAGCTCTCTTTTTTCCCTCTGTTACAATATATATATATATATATATATATATAACTGGAAAAATATGAATGGCAGAGTAAACCAGAGAGAGAGAGAGAGAGAGGGAGGGAGAGGGAGACCTCCTTTTTTTCCTTCTTTGACGTTCACAGCGAGTCGAGGCCTGATGGCCAATGGTCACGATGATAAATAAATAGCAAAGAGAAAAAGGAAAATAGAAAAGCCCAATCTCTAACCGTCAATTCAATCCCTTACTTAATAATTAATGAACGGCGAAAAATTACAAATTAAAGTGGGTCCAAGGCTTGGCGCCAACTTTTTGTGATTTTTATTTTGATCCATTTTGGAAGTCGAGTAAAGCTTTCTTTTTTTTTTTTCTTTTTTTTCGGCTGCTACCTTTCTAATCTTTGTTTTTTTTTGTTGATATATATATATATATATATATTATATTTCAATCTTTCAGAAATAATTTATAAAATAATACACCCACTCAATATTTGAAAAATTAGTAATTCAAGCCAAATTTAAATAAATTCAAAAAAACAAGTAAGAACGAGCTTAATAATATTATATTTTTAACTTAAAAACTTTGGTGAAGCCCAAGTTTGGACTTAGTTCCAAAATCCAAATACTTGAATAGTATTTTAATTTTTTTAAATATATATATATATAATATTAAATGTTAAGAGATTATATTTTTTTTTTGGTCAAAAAGAGATTATATATTTGAATACATTAATATAAATATTTTTTAAATAAATTAAAATATTAATATTGTTTTTATTTTTATTATTTTAAACTTATAAAATATATTTACAAAGATATTTAAAATATATTTGAATCTTAATTTTTAAAATTTAAGACCTACAATTTTTTTAAAAAAAAATTGAGTCTTCTACATTTTTAAATATTACAAAAAGCATATTTTATATTTTTTTGATTATAATAACGTAATTAATTTTAAAATACAAATTATAATTATTTTTAAAATGATTTTTTTAAAAAATTCATGCCAGACTAAATAAGTTTGAAGCTTAAAAATATTTAAGCCGATCTTGACTACATAAATTTTTATAAGTTCTAGTTTATTGAACTGACTGGTCTAAATTATCAATTCTATTTAATATTACCCCTTCCAGAGATAAGTGAAGGATGGGAGAGATATAGATCATAATGATTCTGAGGCTTTTTCACAGACCTGTTGAAATTTGAGACTTAAGAGCTAGATTTCACTCTAGAGCATGAACAATAAAACCTGGAAGCTTTGTGACATTCATTCTATGTCTGAACTGCTTAATCTTGTCCGTTGTAGCTTGTGCTGTAACATTCTATTTCTGAAAGTAGAAGGGCAGGACACAATGGTAAGGAAAGTTTCGGTAATTTAATTCCACTCGACATTATTAGACCTCAACAACAATAATAGAATAACACCAATAACTAACAAGCATAGTGGTGGTTGAGGGGAATTTGAAGGAGTTTTTATGAATTAGGGAAATCAGTTGCAACTAGGGCTTAAAATTAGTGTCAATGCCTAAATTTTGTCGTTTCTAGCTTTTTGAAAACTTTAAAGCATATGAGAGTGCTTAAATCATTGTCACGCCAGCGAGCCACATAAGTCGTCGTCATACTTATGGACCTTATCTTCGTTCCTGAAATATCTCAATTCTCAACACTGGTTCAATACTGATCACACCATGGGTCGTCCCCTACGTATGCCACGTGCCAAATTGGAGTGAGGCTATCATCATTCATTTATTAGATCTGGATTAGACGGAGATATAAAGTCAGTTTCAACCAACTCTTGCTCATCAGAAATTTCAAAATAAATTTTATTTTTTACAAAAATAGCATGGGGATATGTATCATTATTGGGTAAGAGTTTCGAGGTAGCAATAGAAATAAACAAGTGGTGTTAGACAACACATGGGATATGGGGAGGAGCAATTGGGAGTGGGGATCATTGTCGTTTGGGAACAGAGGAAAGGAAGAGGGGTTGAAGTCTGGAATCCATTGATGGATGAAGGAAAGGAAAAGGGGGTGCAGTTAATGTCTGACATTTTTTCCTGCCAAGAGTATCTCCAAGGCACCAAGTGAAGATAAATAGCATATTGACATGATCATAGAATACAGAATACTCTCTAGGGTTGTCAAAAAAAAAATATATATATATATATATATACACACTCCCTCTCATCTTTATTATATTAGATGGATGCATCTAATCACACCAATAGAAGAAAAGTAGTTAAGACATTAAATTTATCTCAAAACGAATAAATTTTTAATTTTCTTTTTATTTAAATAAAAAATTTTAAATTTACATTACATTTTTTTTGAGTTAATAAATTTAAATAAAAATAATATTAATAAATATAATTAATATTACATCAAATATTTTACATTAAGAACTAAAAATTTTTATAAAAATTATCCTATAATAAAAACAAGAGAGTGCAAGTATGTTTAAAAATTCCAGCCATACACTAACAGTAGCAAATTTTATTGTACTATTTAACATCTTTTTTTCACCCGAGTTACCTGTTCTTTTACGTGAGGAGTTCCAATATCCCAAGAATAAATCCTGAAAACCTCTTTAGAAGGTACTTCCTTCCCAAAATTTAATGGTCATTGCACCTTTTTTTTTTAAATTGCAGCGGGCATTAACGGCTTTCCATTTTTGACAAAGTTACCACCCAATTAGCATTCAATTTAGAACAATATTTTTAAACTAAGACATACAAAACTATCAAATTTAAAACAGCTGCACAGAACATCATTCCTCTTTAAAAGTTTAAAATCCACCCTTTTTTCACATGAGGAGTTCCAATAGCCCCGCCCCAGGAGGAAAAAATCCCCAGGTTTTTCTTTTTTTTGTTGCCCCCTTTTTGAGTTTTGAAAACTAACGCAATCTATTCATTTCAAGGGTCAAAGATCCATCAATATCCGCTACAAATTAATTTACCAGCCGACCGAAAGCCATGACTCCATCCCACAACCGTAAACATACTATGAAGCAGACCCTCTGCAATTTATTTACATGGAAAGACTCAGTCATGAACTAAATAACTACAGATGAAATACAGAGTCCAGAACCTCTAACGCACTTTCTCTGCTGCCTCACCATTGCTCGCAAATCTCAGTCATTCTGGAACCTAACAAGGAGCTCCCACTTTCTCCCTTTCCTTTTTAATTTCTGTAAGATTTTCTCTGGGTATAACACAGAAAACACAGAGAGAGGAAAAGCAGAGGACCGAATTCTGCAGTACAGTTAATGACAATTGTTGCTTTCATACACTTGTATTCAAAACACACAGCGGCACTGACGCACCCAAAACTATCATCAACTGAAACTGTAGCCCATGAGTACCTAGTGACAGTGACGACAGTGTAAAAAAGCACCAGGAGCATGCCCTTGACAAAATGTTACGAGGCTTCGGGCTTGTACTTAGATCCCCACTATCCTCTCAACCAAGTGTTTCTGTAAGATGAATTGTCTCGCAAGGAGGCATCATGAGGCTTGTATTCCATGACATAGCTATGAGGAAGTTTTAAGTGACGTTTAATTGAATCCCTCAGAGCCATTACAGCCTGACATGAAAAACCCCAAAAACTATTAGAGACAAGCACTTATTCCAGGAGATATTGGCGTTAAAAGTTCACATATCAGAGTGATAATGCCAACCTGATGATCAGATGCATTGCGATTCCAGACACTCAATATATCCTCATTGAAACGAATGCTTAGAACTGCACCACATATGTTGTCTCCATAATCCAGTTGGTCACCCACCAAAGCAAGAACCTGCACTTACAGCCACATACTATTATCAGTCTATTACAAACTTAATCTCCAGTAACAAATGAAATCTTGAAACAGACATGGCACTATGTCAATGACTTGGAGTCCAAGGACAAAATTAAATACAAATTGAATATGAGAATCCTGGAATCACATATCACCAAGCAAGATAGACTCCAAAAGGGATTGGGTTGGTCTGTATACCATAAACATTATACAGAGAACTGAAATGTATGCATTTGACAGGGGCCACGGTCTAAAAACTAAAAATATTTTGAATTAACAATATGAACAATGCATTCAATCAGGATAATAGCATATCGCTTTTTTTTTTTAAATGGCATTTCCCTTTTATCATAGGATTTACAAAATTAGCGTAAAGCGCGAATTGAACATCATTTTGCAAAGATGGGTCCAGTAATAGGTATCCCATTAGTGAGAACTTAGAAAGCATTACTCAAAGTAATGATTTTGAAATCCAAGCAGAGCGCCTACCATTTAGAGTGAAGTGGTTTAAATGTGAGAGGGAACTTAGGAAGCATGCAATAGAGAACTATGATAAAATCTGAATTCCTTCAAATTTTGGATCAATTAAAAAGTCGTCGTTGTCATCGTCCTCATAATCATCAGTATTTTGTTAACCTTGTCCTCGATTGAGATCTAAGTTCAAATCCTTCCTCAACCCTATAGACAACTACAGTACCACCACGCCAAACCATCATTGTTTATCAGCAAAAGAAGGAAAGAAATTATCAGACAAAAAGACTTTTACTTACCAAGTCCTCCCAAAAACGACCTGACACAACCTTTTTGAATCGTATAATCCACTTTCCACCATTGCAGTTAGCAGAATCCTGAAAAGAAAAATAGTGCTTTCATTGAAAATTTACACTGATGGGCAAATTATTTTTGGCCAGATAGTGGAGCAAATCATCTAAAAAGGGGAGAAGAATAAATTTTCAATCATTTGAAAATGAAACTCCAAGGTAAAGCTTCTTAAGATCTACCTCCCACAAAGGGCGAATTCCTTCCTTAAAGAGGTGCAGATCCGTTGGAATTGGCAAAGAAGAAGGGCGAGAAAGATGGCAATAGCAGACCCAAAATCCTTCAACCTACATACAAATAACAGTTATAACAAATCAAAAGAATGTCCCACGAATGGCAGCTAACAATTAAGCGAGAATTCAGCCGCAGTTTACTGATCCAACAATATAGCAAATCTCACCGTACTGAAATCAGCAATTTTCTTTATGTTGTCCTCATACGATGTCTGATTTCGAACTCCAGGTGTCCGGCGAGTGTACCAAAATACAAATTTGTGCTAATCAGAGGAAAAGCCATCAAGAGATAAATGAGAATGTCACGTAGAGAAATAAACTAAAGCATCAACATACACTTATAATGTAGAGAAACTATCGAACAAAATCATTAATATTTTGTCATTCCTTTTAGAATTAAAACCAATCTTTAGATTAACCTGAAAGATTTTGAACCCAGAGATAAAATTAAAAACCAAAATGAAAATGAAAGAGAAATCGCACAAAGGAGATAACTTGGCTGGTGGTTTATACATTTGAGAGAAAAGACAAGTAAGATTTTAAGCACCAAAATGAAAATGTCGAATCGACTATACAACATTTGATGATATAAGAAGTGAAAAACCAGTCAACAGATACCGGTAGACAAGAAAAGAGAGGGATTTGTAATAAACAGAAACATTTATAGAAAAAGCTATATAACAAGTGAAAGTGAAATCAGCAATCAATGCAGACTTCAAGAGAAATCTATGAACAGCTACCTAAAGGTAAAAGGAACAATGAGTAAGGGTCCAGAGTTAAAAACTGGTGAACATATCTTGAGAGAGCAGAACACCTCGGCTACGCGTCTTAAACAAAATTAATGAAGTTCGACCAATTCCAACGTCATTTCCAGGGATGGGAAAAAAAAAACAGCAAATATTCAAACAGAAAGTATGAGAGGGAGAGAAGAAAAACCTTAAGTGGATGAAGGCCGGCTTTAAGGTCACGAGCTTGGCGTTCTTCAGCTCCTTTATCAGGGTTATTGTTACTATCAGACGCGAATGAAGGCGACGAATCTGGGTTTTCTTGAGGATTAACAGTGTTACTATTGTTATTGGTGTCATTGGTAGCATTGTTGGGATCAAGTTCTTTCTTCGGCGCCGCCAAATCCATCATTAATTCCCAAAACCCTAATACCCCTTTCGTCTTCCGTATCACTTTTCCAGTTTCTACGCGGCTTCTGGCTTGCAACACAAATCGATGCCAACTTGGGTACTTGTGCAGAAGAAAAACCCTTTTCCCCACTTTATCTGGAAAAATATTTTCCTTGGTGTTGGACTACAACCACGACTTTCGTTGTGGGTCGAAATAATCCTCCCATTCCATTATTTTAAAATTAAATTATATTATATATTTTATCCTTTAACTTAATACAATATTTTATTTTAATTTTTTAACTTTATAAAATATTTTTTAAATTTTTTAATTATAATATTATTAATTTTATTTTAATAATTTTTATATTAAATTTTTAAATATTAATAAAATATTATTAAATATTAATATATTAAATTTATTTTTTTAAAATGACAATAATTAATATAAAAATAATTATTTAAAATTAACAATATTAAAGTTATAGAATTAAAAAGGTATTTTATAATAATAAAGGATCAAATTAAAACTTTATATAAAATTAAAGGATTAAAATATATTTTAACTTTAACATTAAATTATTTTTTAATTTTATTTTACATTTAAAAGAGAACAATTTAATATAAAAAAATTAAAAATTAAAATGTTATATCTTTAGTTTACTAGAGGGTTTGTTAAAATTTTATGTTGAAAATTATAAAAATTAAAAGAAAGTAACTTGTATAAAAAGAATTTAAAAAAAAAGAATGTAACTTATGAAAAGTATGAGAAAGATTGATGTTTAGGCAGGCAATTTTTTTTTTTTTTGTGTTATTAAATATCAATCAGTCCTCAAATAATTTTAAAATTTGTAATAGTTTATACCTTTTTTTGACCAAATAGTTTATACGTTAAACTTGTAAAATATACGCACACTTGTGATTCTTAAATTTTTTTCTCATATTGAAATAGATTACCATAATAAAATGTTGCATGAACAGTAAAACCATGTTAAAAACTTGTTGCAGCTAAAAAATATATATTATTGAAGGGAAAATATAAACGTGTGATGTAAATAGACGCAAATGGTACTCATTCTTTTAATAAAAAATATTTTGCATGGACCCTACAAATAAAGTCTTTTATATTCTATCCAATAAAATTATGCTATATCATATGATTATAAATAATTAAATATAAATTAATTTATCATTAATGATAATATAAAAATAAAAGATAAAAAATTAAAAAATTACTCTATTTCAAAATAAAATTATTAAAAATAACAAGATATTCGATGAGTGTATCATGATATGTTTTTATTAGACACATTTATAACATAATATACTTGGTCCATGCATGATATCTCATAACTCCCACTCCATATGTCTTGTTTTCACTGGATGATAAGCATGTCATTGAAATTTTAGCACCAATCAAATAATGTGTCTTATTTGGTTTGGCATTACAAAATATAGGGTTAAGGGTCAGTTTTGTTCCTCAATTGTACAGAAAAGATCATAAATGACCCTAAATTCAACTTGAGGTTAATTTTATCCCTCAATCTCAAAAAATTTACTAGCCATGCTCCTGGCATTAAGTCGAACGCTTTTTCTGTTATTTGGTTCCACATTTATTTTTTTTAATATTTTTAATTATAAAATATTATATAGTAGGTTCCACCATTACATATTTATAATATAAAAATCTCTCCGCCTCTCATCCATTCATCTCTCACCGCGTCTCCATCTCTTCTTCTTTATGATACACATACTCTCTGTCTCCATCTTCATCTCTTGTTATTAAGCAGCTTCTTCATGATATATGTGATGCTTATCTCTTATAGTAATCTTGTGCACATAGCGGCACCGACATCGTGGCTATCAGAGTCAGTCCCATGATCTTGTTCCTTAGTGGCTAAACCCCATGAAGATGAAGCATACCAGAAGTAGATAAGAACATAAGATGGCTTAAAGGCTATCCCGATGCCATTAACAATAACCAGAGGGAAATTTTCCCATTTGCAGCTCACAACATGCAATCCATGCCAAGTAAAGAGGAGACAGTTCAATAGCCTAATGATATAGGGAACGCATGAGAACTCCTCTGTGATTTTCTTCCTTACGACACTCTTAAAAATGACTTTGAAGGAAGAAATCATAGCATAGCACACGTGAGAGTGGCATAAAGGGGTAGTCAATGTTTCACATTCCTCGAAGACAAGAAGATGCCAATGTAGTGAAATACTAGAGATGAGAGAAAAACAGCATAACATGCTTGAGAGTAGCGTAAAGGGGAATTGAGGCAGCATTATTGTTAACTTCTAGAACCGGCATGAAAGTTAATGAGTTGAGTCCTTAAACTGGTTATGAACGCGAGAGAGAAGGAGAGAACTGGTTCAGTAAGGAGTAGAAGAAAAACGAAGTGAATGGAGGAGAGAGAAAGTGGCTGTGTAGAGCAAACCAGCAAGTCAAGCATCTCCTATCCTCTTTCAATCTTCACTGTTAACTATCTCCCTCATCCTCATCCGACCTAATACAAGATCTTTGATAAGCCTTGATAATTTGCATGGTTTCTCCATTCCCTCTCTGCCCTTCATTTCCTCTCTCTCTTCCCATTAACAACAACTTTGGTGACTCCTTCTCGATCCTACCCTCAACAAAGACTCCTGTCCGGACGATTCATTCCCTGCGACAATTAAGGTAGTAATGATGATAGAGGAGAAGTTGGTGAAAAAGAAGAAGAAGAAGGGACAGTGCAAGAATCATAGTTTCCCTTCATCACCTTTGCCACATCAAGTGTATTCTTTTAGAAATTGAACATTGCATAAATCTTTGATAGTGTAAGTTATAGAGACAGTGCTAAAGCTATAGTTGATGAAGGAGCTTTCAAAGGCAAAGGGAGAGAGGGAAAAAGGTAAGAGAGAAGGAAAAAATATTAAAAAATGATTGGTAAGACCTATTTAAATATTTTATAATAACAAATATTAAAAATTCAATTATAGGCCCTACTAATGGAGGGAAAAAGAACGGCAGAAATGGCAGGATGAAGAAATACAGAATTTTTGAAGTTGAAGGACAGAATTGACCCCAAGTTGAGTTTAGAGATATTTGTTACCTTTCACGTATACTTCAAGAGCAAAATTGACCCTTAACCTAAAAATCTAACCCTTCATTTGGATAGGAAAAAAAGTTTAAAAAAAATGACAAAAAAATTAAAAATAAAATATTATCACTCCTTATGTATAGATAGACAAAAGAAAATAAGAAAGGAAAAAAAAAAAGAGCAAATGTCATAATAACTATGATAACCTTATATCAGTGTGTGTGTGTGTGTGTGTTCAATGTGATTATATATATATAAATATATTGAAAGTAAACATTATATAAAAATTAACATCATCAAAATAATTTAAAATTAAATTAGTTGGTAGAAAATACTTTCATGTTATTATATTTTAAAACCAAACAATTTAGTAAAAATATGTTATTTTTATTTACAAAATTAAAAAGTGGAAATTTTTTAAAAATTAAATATAATAAAATAAATAAATAAATTTCAATTCAACTCATGGTTTGATAGTGAGAACATAGAAAATAAATTATGTATACATAATGAAATAAAACTATGAAAGGCACACATCTATAAAAATATGTAGTTTACATAGAAGATAAAGACATGCACAGTACCAAGACAAAGCAATGTAAGGTCATTACTTTTTAAGTCAAAGACTTTTATAATTAAAAATTATGTGAATCAACGTTAAATTATTTTTATGATAATTATAGCAAATATAGTGTGAGTTAGGGAGATGATATCCTAAGGCAAAAAATAGAGAGTAGAAGATGATCAAGCAAAACCTCCTGCACAAATAAACAGAAGGGTGGGTGTAGAATGGACATTTTCCTCCTAAAATCTCTCCATTTGTAGAGAGAAAACTTAGAGAGAATATATAGTGAGTCTCACACCTAGCATCCTCAATTTTAAACTGGACCAATTATGCCCAATTAGATTAATTGAGTGTTTTAGCAAGGTGTGTGGCAAGAGAGGCCTAATGGGCATGTTTTATTTTAATTTCAGCCTTAAATGCAGGTTCAAAAGAGAATTACGTCATTCAAGAATAAAAGAGAAAGAAATCTAAAAGAGGAGATTCTATGCCACATGCCTCAGCTTGTGAATAAGCTGCCACAACAAATATATGGCAACATACTTGGGAGATGCTCTCTGTGCCATGCACCGTGGTGCATGGTTACTTTCCTACTATCATAAATTTGTGAAATAAAGTAGAAAATAAAGGAAGAACAAAGAAATACAAGAGCGCAATGAGAGAGCAGTATTAGGACATAAAGAATCTGAATATTGGGAGTATTTTGGAGCTCATAAATATTAAGGGTAAGCTTCCTTAAATCCTTATCTCTTCTTCTATTTTCTCAATGGTAAAAGTTAGGGTTTAATTGATAATAATAATTTTTGATCTATATAGGCTATGGGTCTAAACCCATTGACTTAAATAGAATTAATGAGACTAAATTGAGTTAATGAAACTCAATATTTATGGAGATATGATGATTGATAGTTGAAGGGCATTAATTGTCCAAAAATTCTCATATATGTGTTAGTTAAGGCAATGTGGTCCCATTAATAACTATTAGAGGGCTCAATGATATTATTGAAGACTAAAGGAAGCTAAGAAACCCTATGCGTACTTTTATATGAGTCAATAATGAATCTAGAGCATTAAGAAGTGTTGAATTATTAGTCAAAATTAACCCAAATGTGAATATTGATGAATTATATTGTGATTGCTTGTAAAGCAACCTTATTGGCACCATTCTAGCTTTTTGGAAGCTTTGAGAGTGAGTATTTGAGGGGTAAAATATTTGATCTTTCAAAGTTTTGAGATAATCAAAGAAATTTTATTTTGTACTTTTATATGTTAATTTGTTTATCGATTAATATTTGATAATTGAATTGTGTGAGATTTTATAAAAATATAAATGTGGCTTGTTTTGTTTAAAGAGTCTACTATTGAAGTGGTGATTTAATATAGTTCATTGATTTTGAAATTTTGAAGTTCAATAATTTTCAATGAGTGAGGTACAATTATTACAAAAATATAGAGTGTAATAATTTGTGCAATTAGGAGTTCAATGATGTGAATTGTGAGTTAAATGATTGATTGATTGATATAGGAGTCCAACGATGTTGTGTTTAGTGAAGTACAATGATTTATTGTCAATGAGGTTTTATGAGTGTATGTATTATAAGGAGATTAATAATTTGCAAAATGATGGAGTTCAGTGAAATTGGTTACATGGAGTTTAATGAAAAGTAAAGTTAATGAGTTTAATAAATATGAGGAGTTCAATGATTGTATGGTATTTGTTGATGTGATTTTTGTGTACAATGATGTGTTTGTGCATGCTTGACATTGAGTAATACATGCCTTGAAATATCACATAATATATGCATTGCATGATCATGAGAGGCGGGAGTTCGCCTAGGAAGAGGTGTAAAGAATTAAATTCACATGATAGAGCTCTCATTCAAGTTCATGGCTTGCCCATATTGTTTATATACCTTTTATTCTGCTTGTTTAATGAGAAACTGTCCCACTGGTTCAACGAGGAATTCGAACCTAGCTAGCTATCCACTGATTCAATAAGGAAGCTAGTTTAGAAAGAATGACATCCCATAATGTGAGAAAATGGGGAAAATCATGTTTCACAAATGAGTTAGGTAAGCCTTAGCCAGGTAATCTCCTCATAAGTGTTTAGGCTAGGGAAGTCTCGAATTAAAGACTATCCCAGTGTACTATAGCCCATGGGTTCATGTCAGAGAAATAAGAGAGGTGTGATTATGTATATAGTGAGTAAGGACACATGGTTATCTATACTATGACCCTAATGATGATAATCATATATTGAGTTTTAATCACTTTTGAATATATATCATTTGATTGTATGACAAACCCTCTTTTATATAGAAGTTGTTAAAAAGCATTATTTCCTAAATATATGCTATTATGCCTAAAAATATGAATTTATGCTCTTAAATGTTTTACATGGTTTGGAGAATTGATTATATTTGCCACTTGCATTTAAATTAATTGACATATATTAGTATAAGTTAATTAGACCTTGATTACTAAGTAATTGTACTCACCCTACTATCTTCAATATTATAAGGAATAGCTCAAGAGGATCGAATAAAGGAAAGCAACGAGAGGCTTAAGACTGTGATCCTATTTAGTAGGTCTCTTCATTTTTTAGTCATTATATGTATGTGACAATTTGAAATTGCTAACTAGAAATAGTCCATTTTGATTTTTACTTACATTATGTGTTTTGTGAATTGTGTATTTTAGGCCCCAGGGAGTGAATTTATGAAATGTGATATCTGTGATGGGATTAAAATACTTATGCAAGTAAGAGTTAGGTATATTGTGCCATGATTATGAATTATTTGATGGAAAGATTATTTGAATTCCCCCTATTTATGTTTTTTGAATCAAGGGGTTAAGTATTGAAATCATAAATTATAAGTGTTTAATATGATGTGGTGTGTTACACAAGTTAGTTTTGATGTATTGCATGTGGTCTGAGTGATGTCAATGGCTTTCAGCTTTTGATAAATGAGTTGGACATTAAGTTTTGAGAAAAATGTTGAAAAAATGTGAGTTTTGAAAAGAATATCCAAATTTTAAATGTGTAATGATTTGATTATGAAACTAATGCCATTAATTAGAGCTTGTAAAGAGCTTTTTATAGACACCTAATTCGCATCAATCAGATATCGGACAAAGGAATTGGGCGCATTGAAAGTTGCCCCAGAAGCTATCATTTGACAGCAAAAAGTTGCTGTCATGGCACATGCAACACCCCGCGATGCAAGGTGCCACGAGCCACAAAGCATGACACATAGGTCAACATGCTGTAATGCATGTTCAACAAGCCATAACATATGCCCCAGTTTTTGTAAAATCACTTTATTTTTTGATTCTTTAGCAAATGCACCATTGTTTGAAATGATTACATGCTTTTGCATAACTGTGAACTCTGATTTGTCTATTTTAAAGACATTGAAAAATGGTTTTAGTTTTAAAAACTTGAGATCCCAACTTTTTATAGCCATTTACAACTTGGTATTATATTAATTATCTTAATACAATATCTTTATTAATTGAGATGTTGGAGTTAGTAAGGGTTAGAAGGAGGAAGATATTACACCGCACCCTATTTTTTCCTCCACTTTTTCTTCCTCATCCAAACATATAAAAAGTTGCTTTCCCTCTTGTTTTCTTCCATATTTTCTGTCCTTGCATGCTTTCTCCCCATCCAAACAAAGCGTAAAGCACATCTAAAGGAGTGTTTGGATTAGGCAAGGGAGATTAATGGAGAGAAAGAAGGTGAGGAGAGGGGATAGTTTTAAACTTTTTAAGTTTTAATAACATGAAAGTTAATCTCTCTCTCTCCCCCTCTCTCACACTCATATATATATTGGATTTCACTTTGTAAGGTCATCCTTACTAATCTAGTTATAAACTAAGCCTATTACTGGTAATCATTGAAATTAACTCAACAGCCTTGTTTTAAACTTTTTAAGGATTGAGAGTATGGGACTGGTATTGGGATAAAATTATCTCACCTTTATATGTCTGGTATGAAAGAGTGAGAAATTTAATCCCAATCTCAATTCTACCTAGGTGGGATTACCTAATACCACCACCCCTATTATATTGAACAATTAATCCTAGGTTTGATTATTTTCAGACCAAATTACCCTCACCTCTCTCCCTCAGCCCTCACTCAGTCAATGTACTTTTAAACCAAGCAACAGTCACACCAATGCCCCTCTTATCTACTGATATTGATGCGATCCTCCATCGATGCCAATACCATCTTCCACCAGTGCCACCGCCAGATCTGAAGAGAGAAGGAGATCGAAGATGGGAGAAGAAGGAGGATGACCAACGACCCAAGCCTCTCCTCCACTAGTAGTGACCTTGGCGAGATTCGATCCGCCAAATGAAGTCACTGCACTTGCCCTTGAAGTTCAACGAGTTCCAATACATCCTGGACTTGGTGGCCATGTAGTGGTGGGAGCATCACTGAGGCAAGTAAAAGGAAGGCCTGGCTTTGTCCTTGTGAGAGAGAGGCGAGAGACTAGTCGCACACAACGAAGAACAAAAATCTGCTATGAATAGGAACAGCAAGAAGCTTAGGAATTAACAGAAAAAGGACGTGCGTGAAGAATATCTCAAATTGCTTTAAAACCAACGGCTTCTCCGAAGGGCTTCTAATCAATTTTTTTTAAAATTTCAAGGGGTATTATAGCCTTTCATAATTTATATTTAATTATAAAACAAAATAAAAGGAAGTATTCCTTACAAGTATTACTCTATACCAAATATGATTTTAAGACCTCATTCCCACTCTCAATCCAAGTTTTAATCTCACTCCCACTCCCAATCTCAATCCCTCTAGATTGAGACCTATATACTAAATAGGGCCAAAAGGATTAACCAATCATGGTTAACCATTTAAAAGTATTTTAAAAAACTAAAAGTATTTCTTTTAACAATTAGGATTTCAAGTTTAAACTTTATAAAACAAATCAAACATGATTGTATGAAGTCAAAAATGAAATATGCATAAGTGTATAAACATAGGATACCATGTGGTAGTAAAAAATACTCAAAACTAACTAAAAAAATATCAAATGGAAATGAAGACAGAGGGACACACTGCAACATATGTGCATGTCCTACTGCTTATTCCTTTTCGTTTCGTGTGTCATGACTTAGGTGCCATGCATCATGGTATGCTTCACAGAATTTAATAGCACTGTGCTGTCATATGACAACACTTAGGGACAATGTCTATAGCGTTTCATTTTTTCATCCAATATCCGATTGAGGTAATCTAAGTATCTACAGGAAACATTCTACATAAACTAACTAACGACACAAGTTTTACTTCCAACAAATTTCACAGAAATGAGTTAGATACCCAAACACTTTTTTTTCCTTTTTCATACTTTTCACATCATAAGAGTATCCAGAACCCAAACACATGCGCCAAAGCTACAACTAACACCTAAACTATTCTTAATGGACTTAGAATAATTTGTGCAACACACCACATGCATATAATAACAACTATATTTCATTTTCAATCCCCAAACCTTTAATATTAAAAATAAAAAAGGAGGTATAGCATTGCATTTAATTAAAATAACCTTAAGTTTATAACATTTCAACATGTAATACATTTATACTAGTATTTTGACTTTATTGAAAATATTCAAATTTACATACAAATGTTCCAAGACCTAAAATACAACAATCAAACCATGATAATTGCTACAGTGCAAGTATACTCAAAAATATATTTCTAGTTGGCAATATCTTTGTAATTGCACAAAATAAAATTAAAATAGGAGCCTTTATAATAGAAATATCAAATTCCTAAGCCTCTGAATTTTGTCCCCTATTTGTACTCGAGCTAGAGCTAGTAAAAATATAAAAAGAGGAGAATGGATACAATCACTTAATAACCAAGGTACATTTATCCTTTGTGATTGCATATCAATTGACTTTTAAACGTGTATATATATAAGGAATACATGTACATAACCATATAAACACACTTATCACATATCACACGCATGCACAGTCATCATATATTCGCCAGCCACAATTTAATGCTCATTGCCATAATATTAACAAACATGTGGCAGTAGCAATTTAATAATTACGACTTGTCACAAATTTAACAATCATGTGACATATCGAATAATATGCATGGCCAATTCTTCCTTATATCCTTTGACTGAAAGCATGGGCTGTAAATCAAATAGGGTTCCATTCATATGAATAGACTACACAAGCTCACCAATTATGAGAAGTGACCCGATCAAGCATCACCATACTCATTATCAAACCATGACTTCTATCATTCTCAAATCCCCAATGTATCGTAAGCTCTAAGCTAGTCTTATCAACAAATAAGTTGAGATGGTTAGGTTTGAGTCATTTGACAAACAATAGGATAATCTCTCAACAAACAGTAAGATAATGTTTGCCTTCAATTACCAAAGGCAGCAATAAGGGTGTTTATAGGTTCGGTTTGGTTTGGTTTTGGCTAAAAATTGATCTTGGATCGGACTTCAATGCACTTATTTAAATTTTTTTTCCTTTTTTCCCATCTTCATAATAGTGCTATGCATTAAAATTAAATCTAATTCTTTTTGGCTCCTTTTTTTCATAAATAGAGGTATAAAAATATAATAAAATTTCAATGCGATAACGATAATTAATCATAAAAATTGATATAAGTTTTTAAGATTAAAATTATTTAATATTATGCATTTTCATTCAAGTCCTTTGAAAATGTTTATCTATATATTTATATTTTAATAAATAATAAAAAACTTATTATATAAAATTCAAAACAAAATGCTTCTTGTAGATAAATTGAATATTGAGGCTTTCAAGTTGCAAATAATTAAATGATGGTCATAGCATCATTATTATAATTATTTAATATTATGCATTTCTATTCAAGTCCTTTAAAAATGTTTATCTATTACTATAAAAAATTCAAAACAAATTGCTTCTTGTAGATAAATAGTTATATATTTAATAAATAAATAAGTAATATTTTTTAATTAAGTTTGGCTCGGTTTGGTTCGATTTCTTATACTCAAAACCGAACTTGAACCAAACCAACTGGTTCTCATATCATAAAAATTGAAGCAAGCTTGATTATTATTTGGTTTTGATCGGTTTCTTTCAGTTCAGGTTATTTTGGATCGGTCCTTTCGATTTGAATCGATTTTGAACACTCTTAGGTAGCAGTATAATACCATGTGAATTTTATTCACTCATCTCCCTCGATAAACTCTCACCAATACAATCATGCAAGGAAATGTGCCTACATATTTTAACACATGCACGTATACGGTGGCAAACTTATTATTTTTAATATAACAACACGCTGCTACATGTGAGCATCACATATTTTCATATCTCATTACACCACCATTATATTCCATTCATATATAACATTTTCCATATTTACAAGCATTGTGCTTTTCAATCACTTCACAATAATGATACTCGTATAACTAACAGAATACTTGAGATTATATATCTACACACACCTTTTCAAGCTACACAATCATATCCTAATAGAACAGCAACATCTTATTAGGTTCTTTCTCATCAATGACACATACACTTTGTGAAATTCACATACTTATGTTCAAAATATATTATTTTGAAAACTTAAATCAATCAATAGTGAATTACACAAAATAAATTTTCACCACCTACCTCAAACCTTTGAATAGTTAAAGATTTACCCCTAATGCTTTTGAAGCTTGTTGTAAAGCCAAACAAGTGCATGAATGATTAATATATAATTGATCATATCCAAACTGGTCACCATCATTATTTACATAATTTAAACTTTGTTCCAACACTTAAAATATATCAAAGATCTTGTTTCTAGCCTCTAAGCTTATCTATTGGGCTTATTAACTTTTATTAACTCCTTCAGGGTCATCAATGTCACATAACAACCTTCAAAACATATAATTAATACTCATTTTTTGGACATAAATGCCTAACAACCACCATTAATATGTATAACTTTCAATTATGGGTTTAAACAACTTAAATATCTTCCATTAACTCTATTTAAATGAATGAATCAGCCATAGCTTTCCTGTAACCCAACCTAGCCACATAGTAGCCCAAACAACGTAATCAACAATAGAATTTATAGGAATTGAAATTTTCAAGATATTAAGTGATAGTATTGCTAAAAAGAGGTTAGATAAAGATGAAAGGTCCCATTTATTGTAATTTTTTTTCTTTACCTTAAGAATAGATAATCTCTATTGTTAATGAAATACACTCGTTGTGGTAAACAAATTATCTAGTTTTTTACCTTTGTGTTTTTCTACATCTAGCTTCTAAAATCACTTTGTTCTTTGTGAACACTAAAATCATTAAAATATTTATTTCTTGCTTATTTGGTGAAAAATTCTCATTGAAATTTTACTTAACTATCATGCATTTTTGTAACCATACATTGAAAATGATTTCGATTGATAAATGGGCACTTCGATGGTTTTTTTTTAATTAAAAAAACATTAGTTTGAATTTAACATCTATCAACCCCTACATCACCCACACGGCCACACCCTCAACGGTATAGTTTTAATTATTTTCATTTTGTAATAATAAGTATTTAAAATCTAATATTTCTATGATACATAAAATCTAATATTTCGATTTACTGTTTTGGAATAATATATAAATATAATAGCAATGCCCCTTCTGTAACTGTAATGAACACGCACGATGGGTCGATGGCTGGTCAAAAAAAGAAAAAAGAAAAAGAAAAGGAAGAAGCCCGAGGGCCGAGGGAGCTTCGCAGGAGAGAGAAACGAATTTATCACATACAAATAAAAGCTTTTTGGAGCAGAAAACGGAGATTATTGGATCATTTTGTCGAAATTAGCGAGCCGAACATTGCACAACCACTACAGAACAGACAAAAGCTACCCACCCAATACCACCTCCAAGCCCAGCTGTCGAACGCGACCAGATATCCCAGAAGGAGAAGATAGAAGATCAACGCTCTGTTATCCTGGGAACGGTTTTATCTATTTTTATTGTTATTCTTCCTATTTCACCCTTTGGGTTTTCTTGTATTCACCAACCATACCATTCTTCCATGGCATCATCGAGATCTATGGTTCCCTCCCTTCTTCTCTTGTTTATTTCTGCCTTGTCTCTGTTTCAATCGGCGTCGTCCTCATCCGCGTTTTCGGCTTTGTGCTATCCATCCTCTGCTTTGTTTCTCTACACTATTCAATCTCAATGTCCTCGGCCGATCTTGCCGAAGCCACCTCACCAGGTAGATGTTCCTCATCCCTATCTCTCTTTCTTGATTTCAATTTGCAGTTGGTTGTATGGTTCCTTTTCCCCCCGTCGTTTGATTGTTTTATATCATTTTTTTTATGTCTGAAATTAATGGCCTGTAATTTTGGCCTTTATTCCCTGATATCTGAATTGTTCTTCTTGGTTGTTCAGTTAAAATGGCTATTTGGATATTTTATTCAGGCTATCGTTCCTATGTTATTCATTCGGTTAATTTCGGCCCCAGGAACTAGTTTCTGATGTGATGATTTGAAAAAAGGCAAATCGGAATATTGGATGTCGGTAGTCCACTGTTCGGTTTGATATGATATAATTGCAAATAAACACGGAACTGCGTGGTGAACTTCCAAGTCGGGCGACAATGTAATCTTTTAATCTGATAATGGGTTTCATTGTAGATTGTCTTGAGTCTAGAAATTTTCTATTTAACATTACAGAGAAGGAAAACCATGATTTGTTTTAGGCACAGTTGTACTTTCTCTGATTTTAGCTGTTTTAATGTGACTTTGAGGATTAATTTTGTTGGATCATCTAGCACTAGTTAGAGGTCAGCTCGTTTATAAATAACTCAGAAAATTAAACAGTGCGAGTTTAAAGTATGACAATTTAATTGAAGCCTTTGAGGGAACTGTCTTTGTGTCTTGTCTTATGCATTTAGACGTTCATATACTTGCATTAGTCTTGTTAATGCAAAAATAAAAGTCTCAATGTGATGTCATGCCTACAGACCCTTTAATTATCATGAAAGGAGTTGTCCTTTTCCCTGTTGACAAGATAGTTTATGAATTCTAGCATGAACGGGAAGATTCCATTCAATTTTCAATTTGTACCCAACAATACTATGCAGTTGCTGTGCTATGGAATGTATCATGTATGTATCCTATTATTAAGAGAAAAGAATCTTAAATTTAGGTAAATTGCGTGTTGAAGATTCTTTCCTCAGGAAAGTTGACACTGTCAGAGCAAGTTTAAAAGACTCCGTGTTTCCATAGGACCTAGGTAATCCTGCTTGTTCCTTCCTATGTACAAGTTCACTTCAGCTAAGATCCTTAGTTAGTGTGGGCTTAAATTTTTGTTTTTATGCAGTTTCCTTTTTAAACAGACAATAGTTTGTTTTGGTTCTCAAGTTCCTCCTGTCTTTTTTCTTGGATGTGAGATCCTCCCTGAATCAAGCTGGATTGCGGGATGATCTGCAATGGCTAGCTGAGATTGATTGCTGTTATTGCTACATTAATGATTTTTTTAGTTGATGTATTCAGCTTTGTCATTTTCAGGTTTTCCCCCTTTTAACTTTCCATCATTCATTTGAGCTAGTATTTTGCAAACTATTTTTTATCTCATAATCTAACAATATCAAATCAATCATTATTTAATGTGACCATTGTTATTTATATCCCTTTTTTAGAATCTTATGCAAACTCTCTCCCCATGTCTTCCATAAAGAGATAAGGCCTCAACAATTTTCTGTTGAGAAGTTTGCTTAGATGATGTTCCTTTCATATGGGAAAACGATACTTATACATGAAATTAGGCATCTCTAGATACTATGTTAATGGTGTGATTTTGATCATCTCTACCATCTGAATAGTATACTTGAGTTGCTGAGCCTAGCTGCCTAGGGCTGGAAAATAAGTCTGTGTTGCTTGGGCCTCAAGGCAAGGCTGTTGTCTCTTGTTTATTAATTTGTCATGTTTTTTTTTTAACTTTAAGTATCTTGCCTTATCTTGAGGATTTTACTATGCTTATTTATAACTGAAGTATGTTATTTTATTTTGTTACAAATAAACTAGTTTAGGTCCATCCCCTAGGCATTACTTAATATCTGGCAATTATATGAAAACATGGCTGTTTATTATTATTTTAGTGGATGCACGTAAAATATGGGGAAAAGGCACAATTTTGGCCTGGGAGCTACCTGATAGAACCCAGTTCTCCAGAAAAAGGGGACGTTTAAGGTGCAACGGTGCCCCCCTCCCCCATGCTTGAAAGATTTTCTCATAGCCATATTTGAGATGGCATTGTTACTCCAAGGTTGGATGCCCCATGCTATTGTATTGTGTTGGTGTGGTTTTGAAGTTCCAATATATGCCAAAATTCATTAGTTTTTCTTTCTCATAACTGGATCAATCAACTTAAAAGATTTAATTATTTATTGGTCCTTTTCTGTTGGTCATTTTTATTTATTTGTGCTTATCCCAATTTGATGTCATGTATTGAATCCTTGTTTTGATCTGTTCAGGTGGATGGAAATTTCGTAGAAGGAGTTTTGTCTGGCAAAAAGAAGATCGGTTTTGTCTCTGTTCTCTTCTATTCTTCCCAATGCCCATTTTCACACAGTTTACTTCCTAAATTTGAAACCCTCAGTTCTATGTTTCCTCAAGTAGAGCATTTGGCAATTGAGCAGTCGTCAGCCTTGCCAAGGTTTTAAAGATATCTCCTATTCTAAATTTTATGGCTAATTATGAAATTCATTGCAGTTTCTCTGTCACATGTTTGGTTTGTAAACATTAGTTCATTCTCTTGAGTTAGCTAGGCTCTTAGTTGGCTGGGCTAAAGCCATGAAGTACTGTCAAATAGTTTATCTTCTATGTTACATTGTATTTTTGTGCAGACAAATTAAGATTCAGCAGAAATTTTTTACTGAATGGGCAAACCTTTCAAGTGTTTGTTGATGCATCTTGATTTGTGTTTAATTCTGCAGCATATTTTCAAGGTATGGAATCCATAGTTTGCCAGCTATATTACTGGTGAACCAGACATCAAGGTTGAGATATCAGGGGCCAAAAGATCTTCTCTCACTTAAGTATTTTTATGAAAGAAACACAGGTAAGCTCATCCTGATTCTTATTTTCTGTAAATTGGTGGTGGTTTTTTAGAGACTTCCATTTTATACCTGCTCCTGAGCTGATGATAACTACTGGCCATGTGATAAGTTTTATTGCCAAGGAGATTAGTGTATTTTATCCCCGAGAAACTAAGAGCCTAAATATTCTGGAGTTTTTGTTGTTACATGCAAATATCATGTTGCAAAACCATCTACTTTGACTCCAAGAGACTTAACTGACTTTTGCAAGTGAGCGTATACCTCTCTTGACTAGTCTGCCACTCTGCCTTTGTATCTTAGGAATTGGGCCAATTCAATATTTTGCTGATGATCAACAGCGAAGCTCATGGAGTGAGAAAAAACCAACTATGAAGTCACTGACATTCTTGTCACTGGAAGAAATTACAACCAGGGAACCTTACTTAGCACTCTCCACATTGTTTCTCTGCCTGAGAATTCTTTTTTCTGTATTTTCAAAGATTGTATCGAGCGTCAGGGCTTTGTGGGTTTCGTATGTTCCTCATTTAAACTTGCAAATATTTGGGGAGACAAGCCAAGCGATGGGACGTTTTCTTCATGTGATTGATGTCAGAAGGATTTGGACGAAGCTTAGAATGTGCAAGGCTAGGAACTTTCATGTTTGGGCTTCGTCTCTGGCTTCGGTTTCTCTGGGCGAGTCATCATCATCAGCGAGGTGGTCATCACAAGGTTTGAATTAACAAACTCATGCCAGTCCTGTTGAGGCAGTATGAAAGTTCTTTATCAGATAACATCCTCAAGCTGCAGTGATGCTTGGGATCATATGGCCCTCTCTCAAATTTTACTGTTTAGTACCAATAGTTGAATGTCGTTCTTGTTGGAGCTGGGTTTTGGGGGATAGAGAACAGGCATCTAATTTTTGAGTACAGCCTTTGACCCCCCTGTAAATTATATGTGGCATGAAGCAAATTATACACGCGCCACTGGAATTTAACCATCTCTCTATCTCACCTGCGAATAAAACTCACTCGAGATGATTGTTTTTCATGATTCAACTGCCATCTACAAAATTCTGTTATATTGCTATGTAAAATGTGGCTGGAGGGTCAAGATTGCAATAAAGTTCTGTTCGATTGACGCTGTGGAAGGATCCAGTGGATACAAAGTAGGGCTGAAGTATAAATAAGCTCCGACTTCCAAAAAGGCACAATTGATATTCTTGTGTTTTAAAAGGTGTAATGTTGCCCTCAAGTCTTTTAAAATCGAACAATTTTGCCTGCACTAACGGAATTTCCTAATAATTTTAATTTCGTCATATGTGATCCGTGGATTGTTACCATGTGTGGTGGAGATTTTTTTACCATTGCTTTATGTGAGCTCATCTTCTTCTCCAATCTTGCTCACCTTAGTCCTCACTGCACGCCACTTCATCTTAATCCCAATTCCTTTGATTTCCACCGCCATGCCACTCTCAATTGCCACATCGAAGGCTTGCTCAACATTCTCAACACCCTTCACGTTCAACACTGCACCTATGTTGGTCACTCTATCTCTGCCATGATTGGCGGTTCACTAAGCTCGTCCTAACCTTTTTACGTAGCTCGTCCTCATCGACGCTTCTCCTTGGTAAAGTGAATTCAATTTCGAATTAGCTTGTCACCCACTCAACCATATTTAATTCTAACAGCCTTCTCAAATTCGCTTTCGACTTCATGTTTTTCTTTTAGATTTTTGAATGACTCCGTCGGCAAGGCATCATGCTTCTCTCCATTCAACAGTCTAGAATGAAACTCATCATCCATTTTCGCCACTACTCATCGGGATTCAGATCGCCTTCACTCTTTTGCGTCCACGTCCGCCATTCTGTTTGCACATCACATGCACTTTCTGAATCTCTTGAACAGCTCATCGATGTATCTATTTAGTTCTCATGACTATGTGGCCGATTCTGGAGGAATTTGCATTTTAGTAGACGTGGACTATTTAGTGGTTAATAATGGAAATGAGAATTTTGCATTTGTTTTCTAGGTTTGTATATATACTCCTCCAGTCTAGTAGATAAGTCAATTTCTAAAAGCATAATTTGATTCACCTTATAAATCATTTGTTGATGGGATTGTTTTGTTTCAAATTAAAATTTCTAAATTACCCTTAAAAAATAAGAGAAAGAAAAACAGAAAAAATAATATTATATGATCGACTTACTTTTTACTTGATAGTTATGCTTGAAATTTCATTTATTTTTATTCTTTGTATTTTTATTATATTGCTATTGATGAGATTGATATAAATGATTTATAAATAAGATTAGAGGAAGTATATTTTTATTTATTTTGGCTTCTTTATGGAGGAGATTGGGGTGTATTTCTAGGCTATATGCATATATTGCATACCAGAGTTTCTAGGATGCATGCATGTATTATTTCTAGGATTGTAAATCTCTATGCTTTTTTTTTGGGGGGGGGGGGGTTCAGGCAAAGAAGAAGCTTAAGCAAGTGGTCATTGATGATAAGAGGAAGATAAAGATAACAATATAGAGGTGAGGGGAAAGATGAAGAGGTACGAGTGAAGTAGATGAAAAACCAGCCTCCGTGGTAATAATCAAGTGGTCTCCCGCACACGTTGCAACAATATGTATGGATCTCATCTCACAAGATTAACACTGTTTGATCCAGTGACGGATCCAGAAACATTTGTGTGTGGGGGTCAAAATGTAAAATTACACAATAGTGGGGGCTGGAATTAATTTTAGCATTTTTACAAGTGAAAACTAAGGAATTTTAGCAAAAATTTTGTGGCAGGGGGGAGCATCCTTGCTTGCCCCCTAAATCAGTTACTGGTTTGATCATTCTGTTAAAAAATCGGTAAAATTATTCGATTTAAAAAATTGTGAGGATGATATTAAGCTTTTTAAATGTAATGATGCCAATTATGCCTTTTAAAACATAATGATATTAATTGTGCTTTTTTAAAAATTTCAAGATAAATTTATACTTTAACCTTATAAAATATACACAATACTGTATATTAAATTTAACCATTTTGATCTCACTCACAGTGAAGACGTTAGGAATGTGAAAGTAACTCGGAGAAAGTGGATGAAGCCTTGGCTAATAGATATCGCCTATCGCCATAAATTTGAGAGGTGAAAAGGGGAAAGCTCCAATGAAGGCTGTGGACAGTTGTACTCGTGAGAGGCTTCTTCACCTCCCTGCTATTCCGTGCCCATCCTTGTCATTCCAAAACCGCACGTTTTAAGTTTCAACAAGCAACCCCATGAACCGACGTACTCTTTTTCTTTTCATTATTTTTATTAAAAAAATATAATTATCAGTACCTATAATATTATTTGATTTTAAAATTCTTATATTTTTTAATATTTTTAGTCTATATAATTTTTAATAAATTGAGTGACATTTATTTTTTAAGTTTCTGTAGTTTTAATTTTTAAATTTTTTATAAGGCCTGAAAATACTGTAAACAACTATAAAAGTTAAAAACAAAGCCCAGTAAAATCATAAAGATTAATAATTGAATTTTTTTAAATTTTATTGATCCCTCTAAATTAAATTATAAAAAAGAATCTCTTCTTTTGTGGTGAAAAACCCTCTCTCTTCCTCTTTTTAACCCCGGGAAAATAAAAAGGAGAAGAAGCTGGTAGCTTTGCTGTTACTCATCTTTCTCCTCACGCATATATAATCAATTCAAAGTCCGCCTCCTAAAGTTATCCGCACAATATTATTTGCTTTAGCATCCTTAGAAATTGGAATAAAACGCAGTTCAAAATTAATATACATATTGTGTGTGTGTGTGTGAATATATATATATGTATGTATGTATGCATGCATGTATGTATGCAAGAATCATAGAGCAGAGGCTAACGGCCAATTGGCCACGGTGGGGCCACGTAGACTATTCTCAAGTTTGTTCCTTTCGTGATGGATAAGCACTCAAGCCATGAAAAACGCTGGTGGCTTGTGAGTTTGAGTCTTCTCTCCAAGAGCGACATGACACCGTAATGGTGGCCTGCTCTTGATCGCATATGAAATTCCACTTATAACTTCATGAAAGCCACCTTCTTCGACTCAATTATTCAACTTCCATCATTCAAACATCCTGCCTTCTATTATATAAACCAGCCTTCACTCTCGCCACCCTTCCAGATCCAGAAATCCTCCCGACATGGATTTGGACCTCGATGAGTGGGATTTCCTGTCTGATGATGGCTTCCTTGATTTCAGTGAAGATGGTCAGAAGAAGGTTTTCTTGGGAAAACATTACTCCGATTCAGTAAGCGTTTTCGACCCGGATTACTTCATTTGCCCTTCGCCCAGGTCCCTGAAAAGCACCGAATCGCCCAGGAATTCAAGGCTGCCAAATCAACTTGTTCCTGTTCCAATCCCAATTCGATTGGAACCCAGAAGTCCGAATGATGAGATCGCGAAGGAAATCATCGCTAGGAATCCTATTGAGGTCCCGTCAGCTTCGGTTCAGAAAACCAGAGGCTCCCAGATTGGGGGCGTGGAAGCTGATCAAGACTCTGTCTCACAGGTTTTCTTCAAAATGAAGGAAAACGAATTCGTCGACATGAAAATGGACTCACCCAAGTCTGGCAGCAAAGGAATGTTGCCTCCAATTGATACCATGAAATTCGATGACAAAGGAGAAGCCATGGAAATCATGATCTCTCCCCAGCTCAATATCGAGAAAGGAATACTTACCCACAAAGAAGATCAGGACTCCATTTGGGAACACAACAAAGATGGGTTCAATTTATGGAAGTGGAGCTTCACAGGAATTGGAGCTATATGTTCCTTTGGCGTTGCTGCTGCTACAGTCTGTATCCTGTTCTTTGGTAGCCACCAAAAGAACAAACTCCACCACAACCACAAGATTCGTTTCCAGATCTATGCCGATGACAAGGTATACCTAGAATTTCTCACAACTCTCATCGGTTTCGTTGTCTGTATATTCTATTAGACCATAACTGTGTATATATTATGGATTGTGAGTTGAATTTGATCAAAACCCTTGAATGATGAACTGCTACTTGGGCGTGATTGCAGAGGATCAATCAAGTAATGCAGCAGGCAAACAAAATGAACGAGGCAATTTCTGCAGCAACTGGTGTTCCTCTGAGCAGAGCCCACATAACCTACGGTGGCTATCACAATGGTCTCTAAGAACCTTAAAATATTAGATCATATCTCCTGGTATTACTATTATATAGTTTTGTGCATAAAATTACGAGTTGTAATTCTTATCCCTCTTGTTTGCAGTCCTGTATATCTGTGTGCTGTAAATGGATTTTAGCTTGTAATGCAGTCTATTATACTTCCAATTCGCTGCTGATTGCTGTTTGGGTATTTGATATTCGAAGTTGCCAGCTTGCAGAGTAATGGCAAAAAAGAAATCCATTTTTAAAATAGCGGGGGGGGGGGGGTGTAAATTAATGACATTGAAAATTTTGTGTGGGTTACACTTTGATCAAGTAATAGCATGTGGTGTGACAACAATAGTGTTTTATTTTTCTTGACTCAAGCCTAAAATAGAAGTTCTAAGAAATCATGTTCCGGAAAACTTTTGGTTTTGTTTTTAAAATATCATTAGCAGGCAGAAAAGGAAATATGGACCAACCCATCTCACGTGGATTTTGAAAAAATATGTTAGGTTGAAGTTAACTTATTTTTATATGATGATTTCAGTTAAAACTGTAAAAGTTGATAGATTAAATGAGATAATCCACCAATCCATTTGACTTCTTTTTTTTTTTTAGAAAAAATCATGCGTAAATAATACATATCAATATATATATGCAACTTAAAATTTACATTATAACAATAAAACATAATTATCAAAATAAATTATAATGAAGATATAATCATTCATCATAATTTGTGATCTACCAAACACGAGCTTAAAATAAACATGAATCATGTCATGTCTATCAAAATCCACAAGTCAGAAATGAGGGCGTCAAAGCTTAGGCCAACTTGGAGGGAGAGAAGAAAATAATAATCAAACACATTAGGGAGGAAGAGTTGGACACAACTGAGGCATCTAGGTTGAGATCTTTTTTATTTTTTATTTTTCAATTTTTTGGCTTCTTTTATTTTTTATTTTGATTGATAAGTGTTGGAAATTTGGAATTTTTTTATTTCCCTTGATATTTTAATTTTTTAAAAAATATGAGCTAAGTAGGTCAACACTAACTCATATGAGTTGACATATTTGATTTATGCCTAAATGGTCTGAGTTAAAAAAAAAAAATCTTTTTATTTGGGTCAAGTTATTTTTGTAATGCGATCTATATAGCAAGTTATTAGAATCAATTTGTGTAATCCAACTCATATTTTCAGCTTTATTATTAGGCAGGTATCCTATACGGTTCACCGATCCTACACGTTTTTCCCTCGTGATCCGTAGTAAATTTATAGGATATGTTTTGCAATTTATTATGATGAGAAGGTTGCCAAGCAGTTGAGGGGAAATGGTAAGAATGTATTCTATTTCCAAACATGTTTTCCTTTCCGAAGATACAGATACCGATAAAGTGCAGCAAGACAAATAGGTTGATGTGAAATACTTTCTTGTTGGTTCTACTCACGTCTCGCGGACTGAATGAGTCCAAGCTGCACACTGGTGAGATGCCCTACACGCATAGCTCTCAAGATATTTATGATACGGAACAGTGACACAGCTGTGAGAAGGAGATGGAATGATCGTCGAACCACCAAAAATAGATGGGATCAAGTGTAGGGAGAAGGGGTGTTCCATCACACAAATGGCACACGGTACTGTTGATTGTGGCTGCATCGTCAAAACTGGTGACGTGGAGGGCAATGGAATGGCAGAAAAGGCACGGCGATATCATGGACCATCTCGGGGTGCAGTGTACTTTGCAGGCAAGTCACTGCATCGTATATCCCATTCGGGTCTTTGTGACATGTGGGGGTATCAATTATTCAAGATTCAAGAAAAGGTTAGGGCTCGGAACCCTGTGGAATCTTATTACCTATTCCGTGTCCCCCTCTAAGAAGTCAATCATTTTGCTGCTTGCGTTGCGGCATTTTTTTTTCTTTCCATCCACTTGTCCCTTTTCTTTTTTCTTTTTTTTTTTGTCGGACCATGAAGGTTATGGACTTAATACATACTCAGAAAGTAGAAAAATCACCTTATTTTACTATGGGACAAAAAAAAAAGTCAAGGCTTGCTAATGGGCCGGGATTGATGCCAGATAGTTGATATGGGCGACTAAAGCGCCAGAATTGGGACTCTGTTGCTTTCAGAAATCTGCTCCTGACATGTTTATTTCTTGGGCTGGGGGGCTAGGAAATAGGGAAGTTGAGGAAATACATACGGCCCAAAAATTGTCGGGTGATGATCAAGGCCTAAAAATTACCATTTTTTGAATTGAAAGTTTGATTTCTGGAACACAAATTGTAATTCGTACCTGGGATGGTATGTCTGCGGTCTGCCAAAGAGGCATGCATCAGATTAAGAATCAGAGGATATTCAGGTAATTAAAAAGTAACGTAACTCAAATAGGTGGGGCCCTAAAAGAGAGATGGATATAGGAGGTTAGTTGAATTGAGAAACGTGTATTAAAGATCAACTCAAGAGGGCAGGACAAGAACAAGAGCAGTAGGATGTGAGGAGTGACCGAGAAGATAAACAAACAGGGATGTTGCCTGACCTCCCTGAATGAACGTAAAAGTTTCATCGTTAATATGAGCCTCTTTTGAGCAGGAAGCCGCATTCCGCCTAACCTCTCAGCTTCTGTAGAGGCCAGAATTAGGTTTTAGGGTTTGGGAAGCGAACAAGTGGAAAGCGACAAGCGTTCAATCAATTCTGTGTTCTGGAGCAGAGCATCGCATTCGCAGTTTTGCACCGCGGATCTCCGCTACCTCCAAACCTAGTCCTCACCCCCCTGCCCTTAATCTCTGAATAATATACGTGCCATCTCGTTATCTGGAATCAATCACCATACCGCCTTTTGTTGTCGTTGTTATTTCTCGAAGCAAATAATTTTATATATTTTTCTTTGGGAGAAAGCGGAAATATTTTAGTTTTAATTCAAAGTGAAATTTAAAAATAGTGAATTAAAAAGGAAGAGAAAGGAAGGAAGAACTAAGTGATAAAAATAAAAGTACAATTTTATTAGGAATGGTTGTAGAAAACAAGGGAGGAAATTATAAACGAAGAAGAGGAGAATGAATGCATGCACAATAATAATAATAATAATATACACAAGAGACTCAGCAATGAGCACTCAGAAGACGAGGGCGAGTGCGACAGCAACGACGGAAGCAAAAGCGGAAGGCAGGAAGAGGGTGGGCGGAGCATCAGATGTGGGAGTCGGCGCTGGTCCTTCTGCCGCCGACGCCGCCATCGCCATCGCCATCATCATCATTATAGCTGCCTTCATCCTCATTCCCTCCATTTTCCTCTCTCTCTCTCTCTCTCTCTCTCTCTCTCTCTCTCTGTGTTTCCTGATGGCTTTGCTGCTTCACAAACTTGACGCGCCAATGCAAGGCCTGTGTGGTCGAGCAGCTTATTATATATGTACTCATTCATTGTTGATTGTGACCCAGGCTTCTAATGCCTGCCCGCCCTTCTCTTTTTGAATTGTTTTGACACTATATGAGAGCTGCCCCACCTGCCCGTTTGGTGAACAGGGTGTTTTTCAACCGTTTCTACCTGCCTTCCAGCTGTCCCCCACGCCCCTCTCTTCTTCTATTCCCCTTTCTTTACATCTTTTCCCCTAAATAATACGATTATCATACACTAATATGCATATATTAGAAAAAATAATAGTAAATGTTACCTCTACTAGTAATTTAATTAATACTGTATTTTGCTTCCTTTGCGAGAGGAAGTTGGAGTACTCTTACTTTTGGACTCTAATGTTCTAATGGTTTTGTTGTCATGCCGCAGCTATACTTTTTACATTATGTTATATATTGCCAAATGTTTAGCTTTGTCCAATCCGTGGGGGTTGCTGACTGTCAGGCTGTTCATGAAATTTGTCTTCTTCTTCTGTCTCCAATATATTTAATTACTTATTGTTGTCCTAGTTGTCGCGTATCTCTTGAAGATTTTATCGCCCATAATCACATTACCTTATTCTTCTCAAGATCCCTTGCGGGTTCATAATTCGGGTTGCCAAATAATTGGCTGATTTCATCGAGCTCATCCTTTTTGTGCTGGCCACGTGGTTTGTGATTGTTGTTGTTTTTATTTATTTATTGAGTATGATAATCTATAATGTTTGTTATCGGCCCATGGGTTGGCGCCCCAACAATAAAAAAGCAGCCGAGTTTAAAGTTGAATTCAAAGTTCCAAGCCTCGCTTTTGCCAGAGTTGGGGTTAGAAATCGGAACAAATTACTGATGAGAGGGAAGGGTTGGTGAGGAAATAGCGTTGCGTCACATCTTGCTTCTTGGCTTTTAAAGCTTCTGGAAGACCGTTTCAATTCAAACTTTTGTTTTTTTGTTTTTTGTTTTTTATTTTTCCGGAAGGCCATGCTGACGTGTTCTAACGGTTATAACTTGCCTAAACTAAGGCATTGGAATTGAACGGGACATCACACACCCTCTATTGGCTACTTCTCAACTGGGGTGGAAAATCATGCCCTTACATCCTGATCTATTTCAATCTTGATCTAACTTATTGATTAAATAAGTTTAATTTATAAGCTCAATGGGTGGATTTATTTACATACACATATTATATATAATATTACATACATATTAATTTCACAATTTAATTTTTAATCAATATATATTTTTTAAATGTCTAGTTATGTTTTCACTCAAGTTAGACTTGTATGTTGATTTTAATATTATTATTTTATTATTGTATTATAGTTGTTAATTTTTTTAATTATTATATATTGTAATTGATAAATCAAGCTATATAGTTATATTAATAGTCATAAAGTATATTCGAGGCATTTAAAACTAAAATACAAGCTTATTTAAAAGGTTTAAGCTTTTGGCTAAGCCAAATTTAGGTAGGCTCAAATGAGAAAAGCCTTGTACATGCTTTAAATCAGGCCAAAGCCTCTGACTTACCACACAAGCTTGAATCCATTGTATTAGAGCACTTCTCGTGCACCTTCCCATTTGAGTATACTCCTCTAGTGTTATTTGTAGAGTAGTGAAAATGTACTTATTTTTGTCATATTCACGAGACATCTTAATAATTATTATACTTATTTGTAACTTTTTGTTTTAATTAAATAATAAGAATGCTATTAAACGTTAGAATATTTTTTTAAAAGCATTTATTTTGACTAAGGACAAGTTGAACATTTATTGAATTTTTAGAAAAAATTAATAATATTTAAAATTTTTCCTGTTCTGGTAAAAATATTAGAAGTAATTTATAAATAAGATTGGAAAGGATGCACGCTTTAAAAATAAATTATTATTATATTTAATAACCTCTCTAATATTTAGTAGTTAGCAGAGGATAAAGATGGACAAAATAATTTTTAAGATGTTTTTTAAATAAAACCAACACAAATATCTTTTTCATGACTTATACACAGCACCAGAGCAGTATATATTTTTTAACAAAAGGTATCCCCAAATTAGATCAAAATGAAAGCTACTATGGTTGCTAACCAACGTTATCGTATGTATTAATCAGTGTCATGGTTTTTTAGCTCGGATATAATTATTAATTGTGGCCTTGAAGATATCACATTCAATAATGATTGTACATGTATTTTAGAAAGAAGACCAGGTCAAGGCACTGCCTCCATGCTCCACCTGTGGTATTCAAATTGTGGGAGTGGGAAAGATAACCATGCCAGAGAAGCTGCTCTCTAAAATCAATGGAAGTGGGCCCGTCTTGGGTACTTATTACCATGGTAAAATATATAAACGTAAATCATTCAGATTTAATATTTTTTAAATTTTTAATTTTATTTTATATTTATTAAAATAAAAAATTATAAATATTTCAGTAAATAATTTAATATCAATTAAAATAGTACAAATTTGATTTATATAGTTTAATTTAATATTCAAAATTTTATAATTTTCATATATTGACTATCCAAATATATTCTACATAATCCAGATTTAATATTATAAATTTTTATAATTTTTAATTTTTAAAAATAAAATATTAAAAATTAAAATATATAATTTCCTAAATGTTATTTTTTTTAAATTATAAGTTAAAAATTTTAAATATGGCTTGTACATAATATGTCTATATAGTCAATATATAAAAAATTTAATATTAAATTAGACTCTCAAAATTAAATATTGACTAAATTAGTCATAAAAATATTTATTTTAATTTTTTGTAATCCATTTTTTAAAGTATAAAATTATTTCCTTCAATCTAGGTCGTTTAGATTTTATCAACCTAATGGTGCTTATCAAAGTGATGAATACTAAAGACAAGTTCCACGAAAGTGAAGATCATGGAGAAATCCAAACTCGTCTATAAATAAAGGAGAGGCCTCCCTCTAAAAACATGGATCACCAATCAGGAACTACCGCTCAATGCAACATTTAGATGTAGCCTCTTCTACTCGTGTTTTAGCTTCCCATTTAACTCTAGCCTATATTTAACCTTCAATCTTCTTTATATTTTCAAACCAACCTTTTCCCCTTAATTTAGCTCATTTTCATTTTGGCTATTTACTTTCCTTAGTAAGTTGACTCTAGCCTACATCCATTCTTTATCCAATACATATTTTGTTAGGAAAATTATAGATAAACCCACCCATGGATTACAATGTTTAAAAAGTTTGATGAAATACTTAAATAATTCCAAAGTCCTATGGATTTTACTTGTAATTAATTATTGGGGTAGATTTATCAAAATATCCTTCTTCTTTTACTCTCCTCCCAACATTCCTAAAACCACCTTGAACCTAGTCAGAATTACACACACCAGACCATCTACTTCTTCACCTTCATCTGCAAGCACGCTGCCCTCTTAGTATTTCCACATATATAATTTTTCTTGAGAGTGTATTTTCAAGAGCAACAAAGTCTCTTACCAAGGCCACTAGTTGTCACCAAAGCTCTAGTCACCTTCTTCACTCCCTTCCCCTTACATTTCCCTCTACTAAATTCGATCCAGCTATTGTCATTGTCATTGCCTTCAATTTGCCACCATTATGGTAAGACATCCCTCTTACTATAGTGATAACCAACAACCAACAATGCCATTACATTAGAAGAGTTACAGCATTGAGATAGGAGGAAAGAGATGATGGGAAAAATAAAAACATTGATCAAAGAGAGAAAGTGTATGGTGATTTCTTGATGTCTATGCAAGTATTGCAAATGAAGAAGGTGGTGGGTGCACTTCCATCTCAAGTTAGATGGTTTTTAATTGATCAAGTGAAGGTGGTACTTCTCTTCTTCCTCTAGCTGCTCCTATAAACCATTTAGTTGAAGATCTGTATCCATTGAATCATAGCCAATCAATGAAGCTTTGTAAGACATTTGTGTATTCTTTGCAAGTATGCTAGGGCGTGCTTTGATAATCAAATTTACCCTCTGAAAAAGACCCATCATGTTGAATTTTTATACCCATCACACCTTGATGCTCAAGCTTTTTTGTAGCACACCAATTTTTTTTAAATAATTTAACTCAATCATAGTTGGGTTACAGCCACCCAACACATTTTTATATCAATAATTTCAATATAAAATATCTTATAATTGACTTCAACTCACACAATATAACATTTCAGATAAATTTTTACCACCCACGTGCCATTAGGCCAAATCACATTTCTCCATCCTTATACTCCAAACAAGTAAATTAAATCACATTTATCCATCCTTATACTCCCAACAAGTAAAATACCTAATTTAGTCAATTTTCAAAACAAGCCAGTTATTTGACCTCATAATCATGCCATTTTAACCAATTCAAAGTAAATCAAATATTAAATTTACAGTTATCCAAAGTGTACCAAAAATAGAAATAGTTTGAAAGCATGATTACATTTATATATTCATATAATTGTCAATAAACAAAAAGACCTAATATTGGCAATATAAAACATTATAAATTGTAAATTAAATACCTAAAAGGACAGTGGATCTATACCACTAAGCCTCTGGGACTCCTCCACGTGTCACTCGTGGCTCTTCTCCTGAAAATTGTTAACCACATAATGAGACTCAAAAGTCCCAGTAACCAAAGCCAATTTATGATAGTGTGTACAAACAGTTAAGTGTGTATTTATTAAGTAAAAATTAAAAATAATATAATTCTAATAAATATAAGAAATATTACAATACACACAAATAACCATCATTATATCCCTCCATTAACCTCGAGCCGTAACCTTCACTCGGTGCTAAATTACCTGACCAAAGGTAGATTAGCCCGAGCCCTTACAAGCCACCTATTGATCTCCAATAGGGACGTACCATGTGGCACATAAATACAACAACAATATCAAATCTCCCAACACCTCCCACAATAATCAAACAAATTCATAATAATATTGCACAATTATACAATATTACAAAAATTCATAATTTTCTCAATAATCACCCAATTAATATGAAGTAACACTAATCACAAGTTAAAAGCATGGTTATCTCTTGGTTTTTTCAATAAATTATTCCTTATAATTTCTCTCCCACCACAATCTTCACCAATAATACAATCTACAAATAACATATTATTTATAAATATTAGTTTCAATTTTTGAAACTAATAAAATAATTCTAATAATAGAATTAAAAATATAACATAATTTCTAATCTCAATCTTAATACAAATTCAGAGTTAATACTATTAAGTAAAATTTTTAACTCCTCTTTTACTCATCAATAAACATTAAAAATCTAAAAATTAAATTTTAAACTAATTTCTATTATTTAAATTTTTTTATTTCATAAATTCGCACCTAAAATACTCAACAATTGAAAATTGAGTCTCAAGCTTAGAATCATAATTCTATAGCCATAATAATTCATTTCTCATCCCAAGTAATCATCTAAATCTCAATAAATTAACATATATTTTTAGATTTAATAAAAATTTAGTTTAAAATTTGATCCATAAGTCACAAATTCAAAGATCATCAATAAATTTATACTCTAGAATATTTATTATACTACTAACAACCTCAAAAACCATATTTATTTAACATAAATTCACCTCTCTTTCAAATCCTAAATTTTCTACCACCTTAAAATCAAAAACCAAAGAGGAAAGATGACTAAGAAAAAATTTTAGAACACATACTTAGTCTTGAAAAGCTTGAAATCACACCCTAAATATCCTATCAAAAACTCTTACCTTAAAACCCAGCACTGGCGAACTTGCGCACCGTCACCCCCTCTGTTCGCGCACGAAGAGAAATGAAAAAAAAAGGAGAAATGAAGAAATAAAGAAGGAGGTGGGTTTTTAAAAAAAATACTGTGGGTCTCACATTTTTTTATTATTTCTTCTTTCCTCTCTCTTCTTTCTTTTTTTATTATGATTATATAAACATAATCATTGCACCGGGAGAGCGCTGAAAGTTTACTTCTTCTTCCCTTTTTTTGTTATTCATACCTTTTCTCTTTTTTTATAATAATAATAATTTAATAATATATTTTTTAATTAATTAATTAATTTATTTTTTTTAAAATTAATTTAGAATTATATCGTAAGTTAAATTTAATAATTATTTTCTACTAATTTACTTATCTCTAAATATTTTTAAAAATTTTTATTAACCTAAATTAATTATTAAAATTTAAATTAAAATGTTAATTTTTTATATGCCGTTTTAAAATATCATCATCTTCCTTTGAAGTACCTTTCAATGTCTTGCCAACAGTGTCATTTAAGGGTGCCATTAACGATTTGGAACCTTAGCCATTGTGGGAGGAGAGGGGAGTCCAAGGGGTGTGAAGTAAGGATATTTTGGTAAATTCATCTTAAAAATCAACTACAGTTAACGTCTATGGCATTTTGGAGTTATTTGAGCATATCATGGGACTTTTTAGAAATTAGAACCTATTCGTGGGACTTTTATGCGATCTTTCTTATTTTGTTTTGGGGAGAATCTTGCTAAAGTCCTTGTAATCAAGATATTCACAGAAAGAGTCAATAAAATATGATATTATTTTGTAGGTGTAAGGACCTCGGTCATAATTAAAATTCTTATTGAGATGACGTAAATGCTCCCCCCCCCCCCTCTCTCTCTCAAGTCACTATCAGCGATACCAACGAAGCTCCACCACCAACGGGGAGGCTGCCATCATCGGTGGCTAAAGCAATGGTTAAACATGGTCAAACGTTTCAAAGGGAAATTTGAGCTCTTAACCCCTTGGTTGCTCAAAAAACATTTTATCACTCACTTGTTAAAGCTCTTGAATTATATATTAAAAACATAATATATATCATAACGTTTGTTTTCAAGCATACGTGTGCGTTGCTATTAATTACAGACACGTTATTGTTAATATCCGAGCATGACTTGTTAATACATAAAAAAATTATCACTTTTTAACATTTAACTTTTTTAAAATTTTACAACTCATTTTTTCATTATTGATTAGATGTCAATATTATGTTAAATAAATAAATATACATTATACATTTATTTTTTAAGTATTTTTGTGAGCTTTATTTAATCATTAACATGTTATTAATATTTGAGTCATTATTTATAAATATTTAAATATAATTTATTAATACATAAAAAAATTAAAGGGTAAAAATAGCCTGTAATTTTGTTTTGAAGGGTGTTGGTATTCTAGACTTTTACCTGGAACGATTTTATCTAAAAAAAAGGGAATAACTTCGCCCTATGGTTAACCTAACAAATTGTTGGCCATTAAACCTTGCCATTGACTAATAACTTTACACGTTGCCTTTTCCTTCCTCTTGCTTCTTCTTCTCTTTCCTCATCTTGTTCAGAGCAATTAGATCCAACTCTGCTCTTACTCGATGAAATCAACGAGTAAGCACACCCAGCCTCTCAGTCCTACTGTTGATCTTGTCCATGTCCATGAACGCGAAGTCAAAAGAAAAGCCAGAAGTTGGGACGAGATACCGAGTTCCTAGATACCAAACACTTCGAGTTCTTGCATTTGTTGAGGGTTGTGTCGGTGATAGCTTCCTTTGAGGGTTGTCGGCGGCGTTCTAACGATCGCTGGAAGTGGGACCTTCCTTGTTATTACTACCAGATCTACTTTTGTGTTCTCCTTTCTTGCTTGACTGCTTCTTCTAGCCCAACATTTGACTCGGAGCTCTCATGCATTCTATCCGCATCCCCTTGTTGCTCATCAAGTTTTGTTTGTTTTATTCCAAGAGAATAAAAAAATAAATAATCAAATCCTATGCCTGTTTGTGTTGTGTTCTGGCTCTGTTCAAGCTTTTTATTTTTTGTCCATGGAGAATTGCCTACTTCATCTTTTCTCAAAGTCACGATGACTGGAAATCAAGGTTTGAGTTAGACAAGAAAGGGTAAGAGATTAAAGACTTGATTGTGGAGAATGAAGGGGTTGAGGAGATATATGGCGACGTTGTCCCTGACAGGACTAACCATAAAAGCTTCTAGAGTAGGTATTTTTATACGATGCATAGACTAAAGTGGACGGAGGATTCTAGAGCCATGCTTGTGGAGTGTGCAATTTCTAGTGACAAGGAGGAGGATTTGGGTTGGGATCTTGATGATGACGGTGAAATTAAAGAAGCTGGGAAAATTCCGTCGAAGTTGCTACATGTGAAATTAAAGAATTATAGTTCATGTGTGGCACTTTTTTTTGGGACAAACTTATAATAAAAGGATAACAAATCTCTCCCGCTCCTCTTTCTCACGGCTTCTATTTGCTTTCCTTTCATCCACCAACTTCAATCTTCATCATCCTTCAAGGCTGATGCTGCACAAGGTAGATGCTTGTTGATTTATTCTTTATGATTTTTGGGCTTATTTAAGTATGTGAATTAGTCTAAGAAAAAAGGAACGGGGAATAATGTGATAAATATAAATGTTTCCTTTGCTCTTTGTTATTCTGCTATTTCATCTTGCTCTGTTTTGCTGTGAATGTTCCCTTGGAACGTTAGCCTTGTGGGGTACAAGATGAAGGAGAAAGTTTCGATAAGAACAAAGTAGAGCAAAATGGGGACGAGGAAGGCGGCGTACGAGATAACTGCAGAAGAAAGTTTTGATTTTTGGAGGGAAGGAGGTAGACGGCCAACATGTTGAATTTTTGGAGGGACCAGTATGCGTGAGGGAGGGCTGTAATGAATTCTTGGGTTTATTTCACCAGCAGTTACAGTTACTCTCAAAATTCTCAAATCCATTGATCTAATCTAACAACAAAGAAGCAGCCACGCAGCGCCACTCACTCTGTGCTTGTAATCAAGACACTGATGGGATCCAGATCCCTCTTCTCATGTTCAAGGAAATGATCCAGAAAGAGCCTGACAAAGTCTTGTCCAGGGTGCAGGATATGATTGCTCTGAAGCAAGGCGAGGAAAGAGAAGAGGAAGGAGAAGGCAACACGTGTAAAATCAGTCAAAGCCAATATTCAACGGTCAATAGTTAGCTAGGTTAACTGTGGAATGAAATTGCCATCTTTTTTAAAATTTTGAAGGTAAAATTGTCCCAAACAAAGGTTAAGGTTATCAGACATAAAAAAAATATTTTTATCATTTAATTTTAAATAAAAAAAGTTTTTAATTTTTAAAAACCAACATATTTAATTTATTTTACAACTTATTCATTTAACATTAATGAGTTATCAATATTATCATAAAATAAAAACATATAAATATAATAAATTTATTTTATAGACATTTTATGAGCTCTAATTAATCATGAACTTGTTGTTTTTAATATCCGAAACATAACTTATAAATATTTAAACATAAATTTGTAATAAATAAAGAAGTTTTTAATTTTTAAAACTCAACTTGTAAGAATCATATAAACATTTTTGTTTTCTGTTCATGCATATTGCTTGCCACTCTTTAAAAATAAATGAAGGAACGCAGGATGAGATGCTTCTGGGATCTGGCCTTAAAAACAGACGCTTCCAATGAAAACCGAGAAGGCCGGACAATGCATCTATCATTCCCGGCGCACTAGCATGACAAAATTCTCGTTCCTTCTCAGACTAAATTTGGGCTTTGGAATTTGGAAAAGTTATTTCTGATTATTTTAGCAAAATAAAAAAAATGATTAAATCATTAATTATTAATTCGATTCAAAAATATAATAATCTTTCAATTTTATCCTTATTCATATGAAGAATTTTTAAATTTTTATCATATTCTTTCACATATTTAATACATTTAAATAGGAATGATTTTGTAAATCATAATTAATATTCCATTGAGTATCTTATTAAAAATTAAATAATTTTTCTACGATACATCTTGTAATGGAGATTGAAGAAAGCATATAATTTTTAAAACCCAGCCCCCAACAACATATAATGGCTCTATTAAACAAATGAAAATCCATGACAAAAAATCAATATAAATATGCCAAATTACATATAAAAAGCCAATTTATCGAACGTGATACATTTTTATTTTCACCGAGTGTTAAGTTTCGGTGCCAAGAATACCTCCTGAAGAACCATCCAAGCATGTCAATTTGTGACTTGTGAGAAAACATTAGTTTAGGCTATGTGAATATACCTTTGAATTCCTGTATTGCGTGACGTTACTGATAAGATATGAACGGCATGTAATTAAGTTTACTTTAGATGGTGAGTATTTTATTATGATCATTCAAATAAGGATATTTGGAATATCTATTACATTATTTAGGATTTAATTAGATTTTCTTATCAATATTTATTTATTTAACTTTTATTTATTTTCAATAAAACAGGTATCTAGATAAATATAGATTATTTTATCACACCTCAAGACTAGATTAGGATTTGATTTATTAAGATATATTCAGGAATCTTTAAATAGTCTTAAAGTTTTACAATTGTATTTAGACAAATTTTGAATATTGAATAAAGAGTTATTGTTTTCTCAACTCGCCTCTCTCACGCCCTTCGGCCCTTCCCCATCCCCGTTTCACATCAATTTTCTATCTTACATATCTCCAGGGCTATGCCACACAGCAACTTAATAATGGGAGAATGACAGAAAAATATTAAAAAAATTAATTAATTTAAATTAAATTTTAAGTGTTAAATTTTAAAAACTTATAACTTGTATTTTAAATTTTAATAAAAAAATAAATTTTAAAAAATAAATTATAAATTTATCATAATGTAATTGTAAAATTGAGGGATTGAATTATAAATTTTTATAATTTAACATTTATGATCTAATTTAAATTAAATAATCCGAAAGATACTTTTGTGATTCTCCCCGTAACAATTCTTGGTTGGCACGTGGTATTTAATTATTTTTTTTTGTTGGTAAAATGTGATATTTAAATTTAAATGCAAAAGATATACCTAATCACTTCAACATAATAACAACTAACTTCAACCAGCAATCTGAAGACAAATACTCCCTCCAGTTTATAGGATATTTTTCAGAAGAATTTTTTAATTTTTAATATTAAATATTCGATGCAATATCAACTCTAAGAATAAGAAGGTTGTATAAATTTAAATTTTTTATTTAAATAAAAATAAAATTTAAAATTTATTATATATTTTTTAAAATTAATTATTTAACTTTTTTTAATTTCAATGAGATACTTAAAAATATTTTATAATAATAAAAATAGGATGGATTAATTTATAAACATGACGGTGAATTCGGAGACGATGGCAAGTTGCAAAGAGAACAAACGAACAAATTCAAAATACATTTTTTTTATTATCCCAATTATTGGAAAAGACTGTGATTGTGCGAAAATCGAAGATACGTGCGAGCGTGCGAAGGACCCGGAAGTCGAAAGCCACGAGGGGGCTGAATCTAACCGCTCATCCCCTATCCAACGGGTCTAATTGTCTATAGTTATTATCATCACTGGAGAAAGAAGGATAAGTAGAGGGAAAGAGCAGGAAGGGTAGAAGAACATAGGAGAGAAGGCGCACTGAGATATCAGAGGAATAGAGAACACACGCTGCACCACGCACGGCCCCTTCTGCAAGGCACATCGAGAATCGAAGGATAGTCTGTCACAAGGCTGGAAATCTGACAACTGGAAAGATCTATAATTTGTTTATCTCGGAGGAAAATTCGTTCTTTTGCAGAGGGAAATCGATTTCTTCCATTTTTCGGGACGTGGAGATATACCATTGTAAGGTTTATTTTTCTTGTTTTCATTTGCGGTTCTCTCGCAAATGGATTTCCTATCTCCGATCATCCTTCTAACCTGGGCACTTCTCGTTTTGCAGGCTAGTTTAGCGAGGATATCAGTTCACCTATATGCTATACGCATAGATCTTGAAGTTGGAGGAAATCAGAATTGTTCCTTGACTAGGCCATTTTTACCAGTGCTCTGCTGAGTTTTGTGCAAAACCCAAATCGTCATCCGTTGGCGGTCTCTGACAGTCCTCCATTGGGCTTCTCACCTCCGGGAATCCGATTGTGAGGAGAGTGGGTGCGTGCTCGAAATCTCCCTGATTCTGGTTTCTTACCTTGGGCTTCAATTAACTTGAGAAAATTTCTGAGGTTCTTAGTTCATTATGGAAATATAAGTCTCCTTGAAGATTGAAACATGCTTGTTTTGTGTTTTATTCATGGCAGCTATGGAGACGGAAGAGAGGAATCAGAGGGGTTATAAAGGCTCGGAGTCAGAAATTTTCTTGCAGTGGGGCAACAGAAAGCGGCTCCGTTGCGTGAGGGTGAAAGACCCTCGGGCATCAGCGCGATTAAACGGTGGAATCCGAAGGAAGATTTCATCGGCAGCAGATCGTTCAGGGATCACAGCTTCTGACAAAGAAAACACTCATTTCCAGCCCAATCGCTTCACAAGGTGAGAATAGCGGAGGGATCTTCTATTTTCTTCTCCTTCTCATTCTCTAACTCTGGTCGTTGGGAGACATTATGAAGGAAAATGAAATAACGAAGCTAAGGCAGGAAATTTTCCCCCTGTGCAGGAATTCAGATGGGTCTACGCTTCGGTCCACCGGCGTAGAGACTAGGAAATCGGCGTCACCGGAGAAGGAGGATCGGTACTATACCACGAGAGGGTCTGCGGCAGGCGAGGACAACGGTAAAGTTTCGGGGGACGGGAATAACGGGGAGGAGAGAGCGGCGGTGTGGCCAAAACTTTACATCGCGCTATCCAGTAAAGAGAAAGAAGAGGATTTTCTGGCCATGAAAGGCTGCAAACCCCCTCAGAGACCCAAGAAGAGGGCGAAGATGATTCAAAGAAGCTTACTTGTGAGTGTCATCTTTGTTTTGCCCCCACTCTTGTTCTTTTAAATTTGCTTCTTTCCCTTGTTTCTCTCTCTCCTTATTTTTTCTTGTTGTGATGGAGTTGTCTTGGTGAATGGTTGTGTGTGATTGGTGGATGCAGTTGGTGAGTCCTGGGGCGTGGCTGACTGATATGTGCCAGGAGAGATATGAAGTGAGGGAGAAGAAAAGCAACAAGAAGGTGGGCTGTTAATAATGTCCTAGACTTTTAATTGTAATTTGTGTGGGAATATTTATCGAGAGCGCTAATGGATGTGTTTTTGATGCACATGATGCAGAGACCGAGAGGATTGAAGGCCATGGGGAGCATGGAAAGCGATTCAGAATGATGCAGGCCCGTGAGCGCGAGGTGGGAAAATAGTCGGACATGACCACGCTGGATTATGATCAAATGTTTTTGATGATGTAACTTGTGATGCCTGTGCTGGTGATCTTGAAAACGTTCAAATATATATCAATGAATGAATGAAAATGAATTATATGAGGATTTCGGTAATTGTGTTATGGGTATGAATAAAGGGAGTGGATGATATGGGATATTGGGATATGATTAGTCGAGATGTATAGACTTATGGGTAGCAGAAGCAGGACAAGAAGATGCTACTAGTCTGTCTATATTGGAGGGTGGATTGGGATTTTTAGTTAAGTGCCCACTCCCTCACTCGCATCCCTGTTTTACCTTGGCGTTTTCAATTCAATAGCATCTCATTTGGGATGCTTTAATTTTTTTTTTTTTTAACCCATGGTGGTTGCCTCACGTGAAGCTTCATTATCCTGCGCTCAAAACAACTTTGAAATCTCACGTCAAGTGGGGTATGTTTCCGCACTCAAATTCTGTTGCTGTACTGCCGCATTCCTGAGTAATGGTCAAATCGGAATTGGTTTCTTTTTGCTACATTTCTAAGCGTTTGTAATTGCAGGGGTTTCTTGCACAACTGACATCGATCAAAATTAATCCATTCTTTGGATGACAGCACATCGGTTTAGTAATAAATAACAAAGCCAAAAGGTACCACTTTAAACATGATCTTCAGGGGCTTCTCCAATAGTTTCTAACTTCTCGATTCCTTTCCCAATTAGGTGATTGCTTTTTAAACACCATATATTGCATGCTGCTGATACATTTACAGGGTTCCTCCAGACAGAGGAACAAGTCCATGCTGCAGATAATCACAGAAGTGTCCTGGTCATTCAAGGGAAGATATCCAAACCGCACACAAGGATATGTGTTGGTCTTTTATTCTTATTATTAAATTCTAACTCATACGAGAAAACATGGCTAGCAAATAAGTAAGTATAATGACTTCACTAAAATCTACTGACCTTCAGGATCCCAAATCCCATGCGTCTTCTCGTCGGCTAGTTCCATTGTGACTACCTTCTGTCTCATGTTTTAGTTTAATCTAAAGAACTTCGCCTTGAAATTCCTTGTTGGCCCACGGAAACCTGCTTCGGCCATCTAACTGTTATTTATGTTATGCCTAACCCCGTCAACTTTTCTAGCGCCACTCAATCGCAGCGTCAATTATTTTGGCCCTCATCAGCGGCGGAGTTATCGGCTCGCGAGGCACTGTGCTTTACCCTACTTTAGTAGTTCATTTTTTAAATTAATTAAATCTGGTGTTTTCCTCTTGCTTGCGTAAGAGGAATATTGGGCTGGGTCTCACTTTTCTCCATTTCCGCCTCATTTCAGGACATTTTCTGAGACCTTATGCCGAGAAGCCGGCCAAAACTAGCCTGCCGCTTCGTCTTGGTGGCAGTAAAATCAGATTTACACGAACCCCTCGCGAGGCTTCTGTACTATTTTTACGACCCATGATGATGGCTATTCCTGCGATTCCAAGAGGAAGACAGAAATAATCTCGAATATTCCTTTATTGTTCGTCTTTCAAAATATTCCTTTTGAGCCCTAGTCTGTCTTATCAGCGCCAAGTCCATGGATAAAGAACCTCCGATCTCGGGACTCTGGAGGCAAATTAGCCGCAGTTTTCAACATCATCTGCGCACCGTTCGTAAAATTCCAGCGAACCTAAACTTTTTAAAAATCAATTATATTATATGCCTTAAACATACACTAGACTTGCCAATCCGTGAAATAACTTGTGAACCCTTTAAACAGAGTAGATCATGAGGTGCAAGACCTGTTGGAGTCGAAACAGTCAGGTCGTTCTAACAAAAGCATGAGCACAAGCCTCTGAGATTTCAAACGAAACAAGACTTTCGAGCCCAAAACTTGGGATGAAAGAGGGCGAAGCTGAAGATTTGCAGTGAACTCCGTGACGCTCCAGTATTTATATTTGAGAAAGTGATATGGTCCCTCAGAGCTCATCCGCTGCGCTGGCCCTAGACGACGTCACTATCAATGTTTCAAAATCAAGTCCGAAATATCTTCCTTCCCTAGAGGGATCAGGGTTAAATAATTGAGGGTGGCCATTTTTTTTTCGGTCCTTTACTCGCTTTCCTCAAAACCACCAAAATAAAAAAGAACATGTGTGTTTGTGTGCAATACTGTGTTATTCTTTCATTAAAATTAACTCCTAGCCTCCAAAATTTTCCCCACGTCTCTCTCTCTCTCTCTCTGAACGTTTAAAATTTAAGAAGAATGATAATTAAATATTTTATAAAAAATTAATATAAAATGAGGACCTTTAATCAACAAAGTTGGCTATAATCAAAGAGGTTTGTTTTTTATAATGTGATAATTAAAATTAAATTTTTTTAAAAAAAGGTGCTCACGTTTAATGTAAAACTATATCTCCAATATAATTACTTTTAATATAATTACATTTATTTGTTAATGAAACAAATGCGGACCTTCAACTTATAAATATAAGCATGTATGCCATATATGGTCCTCAAATATTTTAGATTTTTATGTACTAATGTTACTAAAAAAAAGAATTTTATGTACTAATCATTTTTATTTTATACTGAGAAAGAAAACAAGAAAAAAAGGCCTTTCTGATTTTATTCCACATTCCCCTCGGCACAAGGAAGGAGTGTTGTTGTCAACAGTTAGATGTCCCAGTAATAATGTCAGTTCTAACCCAATATCGATACAGTTGTGTGTCAACGAGGGTGTGTATGTCTCTTTTTTTGTAAGGAAAGCCTAGGCTACGAGTAAAATTAAAAAAAAGGAAGGAGTATTGCAAGCTTTCCCTGAACCCACGAATTTGACTGAGCAGAAGAACCTTGCAGGCAAAGAGATAAGCCCAAGGAGTTGACATTACGTGCCATATTTAGCAGATGCGATGACATTGTAGCAGTCACAATAATTTATAATGTCTTTTAACATTCTCATTCCTCGGCACCAACTGGCAACTGCACTATTTAACCTGGAAAACTTCTCTACCTCCGTCACACATCCATGCCTGGAAAATAATGCATGCATTAAGTTCTTATTTATTTAATTAGTGAGCAAGCAGCACAGTTTCAAGAGCGAAATCTACTTTTCACAGCATGCTTCCCCGTTGATATGAAGATGAATTACCTCTGCTTTCTTTTGGAAATTTCTGATCTCACTCATGCCATGTTTACAGCAACGTTCAAGAATTTTATGCTCATGGCAGTCCAGGGTCCGGACTATCATGTCACTCAAATGTCTGCTCTCGAAAAGTGGAGAGAGAAGTAACAACTTGCTCAAGGTAAACATTGAACTGTGTTGCTATATTTCCTTCAATAACTTTGTTATAGAAACAAACTAACCACTTCAGTTCCCCGCTTAATATGGAACAAGCCACTGTGCTTTCCCGCATGACTAGACACGCCAATCTCAGGATAGCAAGCCTGTAGGTTGTGATATCATCAATCATCTTATCCACCTGTTTTTGTGGATAAGGAAGTATTTTCACATGATTGGAGTCCAGATACAGTGTATTAAAGCATTCCTTATAGATAAGGACGAAATGAAACATTATAGGCTTAATTAAAAGCAGGGGAAAATTTGGGCAGAGGATATCTAGCAAAGTCCTCGACCAAGATTCTTGTGTTTACTCTCTTAACACTAACTATATAATTGTTGCGTTAACAAGAATGATCGTCCTCAGATCTGAACTCGACCATCTTACGAAAAAACCATCCCACCATTCCCAACCTACAAGCGGACAAAACGAAAACAGATGGTGTATAAGATTTGTGTTGTAAACTTGTAATAAGTATCCGATTGAAAACTAAGCATGAACCCAGTGTGCCATTCACCAAAAGCATGGTTAGTGAAGGCTTGCCTGAATACCGGGAATGATAAAAGAAAATGGTACTGAGCCGCGAGAGCAACTTCAGAACCGAAAAGATAAGAATTACCCGAAAACGAAGCAGGATGAAAAAGGAAGCAAGCAAAGAATCTGAGATTTTTGGGGTTCCTGGGAGATTTCCTTTCTCGGTTGTCTGGCGTTTCGACGAATCGATGAATAAGGAATATTAATTTGGGTGCCCCCTGTTACATCTTCGTGGGTATTATGACTGTCCCTTGCACTTTTATGGTTTTTTCTTCTGGTATGATGAATTACTCTCAGTGAAATTTGTGATCTGTGAAAGTTAAATGATGGGCAAAGTCTTTTTTTTTTTTTTGAAAAAAGTATTTTAAAGACATGATCATGCAACTCTTGATGAAATTTGTATAAAGATATTGGTTTTTTCCAAGTGATTTTTTTTTAATATTTGCGTAACTTTTGGCCTATTTGTCTAATTAGAATTAAATATATATAAACAGTGGCTGAATTTAGCAAAAATGACTCGTTCCTTTAAATAAAATCTAACATTTTAGTATTGTGAATAAACAGAATCATATTACAAACCATTTTCAATAATACTCAATTTTGATTTGATAATTCTGAGTATCAAATAATTATAGAAAATAAAATTCATGATTAACAATATAAATGTAGACAGTTAATTTTTCAGTTATAAAATAACAGAAACATGTTTTTAAATTTTTGAAAAATAACTTCAAACGTTTTTGATACTGTTATTTTGGAAATTAGCACTCATTTGTAGGTGCGTGCAACGGTCTGAAGAGCGATTTCCTTCCCCCCCCCCCCCTGTTTGATGACAACAGAAGAATGATTATTCTCAACTGTGAAATTTAACAAATTTCTTACTCTTGATTGTCCCTTTTTTTTGTGGGGCCATCATGATTAACATCAGTGCTGCACAAAAAACAGGACGTCACTGGACTTCATCCTAACCCAAAGTCTGGTCTCTTTCATGAAAAAGACTAGGTTAGACAACCCGTAGTCCAGTCTTGTCCAATGATAACTTGAAGATTAATAGAAGCGGACTTGGTCCATAAGACTGGGAGACTGGTCCTGTCAGTCCAGTACTCACTTAGCTTTTTTTTTTTTTTTTATTCTATGAGAGAAAATAATCCATTCCAACATAATAAACTCAATTAAAATAGTAAAAACACTTATAATAATAATAAATTCATAATAATTTCTAACAATAAGAAAAAAATATTTCTGTTATAGTCTAAATTATTTAAATTTATAACTTTAACAAAAACAGTACTCAACAAAATTCAACAACACTATATTACAATAACAATTTAGAAACAAACTTAATAAATCTTTATACAATCATCTCCTTAACATCAATTACACTTTAAACATTTTTCAAAAATAAATTAATTATAATTATAATAAAAAAATTAATAGGACTGGATTGGATCAAGTGGTCCGGATGACTGGTCTCTTGTCTAGTCCAACCCAAAAAATAGCCTGGTCTTTTTAGTCTTTTTGGTCCTGAAGGACCAGTGACTATACAACCGAACAAGACTGAGATCATCTCAAGTTGGATTGGACCAGACAGGATTTGAAGACTTTTGCACAGTCCTAATTAGCATGGACTAAAACTTAAAAAATTGTAATCCTTAATTGGACGAGATACTTTGAGGTCAAAAAAAAAAAAAAAATTGGACGAGATACCCCACTGCTCAATGCTTACCGTCAAAATGCGTCATTTTGCGAGAATTTGAAGTTTTGAGGGGCAAAGGGGAGTGCTTCTAATTCATGAACAATAATGCAAGCGTACCTTCTGGTGGGACCCATCCCCATCGCTGGCTGTGGTGGCGGGTTGCACTCCACCGTCGATTCCAATCTGTTCATCGCTGCTCCACCCAGCTGGAGTAACCGTCGGCACCGCGGTCTCTGGCACGGTTACAGGTGGGGCTCACTTATTGTAGCATCGTCCTCGGCTGCGGCAGTCAACGGCGAACAGAACCACTACGTCGTGTTGGGCCTTGATCAGACTGCCACCGCTGCCGATATCAAAAGGGCTTATCGCCTGCTCGCTCGCAAGGTTTGCTGTTTCCTTCGTACTTAAGTATTAGGGATTTGGGTTCTTTAACTTCATATTCCAATTATGTTTTGATTTTTGTTAGTCTGGGGATTTCGGCTTGTGATGGACTGCAATCGGAAGTATGGACTTTAGAGACTCTGGACTCTGGACTCGGAATTTGAGAAAACAAATTCCTGGCTTCCAGCTATTGCTTAGAGTTATGGGGTTTTAGATAACCTTCACACTCCTACTTTACAGTCAGTTCTAGAAAACTTGTTAATTTTTTTTTTTAAGCTCATTTGGTATGCTTGTATAGATGCATCAATATTCAGTACAATGGAAAACATTTGAACCATGTAACAGAGTTGTATGATCGCTGAATTGGTTGTCTTTTGAGCTAGACTGACCCAAAAATTTGGCATCTGGCCTTGAAAATTTTCTACGCAGTTGGAATTCCAAGATTTGGCGGAAGCTGTATGCTTAAGGGATGGATTAGTCACTGACCTGGAAGTTGAGTGGATATAGTAACTGCAATGATCTGGGTGTCCTAATTTTATTATATTATGCAACCTTTCCGCTAAGGATTTGCAATTAACCATGAACTAGAATGTACCGACTTATTTCTCATTCTAATAAAACTCTGCTGATCTTCGTTTCAATTAAGCTTTATGACAACCCAGAATAGGGGAAGGGTATTCTTTAATAATTTAGTTAAACTATGTATTGATATGCCTTATGATTGATTTTTTGGGAGGACGGGAGGATTGATGGATCTGGTGCAGAAAGGTGAGAGCTGATTAATTCTTGACGCAGCTTGTTGTCTTAGCATTGGATTTTCCCAGTTTGGACTCTGACATTGTCATCATAATGATTTAACAATTCCTGCCTTGAAAAATTCTATTATTTAAGAAGGTTTTTCTGCTTTGTGGAGATCATAGCAGAGAAATGAATGCAAACATTGTATTTTTTAGAGATCATAGCAGAGAAATGAATGCAAACATTGTATTTTTTAGGGGATGACGGTTCACCAGTTATTCTTCTTCCCTTGTTCATTCTCGTAGTAGGCACTTCCTTAAACCTGGCAACGAGGGCACAGCTTCTTAACACATTCAGAATTGCAGAGCGTTTCTTTTTGTGGAGCAACAGAATTCTCGAGTTTAAGCAATATTTGATAGCTTGATCATGAATTTCATGCACGAATATGCTTTTAAACATGTGCTAAGAGATACTTCCTCCATTTTTATTTATAGGAGAAACTATCACTTTCAACTTATTTTTTTATATAAACAAAATAACATTTTTCAATAAGCATTTATTGCAAACTTCTTAAATTACTCCTTATAATTTTATCATTCATGATCATAAGAAACAATTAATGACGGCTTGATTGACACAATTAATAAAGAGTATTGTAGTCTAACTCTTTTATTTTTAAATATAATTAATATAGTTAATTGATTTTTTTAACTGTGTGATACAATTTTTTTCTTTTATAAATAGAAATGGAGGGAGTATTATGTTCAGGATAGCTGTTTTATCTGCTCTCACCATATTAGACTCTGAAAGAGTTCAATGTGTCTTTTGATTTGGATCTCAATTCTAGTATTTGCTTTTCTTTGTAGTCATTAAATTATACTTCACCGATGCATTCATACGGAAATAGCATTCTCAATCCTCAGGAGGGCGCCTTTGTGCTGCCACCTTAAGCCTAAGTAGCCCCATGGGCTCTGCTTTCATATCATATAATTTTTACTTGGATGCTTGAACTGCTTGATTGCAGCATGACATATCCTAACTGAAATTCTTGCAAAAAATGTTATGTAGAATTATTTCTCTCGCCTTGCCCATAAATTCTCGTTCTTAATGACAATGATCAACACATTTTCCTTGTCTGTTATTGTGCTGTGATTGCAGTATCATCCTGATGTTAGCAAGGATTCACAAGCTGCAGAATTATTCAAGAGCATTCGTCGAGCATATGAAGTGAGCATTACCCATTTACCTTTACTTGCAATGTAGAAAAATGATTGTGTATAATGTACGAGGAAAATAGTTCAGGGCAAGAGGACCTCTAGGAACCCTCAGATGCCTGACTGTTTCCTTTTATTACTTCTGGTTCTTCAGCTTCATGATAGAGCACATGGCGTCTTGCAATCCATGTAGCCGACCCCACCTAGTGGGATAAAGGCTTGTTGTTGTTGTTGTTGTTGTTGTTGGTTCTTCAGCTTCATGGTTTATGCCTGGGGAAAAATTGAAGCTGACTAGATGGTTTTTGAAGATTGCAGATTGTTTGAAAACGAACATCATACGTAACGTTAAATCATTCTTCATTTTAAATTCAAGCTGAAACCACTAGACAAATTCTTACTTCCGGAATAAAAAAATCTTGTAACTTGGAACGGCTTAGAAAACACTTGAGGTTCCTTGATTCTCTAAGGAATTTAGGCTTTTCTTTCACTCTGCCTCTTGGCATATGTGCTTTTTAAAATCCAGATATAATTTCTACCTTCATCCTTAAAACAGGTTCTCTCCAATGAGGCAACGAGAATTCAGTATGATCAGTCTCTAAAATTTCGCCAGCAACCTTACAGGAGAAGATGGAGTTACGGCACGGAATTTGATGATGAGATAAGAATGTATAGGTGGGCCAAACTGAGGCAGAAAATGCATGACGAATATACTGGGAGCACTACAACGTCAATGAGGGCTCCTCCTGCAACAGCAGTGAAACAGAGGAGGAAGAGGAGGAAGAGGAGGAAAAATTAGAAGAGAGAGGTTCCTTCATGGAAGTTCTTAGATCAGCATTCGTGTCACTGTTATTGTTCCGAACATTTGGATCCCGATTGTCCCTCACATTTAGCAGCCTGCTGGCATTGTTCGACAGGAAGCTGGATACTGGCTATAAAATCGGATATGTAATGGCATGGATTCTGGGTGGTAGGGGTGGCATATTGCTAACACTATGCTTGTCATTTGCAAGTTGGGCTTGTGGAAAAACCAGTAGTAGCGTAGTTTCGCTAGTGGTGGTAGCCATGTGGGTTGGGTCCTATCTTGCTAGGTATGCACCTCTTCCCCAAGGTGCTCTGCTAACTCTTATCTACATGTCCATTAAGCTACAATCTGACCTATAAATATAAACACCATGCTCCCACTGCTACGCATGGTTACATATTTTTTCCTGAAATAAGTGGTTGTACGTATATTTCCGTATGAATGTAGTACGTATCCGTTGAAGCTGCTTGCTTGTATACTAAATAACGAATCTTCTGGGAAATTGAATGCATTTCATGGCTTTAAAAAAAAAAAAATTGGGCAGATCAGTTGTCAGGCCTCGGAAAACTAACATCGAAATTTTCAGAAAAAATGTTTAGACAAGCAGAGTTTTACACCAAAGTTTCTCCTCGTCCATTTCCATATCAAATTGTAGTACTACAGCCATTCATCTCCAAAACAGATGAAGAAAATAAGGAAGATAAGATTGTGCGTATTTGGGCAAGACCATTATTGGGGACACTAGTCCTAAGAGTTTCTCTGTTCCGTGTCCCTGTTCACAGCCCTCAGATTTCTCCAGAGATACCTCCCACTAGCCATGTCGACGAATACCCAGAATCCGTTCTGAATCGCCTGAAACCCAAAAGGCATTGTGGTGAGGGGAAAAAGGAGAGGAAAGAACAACCAAGAACCGATCGTGAAATAAAGAGCGCACCTGTTTCAAATTGAAATCATTCTTGGTGGGAGACTTGTCTTCACGAGTAGATTCATCGGAAGCGACGCGAGTGTCCGGCGAGGAACGCACCGTCCTCCACGCAAAATAACCCGCTAGCACCGCGGAGAAGAAGACCAAGATGAACCTCAGAGGGCACATAACTTCCTCCAAGGCCCCAAGAAACGGAAGAAGCGGAGATTCTGGAGAATGATAATAGAAAGAGAAGCGCGAACGCGGTGTGGGCTTGATGAGAATAAAATGAAGGAATTGAGGAAAAGGAAGCAAAGGCGCGTGCGTTTAGAGTGGAAAATTCTCAACCACTATGCGACTTTTTGTTGTTTACGATGTCAAAGAAGTTGGCTTCGCCAACAGCTTCCTTCTCTTTTAGCCAAAGTGCCATTCAGACATGGCCCTATCTGCCTCTACGGTATTGTTATAATTATTATTTGCTTATTTTGGTCATTCAGCGGCCATTACTCAACGTCGTGCCTGTGCATTCATAGTTGGATATCCTCCTCCCATCTCACAAGTATTAAAAATTATTTGAATCTGCTCATTCATTACATGGTGCGGTCCAGCTGTGCCCACTACTATGGGATTATCATCTAGATCCCACGTTCCCCACTTGTGCAATTGACAAAAAGCCTCCAACATTGACTACAGTTATACTCTTCTCGTTTTTATATATATATATATATATATAAAATGTATCACACTATTTAAAAAAATTAATTAAATATAATAATTATGTTTGAAAATAAAAATTTTGAACTAAAATACTTTATATTAATTAAAATAAATATACATTAATTATTTTTTGTTAATGTAAATTATTATGAGCGATTTAAAAAATGTGTAATAAATATTTATTAAAATATGTGATTTTACTTATATAAAAAAATAAAAAATAATAGTTTTTTTATAAATAAAAACGAAGTAGTAGGTTCCTTATTTTTTTTGGTACAAAATTTACATTCCTTGTTGTATTGGATAAGAGAAAGAAAAGGTTTGGATAAGAACAATGACAGGGCAAAATGTTGGGCTGGTTTGGCTTCTGGGATCCACTAACTTTTAGTTTTTTAATGGGCTCGTATTTTATGTTTCCAGGTTTTAATTTAACCAAGTCCCTGATAGCTATTTTGGGCCATTTTATGCACTGCTTATAAAATTGGTCTATTCAAAACTTGTCATCAGTTTTTGAATTCTTATTAAAAAAAATATTCACATTCAATGCATAATTGTGATACAAACAACATGGCCTCCAATGAAAAAAATACAAGTGAGAAATAAAAAAGTTATCATTAATAATCAATTAATCAATCTATATTTACTACCTACATACCAATACAAGATTTGAGCAACTTGTCAAGACTAATATTCATACAAAATATCATAATGCAAGAGAGACATATCTGATTACTCGCCCCAATCAAGGAAAAGGGAATCTATCCGATGTCTATAGTGGAAAGGGAGTTGAGGTACAGAGTAGATTCTGATATGGAATTCCATCTAAAGATTCCCTCGTCCATGCATTGAAATTATTTACTTACTCTCATCAATCCTATCATCCTAATTCTTACAGTTTTTTTTTTTTTTGGGACCAGAATTCTTGAAATTATTTTTAGAAGGGGCGTTGATATTTAATATCAGATGGATATTGAACTTGAGGAGGACTTGATAAGAAAAAAAGAAAAAGAAAAAGAGCAGTGCTTTCTCCTGGAGCAGTGAATAAGTTACACTTTATTCCGTTTCATTTGATCAACTTGTCTTGGTGTCAGAAACACTGTGACTATGCATAAAATATATTTCCCTACTGTTCCTATTCAAACGAGATATTTGCCTCAACCCTCTATCTCTCTCTTTCTTGCCCACCTTCCACAGCTAAAATGGGACAGGGGCACAAAGCAAGGAACTTCCAAGAGTCAGACAGCCATGCAAATGCTGTCAGGATACCAAAATAAAAAATAAAAAAATGAAGATTTAAAAGTTGAAACAATGATTTGCTACACTTGAATTGAATGAGTTTCACATTACATTTAGTGCTGTTGATGATCGTGATCGTAAGCAACTTGTATTGTTTCGGAATAAGGGAACATGCATTAACTCTAATGGTTAGAAATAGTGGAGTCATCTTTCTCACCATCTGCTGCAGCAGTGCTCAACCAAATTGGGAGTATTATGCGTAGAATAACTGCATCCAGGTACGTGCATTTTAAGTAGAAGATTCTGCGGATGAAAGAAGGATAAGACATGTCTCAGTGGATCCTAACGTCGTTTAATTTCTCTCTTATCTTGTCCCTTTTTCCTCTTGATTACTTTTTTGATTACTTCATCACAAAATGGCTCATAAGAAAGATTCAGCATCATCACGCACTTCTTTTAAAAAGAAGTCCAATACAAGAAATTCACTTTCGTGGTCAAAAAAGGAAAATGGTTGCAAGACTTTATCGAGTTGGCAGGTTGTGAGGGCGAGTTTTAGTGTCGTGAATTATGCAAGCTTTTGTCTATTTTTCCTTAGCTTGACTGTAAAAGGAAAATTTGGAGAGCGACTGGTGAAAGAGAATTTGCAATGATGTTTCTTGTGAAGATGAATAATAGTATATAGTGATGATGATGATGTTAAAATTGGAATGGTACCAGCTTCGATCTGGTCATACGTCGGTGTGATAGCAATACAGGGACCGAATACTATTTCATCACCTCCAAATACTTTGGATGTACTTGTTTATTGGCTAACTCAAACAAATTCTGTGAGAGTCAGCAGAAGTGTTCGTTGGGGACAAGACAAGGATAGGTGGAGTTGCATGTTGGAGTACACAATTTTCACGCCCATTCTTGAACCATGTGAGGCCTTGACATATTTCAATATTGCCTTCTTACGTTACATTGAATTTAGAAACCAGATTTCGGTCCTTCCAATTTCCAATAGGTATATAACATCCTGAAAATTGGATTCATTATTGAACCGGTCAAGTGCTGGTTTAAGAAAAATTATAGTTAAATCGTAATTAAACTCATTATAAATAAAATATTTTACGTTTTTGCAAGCATGGTTGAGGTGAGCAAAAAGATTTCAAGTCCAATAAACAAAATCCATGTTAGTTGAAAGGAACTGGAACTGTTTAAATATAAGGTCTTGAATTTAAATTCATACAAATGCCAAAAAAAAAAAATTAAAATAACTAATCATAATTAGACCCGACAATATTCAGATAATCCAATGAAATAACAAAAAAAAAAAAAAGAAATTCCAAGCCTAAGCATTGCTTCTCATAAAAATTTGCAGCAAGCTAGAAACAAGGAAGAATGAAATTGGATCATTAATTCAAGTAAAGTCTAAACATATTTTAAAATACAAAAAAGGTCTTTTAAGTCTTTAACTAATATTTCCATATATTACAATCCATTTTCAATTTTAAAATTGAAAAAATGAGTTGTAAATTTAACAAAAAAAATTGCAAATTCGAAAGATAAAGCTGTCATGACTATGAATGTTCAAATAATGATATATTCCTTTTCAAACATTATCAGTAAGATTTGTATTCCTTGTTAAAATGGAGAATGAAAGTTATAAATTTAAAACGATAAAAATTGCAAATTTGTCTTTCAAATTTGATGTTTTACAATTATATCTTTTAAATTTGTAACTTTGTCTTGTTCAATTTTTAACTCTTTTTCCCGAATTTAATATGGAGCATGAGTTTTAACGATTAAATTTAAAAATAATTTCGTAATTATTTAGACACTTGTAAAAATTTATAACTTTATTTCTATATGAACATTGTATTTTGTTTGGATTTCCAAATACAAATTAAAAATAAATAAATAAATAATAGTTTTTATAATAAGATATAACATAATATAAAATACTATTGTTGTAAATTGAAAATGCTTTCCTTTTTATGATTTTCAAGTCCGGCCTCACAATTATGATTCTATCCAATTAAATGTCTTGATTTGAATATGTAGAAAACATGAAATTATAAAGGCAAAAATGGAATGAAAATAATCAAGAATTTGATTTGATAGTATATTATAATTTGTTGGGTCGTTACTCATTAATGAGGGGAAAAAAAAACCCTCTAGTTAAGTCCATAAAAAAGGTAGAAGAATTCTTCTCCTTAGAACGGGGGAAACAAATTTTGAAAGGGAGAGAAAGAAGAGACAGGTAAAAATCCTCATGGTACGTTGCTCTATAAGCTTTTTCTTTTGTCATTCACTTTTATATTTTTCTCATAATACATGGGTTATTATGTTTTTTATTGGGTCTTGAATTTTACTGAGTGTTATCATAATTGTTGTTGTGGGTATCGTGCCTCCAACTTCATTTCGCTCTAATCCAATGATATATATTTGTATTCCCAGTTGAATCAACACACTTTCCTTGACGAGAGATAATCATGTTTGAACTTAATGAGTCGCAGAGATTTGTGAGCAAAGTATTCTTTTCTTTGTTTTTCCTTCACGCGTGGAATAAATGTGGCTTTTGGTGAATATAGTTTCTCTCGGTCCTGTGTTTTCCTAAATTATTATCTTTACTTTGTGATGAAAGAAGAAAAATGGAATCCGAAATTGGATTTGGTTGCTGCACGCGCGAGCACGCTTTTATATGCACTCATTACAATTAAAGTGATGCTCTTGAATTTGCTTGTGAGTCACCATTGGTTTAATTTGTTTCCTTTATTTATTTATTTCATTTTCTTTTAAATAATATCCTAAAAAACGTTGAGTTTCTTTTGAGACTCATCTTCAGTCATCTTAAGAACAAATAAATACATTATATATCAAAATAAAAATGTTAATCCCCTTAGCTTTTGAATTTTTCATGGGGCATGCTAAGGCACTTCAATTATCAAACATCAAGAAAATTCTCAACGCATTATTTAAAAAAATAATAAAATTATTGGCATATATTTATGCCATGATTGATTTAAATCACCATAAATTTTAGAATATCAAGTGGGATACAGTTAACAATGCTAAGTTATTGTAGATATTAATTTTTGTGTCAAGACTAAATCATCCTCATCTTTTTAATAAATTTTTTTTAGGATTGCTATGAGTAGTGTTGAATTACCGTATGCATTTAGAGTATTAACCAGTGGACCGGTTCTCATAAATTAATTTATGAATTTATATTTTTATCTAAATACTTTCTTGGAATGAGTTGTTATAATAATAATGATAAGAAAATTTAGTCCAAAATAATATTCTTTTAAAAAACTTAACTAAAATACTCTTATCCTAAGTCAAGTTTAACTTAGTAAATAAATATTTTTTCTTTTTTTGTTTTATTTTATACTATTTTAAGTAATTAAATTATTTTATTTTATCAACGGTAATTAAGATATCACAAAAGGATAATTTAAATTTCTACAATTAACTTAAGATAATCATTTTTATGAATGAGTGTTGTAGTGTATTTAATATCTTTTGCATGCACAAAATTTTTTAAACCCTCGCAAATCATCATTAAATTTATTTTCTCTTATGTGGTTCTTCAATGTCTTTTTAAAAACTTTGATAGCAATTTTTTTTATTATTTATAGGCATCCTCCGATTGGAGGCAATCATATTTGAAACATGATGTGTCATTAAGTGTATGTACCTCTCCTAGCAAATATTCAAAAATTGATTTGTCATGTTATGAGGAATTAGGCCCTTTCACTAAACCTAACCCCCTATTGGTGCGACTTCCATTTCCTTCTTTGACTGCATCACTCGATGTCTTTAGGAATGAGGTATTACCACCTCTCACCTGAAGTAATCTGAACCCACTGTGTAGGATCATTATTATCAATGACAACCTCACGAGTAATTTAAAAATATCTTTGACATATTTACTTAATACAATTGCATATCTCAGATTGTGAACTCAAGACTTTAAGATAAGCTAATTTAACCAACTTTTATTTTTTTACATTTATTAATTTCCCTTTTTGAGAAAATCACAATTCATGCACGACACTCCCAATTTTAAAGTTTTGTCGTCTTGATTGTGCAGTTTGCTTCTTAATTTTAATAGGAAACACAAGTCTTAATGATTAAATTTGAAAAGTATTATGTCATTATTTGAACATTTTTAAGAATTTACAACTTTATCTCCTAAAAATATAATTTTATCTTGTTTAAGAATAAAACGATGCCTTTGAAATTTTAAGTGTCATCCCCTTGAAAACAAACCAATCCTTATATGACTTTTAGACTTAAAAGAACCGGGTAGTTTATTATGAGAAGTTGCGTAGGGTGGGAGAGAATTCCCTTCTCTGCCTTCCCATCATTTTCCCCTCCTCTACTCTTTTTAACTATTAAATTGATGTTAAGACAGTTCAGATTTGATCTCTTAGAAAATTATTATTAAAATATTAAATTATAAAAAATATAAATAATAAAATTTAAGCTGCTATAATTTAACATAAACAATTAAAAAAATACAAAAAATAAAATATTTTATAAGATCTCAAATCTAATGTGAATTTAATTAATGATTAGAAATTAAGAAAATGGTTGGGAGAGAACGGAAGGGCAGAAGAGGCCACCCTTCCATAATTACCTTATATGGGCCCCTCTATTTTTCATTCTGAAGACTAAGAGGCAGAGCACGTGAAACGTCACATTTTGAGAAGTGGTTGAAAAAGAAAAACTAAACACGGTAAAGAAATTTTGGTAGAGGCTTGTTCAGCAGACACCAAATATTTTGAACGCTAAGATGTCGTGACCCCGCAAAGAGAAATTAATCGTTGAGCCTCCACACCGTACTACGCGGTGCCAGTGCCATCTTTTCTGGATGACGCTACTTCAATCAAAAGGCCGTAACCATTAATTATGTCAGTGGGGGGAAATTCAAAGCAATCATTTATTACTGAGAGTCCATTATTAACCCTTTCTGTAAATAATGTAAAAAAAAAAAAAAGATGGCCGGGCTATGTGGAGATCGCGTTGGATTCACGTACCTGCTATGCTGACCCATTTGTATGTATAATCGATAGTCATGTTGCAGCGAAACCCATCACCCACGTTCGCTTACAAGCTGTTCTGTCATTGTGAGCGATGCTAAAGTGTTTTACAAAGTGTCTGAGAGAGAGGGAATGCGAAGGGTTATAGGAGCTTGAGTTGATATATGCTGTCTTGTGGATAATACGTCCTTACATGAGCATCATATTCCTTCTGTGAATTGTAATTCTGACTAAAGCAGGCGCGGCAGCAACTGATTTGATTGAGTTGGTTTGGGCGGATTTGGTGTTTGCGAGGAGTTTGCTTTTGAATTGGATTCCACCGGGAATTTAATTCCGATTCTCGCAAGAGTCTGGGTTTTCCTCCCTCCCTCCCTCTACATATAAATATAAATCCCCAAATTTTATCAGGCGTCGGACCTGAGGAGTCTCCATCGATCGAACCCATCCTCACACTAACAACTTATCTCCAGGTATGTTTCATAACTCCCTAGCATCTCTCATCGATCTAAATTATTTTTACCTCCCTTTGAAAGGTTTGGTTTTCTCAGCAACAAGCACCTAGTGTTTTATGAAGATTTTCGCTGAGCATAATGGTTTGTTGCATTTTCACGGAATCGTTTCTCTTCCTGAACAGTAACATGGAAGATGATCAAAACTATCTGTTTCAATTCCGGTATATCTTATGGCTTGACTTTAGTAACAAGGAAGTCGGTGCTTGTTTCTAGAGTGGGGAAAAAGATATTTTTTTAGTCCCCTCTAAAACCGGGGAGAGAGTTCTCTCCTCTTCCCCTTCTCACTCATTCTAACCATTTAGATCAATAATTAGATGGTTAAGATTTGAATTCTTACAAAATTATTATTAAAATGTTAAAATATAAATTATAAAATTTAAATCATTAAAATTTAGTAACACTTAAAAAATAATATAATATAATATAATATATTCTATAAAAATTAAATTTAAATTTTTTAAATATTAATTTAATGATTAAAAAATAAAAAATGGAGGGGCAGAGAAGAGGAGAGAATCCTCCCTTCCTTTTTGATCAAATATAATCAATTTTCTTGGGTCCATTCCACATATAATTTATATAGGAAACTGACGTGTGCTTGAACTGGATTGGATATGTGCAACGAATGCACAAACTTGGAAGTGGGACCATAAATCTTGAATCTGAACCCTGCAGTCTAGGATAATGTCATCTTTTGAATACAAAATTGTTCACCCAACCAAAGGACTTTCGTATTGTAAACGTTTAGTTTTATTTATCTGTATAATTAATTGATCTTTTTTCATAAAAAACAAAACAAAGCACCGTAGGAAGCCGCCTTCGTAACGGCATCTGATTTTCATTTCTTTTCTATCCTATTTGTTGAATTTTTGAAACAATGGTTTTTTGGCATAGAACAGTGTAGCTGCCAAAAATGGCATTCCAAAGTTTAATATTAAAGCATGCCTAATCAATAATAAAGACTTTCAACTTTGTAACTATTTCATATCATATGCATGTATCCTCTCATCTACGCAACTATTAAAGCGTGCCTGCTTTATAACCCAGGCACGACCTTTCTCATTATTTTTCTGCTAAGATTTTACATGCTGTTAATTTTAGGACGATTGTGTTTGTAAATTGTAATTGTACTGTAGGCTCATTGAATTTTATTGGGTTGAAATGGTAAAGCAAAGCTGGCAGGGACACCTAGCATCCCGTTACTTTACGCACCACCCAAGAGTTCCTTAGGAAAATTTTCAAGTTATTCGATTCAGAGCTTGTCCCTTAAAATACAATAGCAGAACAAATTGCCAACCAGGGAATTTTTGGATATAAATAAATCAGAAAAGAAAAGAAATTTTGTTATCAAGGTGGAAGCATATATTAGAGAGCGGGATTTGCAGGATCAATACTACTGGTAGAACATCGTGAAAGGCAAGTACATGATGAATAGTTTGTGGTTTGTATTTTTTATGTATCTGTAATAAAATATTATGTAGCGGGATTCATGCTTCCGCAATAGTGGAAATGAGGTATGCATATGTTTAGAAGAATAAAATATGCTCCTTAATATCCGTGCCTTGAAAATGACAATTTTGAGGCTCTGGAAAGCAATGAATTTATTTTCCTTACTTTCAGCCACTATAAACAAAATAAAACTCTTCTTAAAATCCTTCTTATCACCGCTCACTCATTTTGTCCCTTTGTTAAACTATCTTGTGTTGCATCTGAACTGTATAACACCTCCTGAGATGGTTTTGGAGCCTCTGGGAATGCAAATTCATAATATAGATTCAATAGAGCCCTTAGTTGTTGACCTTTTGGTGTGTCAACAGGTGATTTTCTTGTGATTATTTATTGGTAATTGTATCAGCACTTAGCCCAGTAGTATAGCATAACGTGATAACAGAAAGGGCGCTGGCCAAATAATCCATCATAAATACATTAAGACGGTAATCATGAATCCCAGATCAGCTTTGAAAGAACAGAAACTTTAATCTGTACTTTCATACCATGCGGCATGGTCGTTTATCAAGACCAACTTTTTTCTGCTAGAATGTTACTAGAGATATAAAGAAGTTTAAATTTCTGAGACAAAACAGGTAAACTTTGTTGAACAAATTAATAGTCTTTTCTCCTGTAGAATGTTAAAGCTGGGTCTTCAGTGTTTTACTTAGAGGCAACTGACTGATTTATTTATGCATTTGATAGCGTGCCACATAGAACCATGTCTTGGTAATGAAACTATAAGTTGTAACCTCCTTTATTCAGCCTTTGGAAGATAGGAAAGATATGTTTTCCTCCTGACTTGCTGACAATGAATTTCCTGCTTCAAGGCCACACGGGATCGTACGTTGCTGGTACTCATCCATTTTGGTTTCCCATATGACCGTTTAGCCGCCTCTTAATACGATATTATCGTTGACATTGAGTTGACGTGGCTCTGTTGCGCGTGTCGCTGGGTTGTCTAATAAAAAAAGTGGGCAGATAGATATGTTAACTCGTCCCCCCGCATTGCACATATAAATGCATAAGACGCATGTAATCGTAACAATAAAGATACTGGAAGCTGTGTCTTCGTCATCCTTCACATATACCTGATCAGGAGACTGATTCTTGTTTTAGATTTTTTTGGCTGCCGTGGGGAACAATGAATGCACTAGTAGCCACAAACAGGAACTTCAAATTGGCCTCTCGGCTCTTGGCTTTGGATTCCAAGCTTGAGAAAAGCTTACTCATTCCATTCAGAGAAATCAAGGCAAGTAAAATTCTTCTGTGTTTCCCTTGAAATTGTACGAGCAAGTTATTCTGACTTCGCCCTTTCTCTCTCGCGTAATTCATTTTGTCAAATGAAAGTGCAGGTTGAGTGTACCATACCTAAAGACGATGGCACCTTAGCATCATATGTTGGATTCAGAATTCAACACGATAATGCCAGAGGGCCGATGAAAGGAGGAATCAGATACCATCCTGAGGTTATATATATTCTGATCTCTGACTCTCAAAATCTCAGTTACTTTGCCAGAACTATGATGGATTCAGATGCTGTATACAAAGGAATCACAAGAATGACAAGATCAACACATGATGGACCAAATTACCATTATTTTTCTACCCTCTTATTGAAGTCATCGTGCGAACCTTTGATATGATTTTTGTATCATTTGGGGCGCTTTAAACCCCTGTTCTTACCTGCATGATTTCTTGGATTACTTAGGTTGACCCAGATGAAGTGAATGCTTTAGCGCAACTAATGACTTGGAAGACAGCTGTCGCAAATATACCGTACGGTGGTGCCAAGGGGGGAATAGGGTGCAACCCTTCAGAATTAAGTGTGTCGGAATTAGAACGGCTTACTAGAGTTTTCACTCAGAAAATTCACGATCTGATTGGAATTCACACAGATGTGCCCGCACCTGATATGGGAACGGGACCACAGGTCGGTCTGTATAAAGATTTTGCCCAGTGCATTTCCTTCTTCTTGTTGTAGATCTACTAATGCTCAGGTTCACAGGATCTTAATTCTTATGTATAACATATATTGAATTTGCTTTTAGAACTGAGCATTGTCTTTCTGGTTGGTTATGCAGACTATGGCATGGATACTGGATGAGTACTCGAAGTTTCATGGCTATTCTCCTGCAATTGTGACTGGAAAACCTACAGTAAGTAAATTATTGTTAATTGTCAGTCTCATGCAATCATGCTTAATAAAAAACATTCTTTTCTTCCAAATTTCCCAAAAAGGATCTTGGTGGATCTCTGGGCAGAGATGCAGCCACAGGAAGGGGAGTCCTCTTTGCCACAGAGGCTCTGCTTTATGAGCATGGGAAGAGCATTTCTGGACAACGGTTTGTCATACAGGTACTTCTGCCGTTTTTTTGAGCTCAAATTGGTATCTGTATCATTACTCGTGAATGTTGCAAGCATTTTATGGCGACAGCAGTTTCAACTTCGACGACACTGCTGATTGTAATGATGAATGAAGAAAAAGAATTATTATGTATTTGGAGTAGTGATAAATTTGAGAAAAACAATTCAGGGTTTTGGGAATGTGGGATCGTGGGCGGCACGATTGATAAGCGAGAAAGGTGGGAAGATAGTTGCTGTGAGTGACATTACAGGTGCCATAAAGAATAGCCATGGAATTGACATCCCAAGCCTTCTCAAGCATTCCAGAGAGCATCGAGGCATTAAGGGATTCCATGGTGGTGATCCAATAGATGCCAACTCAGTATTGGTTGAGGACTGCGATGTTCTCATCCCCGCAGCTCTTGGGGGTGTCATTAACAGGTACTTATCCTTGAATAAGTCTTCTGTTCTTCCCCCAGGCAAACAAAATGCTCATGAAACTTGAAATAGCAGAGTATTTTTGTTTTTCCTTCTTAGTTTAGTGCCTTTATGATAAAAGTGAGGTACGAAGGACTCTAAGATCACGTTTGGTTATTAGAATAGAATGAAATAGAATTGATTGAAAAAATTAACACAAAAATGAACCAAATCATCATTCCTATTCATGGTAAACATGATTAAATTCATTAATATATACTATGAATGTAAGAACAATCACACCCTCCAAAAATTTCATAAATCATAATTCTCAACCTAGGAACTAAATTACCCCATTTATTTATAAATGTAGTTTGATCATCTTATTTTTATGTTTATCTTTTTCAATCCATTCCATTTCATTTTTTTTTAGTAACCAAACATGACTTAAACTTTTATCTTCCAACTTCCACTCTGGTTGAAGGGAAAATGCAAATGAAATCAAAGCCAAATTTATTATCGAAGCAGCCAATCACCCAACTGACCCAGAGGCGGATGAGGTCGGTGTATATTCTCCCTTTCAATATTAAAAATGAACGAGGAAGGAGAAATAGTGTCATTAACTATAAAGCTAACCTGCAGATTTTGAAAAAGAAAGGAGTTGTAATCCTTCCAGACATATATGCCAATTCAGGAGGAGTCACAGTCAGTTACTTTGAGTGGGTGCAGGTAAATCATAAGACCTAACATGTAAGTTTATAGTAGAATCTACATTATCAATACGTTGCTTGTTGGTTTTGTGATGCGCAGAATATCCAAGGGTTCATGTGGAATGAAGAGAAAGTGAACAATGAGCTGAAGACTTACATGACGAGTGGCTTCGAGAGTGTGAAAGAGATGTGCAAAACCCACAATTGCGATCTTCGCATGGGAGCGTTCACCCTCGCAGTTAATCGTGTAGCTCGGGCCACAGTCCTTAGAGGGTGGGAAGCTTGACATCTTCAGTCCATGATTGCTGCTGCTGCATTGAATAAAGCTAAAGAATACCTGATTCCGGACATTCTAGTCTCTTGTTTGGTAATGCTACTGTGAGAGATATACATCCACCATTTTTTGTTGTTATAACCTTCCCCTCAGCTTTATTTGGTCCATTTATGCCTGAGTTATCAAAACAAAAGGCATGTCCACCCAACATAATTTACTCACCTGTCATGGTCATTTCCTTCATCTGAAATAAAATTGTTTTAGATCCTGGGCATGCAAGACATGCTTCATCTTCCCTGGTTATCCCATAAGCATGATTGAGATGGAAGTAAACTATAACGACATTGAGAATTTTGACCCAATTAATTGATGTCCTTATGGACTTCTGGAATAATATCCAGATAGCAACAGGTGGTTTTAGAAGCTATGAAGAATGAATTGGTTTCGCAGAAAATTAATTCGCAGTTTTTTTTAATAATTTCCCTCATTTTTAAATTAGTAATTTATTTTATTTTAATCAATTCATTATAGTTTAATTCATTATATATATTAGTCCCTGAAAATTAAAATTATTAATGAGTATCTAACTTTCTCAAAACAAAAACTTTTGAAGTTGATAGAAAAATTTAATTTATTAATACTTTAGAAAAAAATTGGCCTAATACAACGTTTTCATTTTCATTAATTTTTTATGAAAAATCTGTATGTATAAAAATTCTTATAACTGTATAAATTCTAAGTGATAAAAATTATGTAATTAATTATAAAATTATATAATTTTCTAATAAAAATATAGATATATTTATTTTTACTTTTTTAGAGGAAAATTTTAAAAATTGTAACTTTTAAGAGCAGGTTTGAATCCCCTCTCATAAACTGTATGCAGTGGGTAGCAAGTAGGTTCATCTCTGCCATCAGATTGATCATATGGTGAAAAGAGAGTTTGGTGTAAAATTTATTTGAAATCTATAAAAATAAGGAAAAATGACAATCTGAATTATGTAAAATAATAAAATTAGTACATGATAATTCAATCCCTTAAAAAGCCATAATTTCATTGAAGTACCTAAGAATTTTTTTGTTGTTAATAAATTAATATAAACAATTAAACTACCCTTGATTTAAATTGACAAATTACCCTTAACATGCGAACTTGTGATTAATTGTTGAATTTTTATAATTTAAAAAAAAGTTATAATTTTTTAAACAAAACTTAAGATTGGTACTTGTTATTTCTAAGACAAGCAATATCAAGAACTTGATATGTAAACTTATGATTTACTGTTACATTCTTGCAATTTTAAAAAGAAAAATTGTGATTCTTTAAGAAAAAATTGTGATTGCCATTTGTTATTTCAAACATTTTAACAATATCAATAATTTGAAATGTGAGGTTGTAATTTGCTATTACATTCTTATAATTTTAAGAAGAAAAATTATGATTCTTTAAATAAAACTTATGATAGAATGAAGGATAATTTGATCACTTATATTAATTCATTGATAACAGAAAAAGTTCCTAAAAATATTAATAAAATTATGAAATTTTAAGATACTAAACTATCATTAATATAATTCAAAAGGATTTTATTATTATTTTTCTTAAAAACAATTTTTATTTTTATTTTTATTTTATATTTATCAAAATATTTAATAAATCTATCCATTATCAATATAAACTATTCAGACCTTAGATATTCAAATTTAATATTAATTGAGAATAAAAATTTTATAATTTAAATAAATTACTTATCTAGAATTATTTTAGATGGTTTGGATTTAATATTAAAATTTTTAATAATTTTTATAAAGTTAATTCTGTAAATTTACTTTGAATAATTCAGATTTAAAATTTTTCACTTATAATTTAAAATAAAATTGTAAAGAGCAGATTATCTTTATCTTTAATATTGTATTTACTAAAATAAAAATTATTTTAAAAAATTAATATTAAATTTGGATTAATTAGAATAATTCTGGATAATCAAATTATAAAAAAATTAATAATAAATTCAAATAATTTTAGGTTTGAATAGTCCAGATTGATAACAGGTAGATTTAAATAGTTTGATCATAAAATAAACATAAAAAATATTAATTTTGTACTTTTACATATTTCAAAAAAAAAAAATTTACATCGAACCATCTTTCTACTAGACATGACTCCACTTCCCACACACGGTATGCAATCTACAGGAAGGGATCCAAAATAAACAACAAAAATTTAATTTAAAATTAAAGAAAACTATAAGAACCTATAGATTAATTTTTACTTTCTTAAATATGCAATATGTTAAATTACATATTTTAGTTTTTTTAAAAAAAATTTATTGAAAACAACTGCAACTTCTGAATCCAAGGACAACTAGTGGTAGCATCAATATAACCTTGGCAAAAGAATAGTACAACATTCAAATCTTTCAGAGAGAACAAATCTCAATTACCTTGCAACCAACGAATCAAATCTACACACAAGAGGAAGCTGTGAAGCAACCCAATCTTTGAGAAACATTTCAGCCTCCGATCTTCTCTTCAACACATTTCAGTACCATAACACAACACAGACGTCTCCTATGATCTCCCCCTTCTCCCGAAACCACCACCCCTAGGAGGACCACCTCTTCCACCCCTTCCTCGAAAGCCCCCACCCCCACGAGAACCTCTGCCTCCACCTCTAGAAGCTTGTGGTTGCCCCCTGCAACAGCAACCAACCAATCATGTTTAATTTGATTGAATTCCAATTGCCACAAAACATTAGCCAGCTATGTCAGCATAGCATGTGCAAGTATAAAATTTTGGCAACCGATGCTGTTGATAGTGAGATAAAGCCACACCAGTCGTAGCCAGTTGCGTAGTACAGAAGTGCATCAATGAAAACAAGGGCGAGCACTGTAAAAATTAAGTAAAAATAGTAGTACAATGCCATCTAGGTATATAACAGTATATCTAGATGAAAAAGCAAAGATTAAATACAGCCTCCATTTCAGCAAAATATTGTCTCCAACAATCTAAAGGGCAAAAAGGACCAAGCCCGCCATCCTTGCTACTAAGGCAAGAAGCAAAGGATCCACTTGATGAATGACTATCCAATAATCAATAGATAATCCCTTCCACCCGGTTAAGCTATTGCATTGCATCCCCATGTCAACGATTCCTGAACCAACTAAAGCAAGGAATATGAGGATTAAGGGTTAAGAGGTTCAGAGTGAAGCAAGAAATATGAGGATCAGAGTGCTAGCATCCCTCGCTCAAGGCTGTATAGAGGTAAAACAGTAGCTGCCTAAGGCTACACTTATCAAGGACTTCACTTGGAAGGTCTTGTTAAGTTAGAAGCGAAAGCCCCACAAGCAACAAAAAAAAAAAAAACCATCTTCAACCTTCTCCTACTTCCATTCATATCCCTAAAAAAACATTACAGTAGGAAGCATTAAAAACTATGAATACAGAAATAATCCCCTCCCAAGGTGCAAAATAATGAGATGAAAGCGTTTAAATACATGAAAAATGACTTGAAAAATGAGAAAGAAAGCCGTTTTGATATACTTTTCAAATGGATAGATGATCATGCATGACATTCCAGCAAGTCCATAAAGGGGGGAAAAACCCAGGGTTGTACAGGGTAGAGCAACCAACAAAGGAACTGAAAAATCAAGCTCACCCGCTTAGTCCCAACAGAGCATACCATTGATCAAATCGTACTATAAGATATGAATCTAGTTTTCCTTCTCCTAGTTAGAGAAAAATACTACATAAGTATATATCACGGGACTGGTAAAACCAAAGTAATGCATCCATCGTATTTTATAAGCCTCCACCTCCCAAGTGAGGGTAAAAATAGAAAATAGCCTAGGAGATTGGAAGTAACAAATTCAAATAATTATGAACTGCTGGAAATCACATTAATTATGCAATGAATAAGCAGGTTATTTCTGCAATGACATTGTAAGAGAAACATAATTGGGTTGTGGAAGAAATCTAGCAAGAGGCAACAATTTCCTTGGATCAATATAAAACTTGTCGCCAGATGAATACGAAGTTGCCACATTCCCTTCCATCATCTTAATGAAAAGCATTGCAACAGTGCGATTGAATACGGAAATTACATCTCACTTCTAAAAAAGGACAGAAAAATAGAAGGAATCAGCAACTCAACAAAAAATCAGAACTCGCAGCGTCATTTATGGGGCCAAATATTTCATCAACTTCCCCAATCTGAGTCATGTTCTGCAGATATATAGGAGAGTTAAACGTGGTAATCTTTTCATTTTTAAGCTTTGTAACTGCGTCTCCCTCACGCATGTAGAAATGTTGAGACCTCTGCATATGTCAAAGAACCCCTTTAAAATACGGTGCTCATTGGCTCCGCAAGAAGCTGGGAAAAAGGAAAAATCAGTACAAGTGTGATTTTTGGGGTGGGTAATATCCGTAAAACACAAGTCGGACACTGCCCGTGGTGTTTAATTGCTTCTACCACTACAAGCAAGGGAATTCACTATCTTCCCTTGCAATTTCCTGAAACCAAAATCGAAAACAGGCCAAAACACTTTTTCTTCAACGGCGAGCACAGAATTTGACAACGTGTCCTCGTTCTTAGATAGTCCAGGCAACAAACCTATAACTTCGGTGGGCGGGCCTTCATCACGAAAGCCGCCTCCACCACGACCTACGCCGCCACGGCCACTCTTCTGCTGCCACCATCTCGGCCCCGTCTAAATCCGCCGCCGCGACCACCCCTCGGAGGTCTCATCTTTCACCAATAAGAAGATCTACAGTAATGGCCCGTGTCGGGCTTAAAAAAATAATATTTTTTAAAAAATTAGACTTTCAAACTTTAATTTGATAGGTTTTGAAAAAATGAGTTTGAACTCATGCAACTCATTTGGATCAGTTGTTTCTTTTCTTTTTAGAAAATAAAATATTTTTAATTTTTAAATTAAATTTAAACTTTAAAATATAAGTTTATAATTTAAATTTAAAATTTTTATTATTTATTTTTAATTTTTAAATATTATAATTTATATTTTTTAAAAATATATGAAATATTATAATTAAAAAATTTAATTTTTAAAAATTTTAAAAAATAAAAAAAATAATAAGAGCTTGCAAGCTTGATTCTGAACTTTTTATATAAAGGTTGAGCTTTAAAAAATAAAATATTTTAAAAAAATTGAATTTAAGAGTTTGAGACTCTAAGTTCATAAAAATTAGGCTTATATGAGTCAGACTTGTCGGTTTCCCACCTTTATTAGTAGAATTTTAGGCTTTAATCTTGAGGCAAGAGTTATAGGGATGGAAATAGGTCAGGCCAGGCTAGGCTTTGGTTAAATAAGCCTGAACCTATGTAGAAATCAAAGGCCTGAGCCTAACCTTTAACCTATATAAGGCTTTTTATATGACTTAAGCCTAAGTCTATCAAAAGTTTGCACGGCCTGAAAGGTTATTTAAAAACCTATTTAAAAGTAGGCATTTTAAATAAGCCTACTTTTAAAGCTTAAAAGGCCTTAAATAGGCTTAACCTATAATAACATAATTTGATTAAAATTCAAAAACAATCTAATCTAATTAAAATTCAACAAACAAGAAAAAACAAACAAGGAACAAAAAAACATCAAGTAACATCAACAATAATGTCTTAATATGTTGTAACAGGATGAAATTCAAAAAGAAAAGCTAATAGTTTTTTAGCAATATAAGCCTAGCAACAATTAGAAGCCTTGAACACCCAAATGCAAAGTGCAACACCAATTAAGTCTTCAATAGTATCACTTCCTACTCGGGTGGATCCTACGTAATGAAAAAATTAATTAATAATAGAGATATATTCGAATACTTGTCCAAAACAACCACTAAAAAAACTAACATATTCAAGGGTCTTACCTTTTATTTTCTCTTCAACTTATATTTATTACGAAGCCAGTCTCCACCACATATGAGAATTTCAATGGACTCTTCATTCAATTTAGCACGATATTCATCAATTATCCTACCTCCAGCATTAAATGTAGATTCTGATACCACAGTTGAGATAGGAACAGCTAATATATCAAATGCCATCTTTGATAAAACTTTAAATTTAGAACTATTGCTCTCCCACCAATCCAAGGCACAAAAAGAAGTAGTAGAATCAATAGAAGGAATATAAGGATCATTCTCAAGATAAATTTCTAACTCTAATCTGGTAGGAGGAATTGAATGTCTTTGACGCACTATTAATAACATTCGTTACATTCCTGTATTGTCTCTTCTTTGTTCAGTAACTTGTGAAGTGACAATGCCATCAACATTCACACCTCCAACATCTAAGGATGGATCTTCTTTACACAACTCCATATATTCATTATACAAATCATGCAATGCCTTTTTTTACCTTCTCAACATTTTGCTTAGCCTCATTTTCTGATTTATATATCAATGGGAAGCTTATCTCAATAGCATCTACTTTAATCCTTGGATCCAAAACACTTGCGATAGCCATCAACAAATTGCATTCTCCCCAATATTTGTCAAATTTGTCTTTCATAGGTTGTGGCATTTCTCTAATGAACAAATTTGAGTCCTCTAACGCATCATCAATTATTTGTTTCACTCTGAACTTCAGCAAGATGTAAGTTAGAGGTAGGGTATTCATTACTTGAGATGATATTTGTGGCTTCATTGAACACTTCTAAAAGTCGACAAACTTTCTCAATCTTCACCCAGTCCTCATTTTCAGGAGCATGAATATAGTGTGGCTCTTTTTGATGATAATCTGCAAAGGCATGCTTAAATTTCATGGCAGTTATCAACATTAAGAATGTAGAATTTCATCTTGTAGGGCAATCAAGAATGAGTTTCCTTTCTTTCAAGCCCTTTAACTCAACAATTTCACAAAATGATTTCAACCTTGCATCAGAGGCATTAATAAACTTAACACTTTCACGGACTTTGTAAATAATGTCCTTAATCTTATTAAGGCCATCTTGTACCAATAATTTAATATATGAGCACAGCATCTAACATGAAATAATTGTCTATCAAGCACCAACTTGTTATTCAATGACAAATTTTCTTTCAAATTTTGAATGCATGAGTCATTATAAGAAGCATTGTCAATAGAAATAGAGAATACCTTGTTTTCAATACCCCATGCTCTCATGCATTTGAATATTGCATTAGCTACATCCACACCTCTCCTTGGAGCTGGTACTTCAACAAAGTTCAGTACTCTCTTTTGAAGATTCCAATTTGCATCAACATAATGTCCTGTGATAACTATGTATTCAGCTACTTGGTGACTCGACTTCCACATATCTATTGTAATGCTAACTTTGCTTACACTCTCCAAATTGTTCTTCAAGGTTTTTTTTCTCAACCTCATATAATAACAAACAATCATTTCTTGTTGTTTTGCGAGAGACTTTTTTAAAATCTGGATTTGCATATTCAAAGGCCCAACACAAGACTTCATCTTCCACCATGCTGAAAGGCCGCTCATGCACCATGATTGTAGTAGCTAGGATTTCTCTCATTTTTTCACTAGAATACTTCAAACCAGGAACAATGAATAGATTACTAGTAGTATTACTAGAGGGGTGAAATGGGATGGTGGACTGTTTACTTAATTAGGATGCCACCAACTTTCTTTGCAGGCAACTTTGTAAATGCCTTCTAAGATGGCTAGTGCTAGCCCCTTTTCCACCAGTAGCAAATTTCTCCTTACAATATTCACATTGTGCTTTCTTCACACCATTTGCAAGTTCAATTTCTTTAAAATCTTTCCAAACTTCTGAAGTTTTTCGCCTCTTCTTTGTGACCATAGAATCATCAGCTCCCCTAGCATCTTCGCGTTCAATAATTGTATTACCCACATTGTTCATGGTAGTGTCCTTCCGATGAGTAGATTCAATTGTACCTTGATCATTACTTTGTCCTTGATTAGAGCTAGATCCAACATTGTTCTCATTTTGGTTACTTGCCATCTACCTAATCCAAATGTGAGGAAAAAACTTAAAATTGAAGCTTCCACAAATGGTGAATAGCGAATAAAAAACTCAAATGATGAAACTTAAATGAAAAGGAATAATAAACTTGTTATTTCTATCTAAACAATAAAATAAAATGATTTACAAAGAGCACAAGATCAAGAGTATCGCATGAGACATATACTAAAATAACATATGCTCTACATTTTCATGTCAGTTGATTGAAAGCAAATGGCAACAAAAGAAAACTAATTTTGAAGAAATACTAAAATGAGCATTGCATAAGACAAAGAATTTATCTTGAGAGCTAAAAAGCTTGTTTATAGCCACCAATAAATATTATTATTATTATTATTATATATGATTCATCTTTCAAAACCAAGAGGTGAAATTGTAATAAAAAAAAATGTGCAGTCATGTGCGGTCGGTGCAGTGCTATTAATTTTTGGTGATGATAAAGAAATTCTCCTTCATAAAATTTAGGCTGAAGAAATTATATTGCTGAACCAGTGATGTAGATTAATACCCAACCATCAAGGTCAATATGACAGATCCTATTTTCTCTCTCTTTTGTAATTCAGTGGGGCTATTTATTTCTTCATGAAATTCCATTCATCCCGCATAATCTAACATTACTGCTGTAAGTTCTTTGGAGGTTCCTTCTTCCATTCATCTAGCATAATCTAACATCACTGCCGTAAGTTCATGTAGATTATTGGCTTGGTATTTTTTTCAAGCATAATTAATTTTTGATTAAAGCTAGAAACAAAGATTGTAATTGCAATCAGCTTTGCAATCAATATTTCTGGAGGGAAAAGCAAAAGAAAACCACTTTTTTTAGCTTTTCCCATATTCGAGAATTGTTGGTGATCCAATCAATAAGTATACTTGTTGAAAACGCAACCAGAAAAAAGGCATTAGAAAACAAAAAATCTAAGTCACAGGCTTAACAAGTTAGCGATAAGTGGATTATGATCGTTAACAGATTGAGGCATAAAAAACTGGAAAACATGATTACATATCAATGGCATCCACGATTCTTGAAAATCAGTCAACATCCGTCAATGATTGCACAAAAATTCACGTTTTTCTTAACCAAAAGTAGCGAAACTTGGATCATTAAACAGCAGCAATGTGGGTGTTCAATTAATGTCTATATCTATTAATGCATGTATGTATAAAGACAAGTGAAAGTGAGGGTATTTGAGTTTCAAGGAGATAAGGAGGAGAGAAACGAAGAGAGGTTGGAGGATTTTGTTTCTTGTGTTTGGTGATGGAGAGAATACCTTGGAGATGAAGATTAAAGCCTCACTCTTTCATGAAGTTCGAACTCCAGCAACTGCCAGCCAAAACAAGGTGTGCGACTGTGCGTCAAACTTTGTTGAAGGAGACAAAGAGATGCTGTTAGCCTTTACGTGTGAAGGAGACAAAGAGACGGTCAATGTTTTAAAATTTAGATTAGGGTTTTTTTTATTACTTTTCTAGTTTCTATGCTATATTTTTAATTAATAAATTATATATTATATGTTATAGATATATTATATAATATATAACATGTATGCATGATGTGTAATATATATATATATATAAATAGTATGTAATAAAATATTATAATAATATATATATTATAATAATTTATATGTTAAAAATTAAACAGGCCAGCCTACTAGGCTTGAAGACCAGCCTTGTAAAAATAGATCTGGCCTATTTGCCAAAATAGGTTAGCTCAAAAGCCTTAGCCTGGCTTAGCCTATTTATTAAAGAAGCCAGGCCAGGCCTGAAGTAGGCCAGGTCATAGGCCCCTGTTAATAGCCTGACTTATTTTCACTTTAGGCAAGACTGCAAGACGCTAACGCTTGCTTTATCCTTACAAAAGAAAAATAGTGAAATCTTAAATTAAAGCCCAAACAATGGCTGCGCATTGAAGCTACCAATTGGGCTCCTCCTTAGAGTGGATTAAAAGAATTAACTTAATGTTTAATGTATTCGGGAGGTTCAAATTCTCGCTACCCAAAAAAAAAAAAAAAGAGCTATATCCACTTTGTACTGCAAATGGAATTATTCTCACTAAGAAAAAATTTATAAAAAATAAAAAATATATATTAAAATAGTCGGTGAGAAGTTCCTCATCTAAGAATAGTGACATTATAAATTGATATATATACATATGCTAGCTCTAATGTATCCATCATTGGACTTTGCATCCTCGAAAGATTTACATGTCATGATGGAAATTAAAAGCACATTAAATTTCATTAAAAAGAAAAAAGCACGTTAAGAATACAAATGCATAACTTCAAAACCTTCATTTAGCCAGAATATCGAAATGCAGCCCTAAAAGACTAAACAGAATAATGAAATTGAGCATCCCCACATATTTTAATTGATTACCTTAAACCACTTGATTAGCAGCATATTAAAGTCAAAGACTCGATTTGGTGTCATGTCACACGCGTAGAACACCTAGAGCCTTTACTAGTTCAAACTTTTTCATCACGTACTTCGAGGAAAAGAGCTCGAAAGAGCTTCAAAACCAGGGCAATCCAACTCAACCATACTCAACATTCGTTATATATGGAGCAGAGAGATGGTCAAGAAATATATATATCATTACATACAAAATCGCAAATTGTTTGAAGCACATTCATGGAACACGGGCTATTAGCCAGCCTTTCTTTTACATGAGAATACTTTCAACTGATCTTTACCCATTGGGCCGGGTTGGTTAGGGAACATCAAATATGCTTATCCCATTCCATTTTTGTTTCTTCACCAATTAATGAGGAAATTTTCATCAGGAAGGCCTGGGATCTTTCATCCGAAACTGAGGGCAAAAGAAAAGCAACCATTTTAGTATTTCTCGTACGCCCTCTGACCTTTCTAATTTTGATTCCTTTCTTCCAAGGGCATCCCAAATTTACGTCCCAAAGACTAGCACACAGTCCGCCCGTAACAAATTGATGCAATATAAAGATTCTTGGACCATTTTTCCTGCAAAATCAGCACACCAGCAATGACTACTCTAGTGAAAAGGGGAGGAACCATATTGGATATACACAATGGCATAAAATTATTTCGTTTCAGAATCTTTTTATTATTTTTAACCACTTTTCAGGAACGATCCATCTTCAACCACATGCTATCCATTATTCACCAGAGCCTCAATTAAGATACTTAAACAACAAAGGAGAATCATGATTAATATGCTATCACCTGCTGACACTTCGTCAATAATACTCTACACTACGAACCACAATCTAATAATGGATACAAGGGAAATAAATTAAATACCTTTACATGGGTGCTAGGGAAGGCAGAGGTACGTAGGGTCTCTTGAGTTTCATCAAGCAATTTGCGTTTTGGTATGCTGAGTATGAAGGCTGCCTGATCAGCAGTAGCAGCCATAGATGTTATCCGGTAACCACTTTCCCATCGGCGATGTATTCCTTCACTTGGATATAAAAAGTCAAGCTCCACAACCTTGCATCATTGCAATGGAAATGGCAGAACAAGTAGTTGGTTTAATGAGGCAAGTAAAAGAAAATTCAGTAAAAACCTAAAACAAAAATTAAAAAAAGGATTAGGTACCTGATCAGAATACCCAGCATTCCTGGACATTACGACACCCCAGCGACTGCCAGCAGTAGTCATGGAGGTAACATGGAATCCTTCTTTCCACTTCTTATTAATCCACTTGAAAGGAAATGATTCACTCACTTTGTAGGATTGCTGTGTGTAAGGAGTTCCTACATTGAAAGAATAACATGAGATCAAAAGATCTTATCCATTAAGCCAATTAAAGAATCAAGGAGGCGAAATAAATAAGAACCCAGAAAATTCCATCTAGCTTAAGGTATTGGCAACTAGTTGGGGATTCGGTACTGAATCAACAAGCATCAATCAACCCTTTAACACCACTGGCTTTTTTCCAAGTGCAAAAGTTTTTTTTCATCCTCTTCAGGAGCTCACAAAGTACGCTCTGCTGATAATTTAGCCATTCAAAAGCTGGCTTTGTGAATTGCCCACTTTTCTAACTGAATCATCAATTCATTTCAACGGAGAAACCCATCTCAGAGATGAGTATCACAATTAACAATGAGGCTCAGGCCCAGAGTTCAACCTAAAATTTGTTACCAGAGAACAATAGAAGACCATTTTACGGGCCATTGGCCCCGAAAAGAGAAGGAAGAAACTAGAGGAAGGGAGAAAACTAAATGACGCCTTCCACAGTCTTTTGTAAACCACAAAAGCCAGTTTAAATAAGTTTAAAGATGGTAATAAAAAATACCATACCTGGCAATGTATTCCCGTTTGCCTCATGCAAAATAATGGCCATTATAAATATAAGAGAAAATTAATGTTTTGGTCCATATAGTTTTAACTCACTTAAAACTCAATCCCTCAAGTTTTACTCACTGCAACTCAATCTCGTACTTTTAACTCATTAAAAGCCAGTCGCTGATTTTCCATTTATAATGTTATCCTTGTCATCCATAATCATCACCGAGTCCAATCCAACATGTCTTCCAACTCAGCTCCATGTGGATTCTGTATAAAATTGGGGAAAAGAGAAGGTATGGTGTGTTTCTTTAAGGCTAATGAGGTTGGGTTGTACATCAGCTCTGTTGACTCCTCATCAAATCTAGGAATGATATTTGCAGTAGTGAAATAAAGTATCAAGGCAATGGAGATGAAAACTGGCAGCAAGTAAATAGAGACAAAATCAGGCTTGAATCACAGGAAACCGTCATCTTTTATAGTAATAAATTACAGCTCACTCGAGAACTTTAAGTTATAACCTTTAAGACTATTCATATGCTTCCTGGTAAAATTTGAGTAATCCATTCTCCTTTTAGCCTCCTGATCAACAGCTACCTAAGGCCCCATGAAAGCACAGCACCACAAAGCAAAGGTGACAAGAGGTGAACAAATCATTCCTCCGACGCAAGTCATATTAAAAGCAAAGTAGAATCTGAAGAATCCGAACTTATTTTTTCATCAATGACCCTCCAAACTCTTCCATAAAGAAGACTACTGATAGGAGCAGGAAACTGAACAAATCCACATTCCTTGGTGCTTCCAAGAGTATTCCCGTCTGCCAGGAACGAGTTTGAAAATTGATTTCCTCTTTGGCTGAGAACCCTCTTCATTCTTTTTGCCCTTTTTTTGGTCATCATGCTGATTCATGATCTGATGTGGTGCTCATATGAATGCTTATTCATAAATTTTTGGCCATGTAAGATGATGACTTACAATGAGTTACAAATGAAAAGGAAAATTGATAAATAGTGGAAAGATTAGAAACTGAGTTTTAGACTAGTATAAGGACTAAGTTGCATCAAGTCATATTTGAGGGACTAGGTTTTAAACAAGTCAAAACTACAGGGACCAAAGAATTAATTTCACTAGATATAAATGTGGACAAACAAAACATGAGCACCAAGGGCAATTGCAACAATAGAAAAAAATAATCATGGCATGGATTAAAGAGCGCTATATAAAAAAAGCATTAAAAAAAACATATAAGGGCACAAGATAGCCTATGCATCCATAATAAAATGACATAAGATAAAGGGAGCTTATATAGTTAACCTTTGGACATGACAACCAAGGAACTCCCGTTAGTTGCACCAGCTATTGAACTGATATAATAATTTTTCTCCCACTGTTCCATAATCCAGTCCTAACAGAAATCCAATTACCATAATGTGAATATCAATAATTTACTCATGCATGAATGGTATAAAAATTAAACATATACTTCATGGAACTACCTTATGCAGGAAGACTGGTGACAATTCATAAACCTGGGAAGAAAAACCTGTTCCTGCATCCATGATTAAGGCCCATAGATTTGATGAGGATGCAACAGAGCTGATATACAACCCATCCTCATTACCCTTGTCTACATGCTGACGAAGCCTTGTGTCTGCTACATTGTAATGATACCTGCAACCCCAACCCCCCAACAAAACAATCATTAAGACCAAGCCAGGGGAACTCTATCAATACCAGCTAATGCATAAAAATGGAAAGTCAACATGTAATCCTGTCAAGACAATTGTGAGAGTCATACTAGGAATGGCAAAGCACCCCTGCTATGTTTTAGATTATTATAATGAGCAACATCCATACCTTAAATGCAATACCAGAGAAACGAGATGAAAAGATAAAAATTTATAAATCCATCTTTATGTAAGACGTAAAAACAACTTTCAAAATCATTACAACTCATCTATAGTTTATCGCTTACTCTAGCCATAACCCTTCAAACTAATTTGCCATTGAAAAAGCAAATATATACATATATATATTAGTACACTATGAATAAAACCATAAATCTTTTGCCATCCAATAAAGAAAATGTTTAAGGTGTAACTAAATAAAATGAAAAGCAACTAATTTGTCAAACTTTTTTAAATAAATACAATACTTATATGTCATAATTAGTGTTTTTTGTTAATGACACGCCAAATTGAGAAGAATGTCTAATAAACCTCTGCTTCATGGGACGGCGTGCATTATAAACTGAAATCCACTGTGTAGCAGGACTCCCTATGCGTGCTTTCTTCTTTGGCTGCTCATCTTCTTCCAGGTTAATAAGCATCCTCCCACGCTTTTGTCCAACCTATTCATGCAAATAGGCTTAGGGAGAGTTTAGCATTCAGATATAAAACTCATCAGTAAAAATGAACTTGAGAACAAAAATGAAGACAGAGCAGTTACTACAACCTTTAAGGCTCCATCAATTCTGATTGGTCTCAATGGTATACAGGGTTCAATCAAGCTTTCAAAAAAAGATATAAGCTTGGAATAATTTGGCTCCTCATCAAATCTCATGTTAGTCACAGCTTCAAGGAACTGTTTGAATGGGGCGGGACAAAAGCAGCACATTAACTCTGGAGAAGTAGACATCTTCTTCTTACAAACAAGAAAACTTTTATTGTCACCCTGTACATAGGGAAAAGGAACAAATAATATTAACATAAAATGAATCCTTGGAAGAATTGATATATTAAGAGGAACTGATATAAAATGCACCTGATAACCCTGCCACGGTAACCTCCCTTTTATGAGAAAGATTAGAGTGTAGGCCAGTGACTCAAGATCATCCCTTCGACTTCCTGTCCTACCTAAATGTGCATGAACACTGGCATACCTTATTGTTCCCCTATGAACAAAAACCATATGATCAGCATATAAAGAATAAAATAGACATGTTAACCTCAAATGACATGTACAAACCTGAAAATATCAGGTCTTTGGTCATATTCAACATGCTGACCAGATGATGCATCCTTCCATCTTGAAGCTGACGACAATACATGGAAGTAACTATATATCAAATAACTCCAAATAGCTAAAACCTTCTACTGGTAGAGTAGCACAAGTCAATCAGCACGTAAAAAATAAAAACAGAACTTTTCAGGAAGGAAAACATACCCAACCCAAGATCAATAAGATATAGTTTCTTCTCATCAGCTGTGCCAGGTTGACCAAGTAAGAAGTTTTCTGGTTTTACATCTCCATGCACGAACCTTGTTTGATGAAATGGTTTTTTTTTTTTTTTGTAAAAGCAATCAGTCACAACCATTCAAAATAACAGGGAGAATAAGGCCTAACAAGAAGAAAGATATTAGTGAGATTTACCCTTTCATGTGGAGCTTCTCAAGAATTGATATTGCTTCCACTGCAATGCAAGCAACCATGTTTGGCGACATCCTATCCAGGAGGTAAGGAATTAATCAGGCAAAGCTAGGAAAAATGTAAAGAAACTGCAACCATGCAAAGTACATGTATAAATTGCAAAGAGAGTGGGCAGTCCAAATCTTACGATTGGCCAAGTGAATTCCATACATCCCAAAGACTGGGCCCAAGCATGTCCATGACCTTCAAATTTCAATTTTCCTTTTAGACATTAAGGAGCAAGTCAAGATATAGAAATCTCAAATCATATCTCACCAGAATATAGAAATCTCCTTGTCGGCCCTTGTAATGAACCCAAGGAATGCCATAACACCCATTCAAGGTACTGATATGTTCCAAGAAGCCAAAAGAGAGAATCAATATATATACAACTTACAGCCTCATTATATACAGCAGCTTCCAGTCTCAGACTCTATGCAATGCACAGGGCCCAAGATCTAGTTAGAAAATAAAAACCAACAGTTGGAGCTTGAAAGAAATAAGCTTGATAAACCTGTTCAGATACGAAATACAAATTACTTACTTGTAGACCTGCCACTCATAAGGAGGCCCATAATTGCAACCTTTACTATTTCTGTGTTCAAACTTCAGTGCAACCTGTAAACACAGTTGAAATAAGGAAAAGAGCAAAGAAGTATTATACATAGCATAACTAACATTAAATTAACACACCGAAAGAGAGACCAAAGAAGTCATACCTCAATTGCATCAGGACCTGTCCGGTCAGACCCACCACTTACCCTTCTTCCAACATACACTTGACCGAAACCACCCTTACCCAATTTCCTTTCAATCTTATACACAGGAGAACTACCAACTTGAACCTGAATCAATAAGAAAGCAAACATCTTGGATTAGAAACTAATAGATACGGATTAAATAGATGTTAAGAACAATAACCCAAATGCTGTTTGAAATAAATGCAACATGCAATAACATGGCACAATATTATTCATGAAATATCTTAAACCAAAGTGACCATCACAGTCTCAAAGCTTCCAAAAGAATCCAATTAATAATTTTTTATTCAGTTCAAAAGATTCTTTAAAACTGTGAATTTGAAAGGGGGAAAAAGAGCATAAACATAACAACTATAGTCTATTCATATGAGACTGCAGAAGTCCAAGTTTTTATGATCATAAATGGCACTTTAACATCATTAATTTAGGAAACAAACTAATGCAACTAACATAAGCAACATGCAATCAAGTGATACCCTCTCAGGAATAGGGGTTGTGGTAGGTTCCTCTTCAGCTCCAACCACCTTGTCTGCACTTCCACCTTCCATCACAATTTTATTGTTGGCCACCGCCTCAACACGTGGGGGTTCTGGGGCTCCTAATGCAGCTGGATCCGGAAGGACCTCACAAGGTTCAGGGTCAAGATTAATTAATCTTACTCCCCGGCCTCGACCAGCCGCAGTTCGCCTTGTGGGTACCACTGGTGAAGGCCCTTTTGCTACAGCTGTGGCATTACCACGTCCTCTTCCTCCTCCAACTCTCCTCCTGGCTCTAGTTGAAGCAGGTTGTGCACAATTCTCTCCTTGATCAACAGGCAGTGGGGCAGGTTGAAGATCACCAAGCCGTTTCGATCTTCTAGCTCCACTTCTCAACTCTGGCATCCTCTCCCCATTCAAATCATAACCCCCTCGAGTCACCCCAGAAAAAGCAAAAAACCCCTGCAATGAAAGAATTAAAGTAAATAGATGAATAAATTCAGAGCATACGGTGAGAAAACTTATCAGCAGTTGGAGCAGAAAATCCTAAATTAATTAGAAGAACTACCTAATATCTAGATTGATTAATCATATCCGAAAAGGGGGAAATATCTACGGAGATAGCCTTTGTTTGAGTTGGATGACAACATGTAAAAAAATAGCGTACTGAAAATGCAGTACGTACCAGGAAAAGATGCTACTGTAAGCAAATATACTACACAACCAAACAACCAAAATAATGTGCCTAAAAGCAAATAAAGAAACTGTCCATTCCTGCATTCAAACACGACATATGGTTCTTATAACATCTTTTGTCGGCAATCAGTTCAAACTACTTCGCAGAAAATCAGTGGATCAAAACAAAAAAAGATAACTAGCCTACAGGGGTTCATATGCATAATAAATTATATGATATCATAACTGCCAATTTAGCCAGTTATTTTATCTAAAATAGCAGCAGTAACAGCGCACATGAAAATATGGATTTTCATTATCAAATATTATTCAACAACAAAGGAAGAACAACAATCTTCAACCCGATCACTGACGTCTGGGAAAAAAAAAGTTTTAAAATATATAAAATACACAAAAAATCAAAACCGACCAACAAACTAGCTCAAGTGTAGCAACAATCTCTCCCGCACCGATTGACGAGAAAAAGAAATTATTTCTCTTGGGAAAAAATTACAACCATAAATACCTTTTTTTTTTTTTTTACAAACCGACCACAAACACTGACAGATCGATCCGGCGAGCTAAAAAATAGAAAGATCAGAGGCAACAATCAAAGAAGGCGAGTGGAATAGAAAACAAACCGAGGACGATCGGAGTCGGATCCTTGTATTTCAGTAAAGAAAACAAAAAAGGACCCACGCAATTATCGCATTACGAGGGAGGAGGTCTGTTTTTTCAGGCAGTGGGGCTATGCGAAGGCATCGCAGAATTTAGGGTTGAGGAGATGAACGCTTACAAGTATTAGGTGGAGAGATGTGTTTAGAGCCTTTTTTGGTGTAGAAACGATGTCGAAGACAAGGGAGAATGCGGTAATGGTGAGTCTCGTGTCCTTTCCCTTCCCACTATGTTTCCTATCGATTGTGTGCATGACAAGGGGGAAAATAATATATATAAATACATAATATATATTTATAGATTTTTTATGCCGAACCTGAAACTGTGGCTTTGTAATGGCCAAAAGCATATTATGTTTCCTATTATTGTGTTTATATATTTATTTATTTATTATTGTTATTGTTGTATTACTTATTATTGATATTGACTGCTGTTAATTAGTGGTGCTTCTGAATTTTACCTTTTTTTTTTGCCAATGTTTTTGCGTTTTACCAAGTACTAGAGCAATTAATTTTATGGTAGAGCATATCAAATGTTTTTTCCATTACAATTTAAAATAAAATTATGTATATTAATAAAATTTAATAATTATTCTTTACAAACTTACTTTTAAAAAATAAAATTTTAAAATTTTAAAAATATCATTATACATTTAATCATTACATTTAAGTCACAATCATTTTAATATCTCCCTCCATTTATAGTATAATATTAGAAAATTATTATTAATGAAATCTTATTTTTATTTAATTATTTTATATTTAAAATAATAAATATCTTTAAAGCTATTTTATAATTTAGAATGAATGTAGTATCATCTAAGTTAAAGTTTGACTGACAATATTACTCATTTTTCATTTTATTTTATTTTTGAACTGATATTTTAAAAATATTTTATAGTGTGATTTGTTAAAAAAATAAATGATGCCTTCGTTAAAAAATATTAAAATCTTGTATTAGCATTCGTCATTATTTTTAATCTGCATAGATCATACAACAAATCCAAATGCAACACACTAAGCTCTAAGAAAAGAATTTAAATTCGATGATTGTATTCAATATAGATATTGTGTACCTATATCATTTAAACCATTAAAATTTATATCAATAATTGTAAATTCTTACTCTACTTGATATTAATGAATAACTAAGTTTATGTAAATCGTTAATATAAACTTCAACAGCTTAAATGATACAGGCATTTATTGAGTACAATTACTAAATTCAAATCCTTAAAAATAGGGGTTCACATTTTGTTCACGAAATAACTTCAAATTTATAAATGTAAATAAAAATATAAATAGCAAAAAAGTCATTTTGAATGTTGATTTTCGCGCATTTGAAACCTAACATTGTGGCTGGCAAGCCAAAATAAATATATAGACAAAGGATGCTTGATTGGGTGGATCTCGGTGTTCATTTTAATTATGCCAGGGGAGATTTATTGTTTTTTTTCCCTGTAATCCTGTTGAATTTTATTTTTGTTTGTCAGGTAAGTGATATTGATTCCCATGTATTAGTTTAAATTTCAACATTAACGGTAACTAAGGAATAAGGGAAACGCGCTGGGAAACTCAACAGCGTTAAAAATATTTTCCCCTGTTCTCTCTTTTGACAAGTTGTTGGGCTCATCGTTTAGTTGCCTAAATTTTTACCAATGCAGATGATAGATGAAAAATATAATTCATGTGCAGATTACAAGAAACTCCCACCACTCCTAAATGTATAGATTAAATAACTATTTTTACGTAAACCAAGTAAATTAGTTAAGCTGGTTATTCATAAAAAATATATATATTATTTTTTTCATAATACTCTTCGTTTTAGTGATTTACATTGTAAATTATTTTTGACACCGTTTTGAAAAAAAAAATAATGAATACAAAAGATGACAGAGTTCAAAATCCTATATCCAATATTAAAAGAGACTTTCCAACTCACTCCCGCGTCCAGGATCAGAGGGCGTGCAATGCCTCACTCGGCATCATGTATCATACGAAACAGCTGAAAAGAGATCTTAATTACATTATAAATGTATTCCCAGAACAGTTTTGTAGAACACACACACACACTGAAACTATGAGTGTTTTGGACCTGGGACTGGTTTTCATCAAAGTATAAAAGGTTTATGACAATTAAGTCTAACAGGAAGGGTCTAGTCAATCATTGCGTAATAAATCAAAATTTGAACCCCTAATGGAAAATGTATCCACTTTTTATATTTGATAATACTTCAAACAATGAACTCTCCAATACAAAGATAGTTATAAAAAAAAACAAAGGAAAAAAAAAGATGATTTACTCTCTACTTTTAGACAAGTATTTAGGACTTGGCTCACGTGTCATGACTAACTGTCCGGAGCATGAAGACCATAGATATTTATATCAATGTGAGCTAACTCAAAATATCTCTTTTGATACATTTGAAGGGACGTGAAATTTAATTTTGACCATTGCTATTACCTGAGCGCTGACATATATTTTTTTGGCCAAGAGTGCTGAAAGTTCAAAGGTATCCAAGGGCCAAAAAAACAAAAAAAAAACACATGCCAAAAATATAAACACAAACATTCACGACGTTGATTAGGAACCCCCAATGTTGATCAAACAGGCTTGACTTTGATTATGAAAGTAACTACGTTGCTAAGCCGCCGAAAGGAAAGCGATACACATATAGCCATCCGCCCACTTGGATCAGAAGAACTCCAACGGCAAATATGAAAGAAAGGCGAGGTGCATGACTGCGTGTCAAATCAATGCCCGTTCAATTTTTTTTTTGTATTTATTTTCCGGTCAACGTGCTTTAATATTTATAATTTATAATGATGATGATCATTAGTCTTATCTTACATGTATGTGTGGGGTAAAATATAATTTTTTCCTGTTCAGCAATAAAATTAATTATTAATATTGTGAGCCCATCTGTATTTTTAAAAAAATTAATTATTTTCCCTAGACCTTTTTGTAGTATTTTTTTCATTATGTTCATTTTCTTCGTTTTATTAAAAAAGATTAAACGCGCTTGATCATGACAATTGACATTTAAAAAATATTTTTATGTTGTATTTTAATAATATCATCTTAACATATTTTATATTTATATATTTTTCAATATATTTTTATTTTTATTTTTTACAAATAATAAGTTCAGGAACAGAATAAGGTGTTTGTAGTTGTAAGTATTTATAGTAAAAAATTATTAAAAAATAGCAAGTTATTCTTAAAATAATGGAACATTTATTTTTTTTAGTAAACAATATAACATTTATTTTAAAGAGCCTTCTCTACTTATGTGTGACCAAGGTCATTGCTTAAAATTTCACAAGTCTTGCACCAAAAAAAAACCTTGCATAAAAAAAAAAGTAACGGGGGTGAAATTTAAAGCTTGCGTGAAAGTAAAAACATGTCCATGTTTAGGCAATGGGAGAAACTAGATTTATGTTATGTTTGTCTCGAATTTGTTATATAAAAATATGCAGACACAATGAATAAAGTATTATAGATTTTGCAATTATTAATTGAGCGTAAAGGAGTCACTTCCTTTCCATATAAATCTCATGGCAGTTCCTATCCTTCGCGTATCAATCGAGTAGTTGAATTTGACCTAAGTAGATTCAGAGACTGGTTATTAGATTATAAATTCATGGCAATCTACTTGAATATTTTGTCTACTTATTGTTTGCAATACTGTCTCCTCTTATGTTTATAGCCAATTCCCAACTCAGGTAAAAGAATGGAATTGTGTCAGGTTCTCAACAGTCAATATAAAACGTTGTTAAATCTCACATGAATATGGATAACATATGTATTTGTGCTAATGTCGAGTCATTGCCTGAAAATGTGTTGTACAAATCAAGTGCAGTAACAAGTGAGTTAAGATCGTTGCATTGATGCCTAAATGTAATGATAAATTGGTAAGGACTACCAAGCTATTTTGAACGAGCACAGCTAAAGAAGCTAGCTTGTGCAAGCAATATTGGATTTGGCACTTGGAATGTTGAGGCCTTGACTTGTAAATCTATAGAAGTGGTAGGAGTTATTATTCATAGAATAATTAATATCTCACGCCTGCAAAAGACTAAATGGGCTTATGAACAAGCTATAGATATTAAAGGTTTTAAATTTTGGTATACATGGAAAGTAAGCACATGGAATTAGGTGGGTGTAATTGTTGATGAGGAGCGGAAGAGGAATGTAGTAGAAGTTAACAGAATTAATGACAAAAATATTTCTATAAAAGTGATAATTGGATGTGAGATTGTCAATATTATTAATGCTTATACACTTCAAGTTGGGGCAGAAGTCGATCTCAAGGAATTGTCTTGGAAAGACTTAAAGAGGTTGATTCAAATCATACCACAAAGTGAAAAATTTTTTATTGGATGATTTTAATGGTCAAGTTGAGATGGAGACAGGTAATTGTGCGAGGATGCATGAAGGTTTTGATTTTTAAGAGCTAAATAATGAAGGACAATCTATTCTTGGGTTCTCCTTGGTGCATGATTTCAAGATTGTTAACACTTATTTCAAAAGAAGGATGAATATCTCATCACTTACAAAAGCAGAACCTCAAGGTTATAGATTTATTTATTTTTAGTAAGGAATGCAGATAGAAAACTTCACATAAATTATGAGGTAATTCATAAGGATGACATGAAAACACAACATTCAGTCTTTATCTTTAATACTGATAACAAGTGGTAAACTAAAGGATTAGGTGGTGGTAGCTAAAGGTGAAAAATGGGAAATTTTCAAGCAAAATCTTTTAGCCAAATAAATTTGAGAGTCTCAAGAAAGTACCAACATCTCGTGAGAAGATATGGTTAAGAAGGTAAGGAAGGTTGCTAAAAAAGTTATAGGAAAATCAAAAGGTTTTAGTTAAAGAGATAAGGAGTTTCTGTAATGAAATGAGAATGTACAAGAAAAAATCAAGCATTTTAAAGGCATCCATTTGTGCGAATGGTGCTAAAAATTGGGAAGATATTGTATGGTTAAGAAGGAAATTAAGAAAGTTATGAGTGAAGTTTATTTTAAAGCATTTAAAGAGTCTCACAAGGATCTCAAGATAAGGGATGAAGAACAAAAAATTTATAAAATTGTTAAAAGTGAAGAAATAAAATCAAGAAATTTGGAACATGTAAGGGGCATAAAAGACAGAAAAGGAAGATTTTTTTTATTGTAGGTTGTGATATTAAAGACAAATAGGAGATTTACTTTTACAAGATTTTCAATGATGGAGAAGGCTTATTTAATAACTTGAAAGATTTAGTAATTCGTGAAGGAGAACATAATTTGTTATTATATTAAAAGATACGTGATAATAAGGTAAAATAAACTCTCAAAGAATGGCAAGTAATAGAGCCAATAGACCTGATTATGTCTCTCTTGAAGTATGAAAATATTTAGGTGGAGATGGGGTGTTGTGATTAACAAAGTTATTTTATGAGATCTTATAGTCCAATAAAATTCGTGATTAGAATAGGGGAGAAGCACCTTCATTACTAGCTATAAAAGGGTTGATGAACAAAGTAGACCTTGAAGTTTTGCCTGAAAAGTGCCATAAATCCTGAACTTTTAAAATGTAAAAATAGACCTTAAACTTTTATATTCGTAGCAAATTAAACCCTATTATTATCTTTTAGTCAATGCTGTTATTGTTCACTATGAGCCCCACTTAAATGCTAACATGGCAGTCCCTTGCTGATATGTCATTTATTAATTAGCGCCACAAATCCTAAACTATTGCCGAGTAGCATCCCGAACTTTAAACTTTGAAATTTCAAGCAAATTACTCCCATCATTTTTGTATAGAATGTTGATTAGTATGTAGACCAAGTTAGTCTCGGCGTGATCCACCATAGTGAACGCATCATTGATTGTGGGGAACGACCCATGATTTTGTGAAATGATATTTTTTACCCTTTTTTGTAATGTTTTTCAAACGATTGATATATCATGCTTCTATATATATTCTATAACTTTGATTTAATCTTATTTTGAATAATTTTTATTTATTTAATGGTGAAAACTTGAGATCCTATTTGAAAAAAAAAAATAAGTATCATAAGATTTTATAGACGATGGATGCAAAAGCCAACAATTTCATCAACAAATTTAAAACCCAAATTAACCAATTAATTAAAATCCTTTTGTATTCAAACTTTTTTCAATGTGATCCTAAGTTTTCACTATTAAATAAAAAAAATTATTTAAAATAAGACTAAATTAAAATTAAAGAGTATACAAAAGTATGTGATGCCCATTATTTGGAAAACATTGCAAAAAAAGGGTGAAAATATCATTTCACAAAATTATGAGTCATTTACTATGGCCAATAATTCATTCACTACAGTAAACTACTTTGAGGCTAATTTTGTCTACATAATAGTCAACATTCTATACATAAATAGTGGGGTTAATTTGCTCAAAATTTTAAAGTTTAAGATCCAGAACGCTAGTTGCATAATAGTTTATGGTCTATAATACTAATTAACAAATGACATATTAGCAAAGGACTATCACATCAACATTTGATTGGGGCTCATTGTGAATAGTAATGGTGAACAGTGACGACATTAATAAAAAGATAACGACAAGGTTTAATTTACTATGAATTTAAGAGCTTGAGGTCTATTTTGCATATTTTATGAGTTTAGGTTTACGGCACTTTTCGCACAATGCTTCGGAGTTCATTTTGCTCACTAACCTTTTATAAAAAGAAAGGAGGTACTCATAACTATGCAAACTATAAAAGGATTAAGCTTACAAATCATGCAATGAAATTGTGAGAAAGAGTAATTAAGCACAGGTTAAGATTGAAAATTGGTATTTTTGATAATCAATTTGCCTTTATGCTAGGTAGGGCTACTACATAAGCAATTTGTTTACCAAGGGAATTAATGGAAAAGCATTAGAGCAATGATAAATATTTACACTTGGTTTTCCATTAATTTCAAAAAAGGTTATGACCGTGTATCGAAAAAAGTACTTTAGAAAACATTAAAAAAGAAAGGAGTTTAGGTTGCCCATATTAAAACCATACAAGATATATATGCGGAAGCAACAACCAGTATCAGAACATTTAATGGTGAGATAAAGGACTTTTCTATAAAGATTGGATTACATCAGGGATCATTTTTAGTCCTTATTTTCTTGACATAATTCTAAATGTTTTGACTGAGCATATTCAAAAGGAAATCTCCAAATGCATGCTTTTTGTCAATAATATAGTTTTTATTGCAAAGATAATAGAAGAGATTAACTACAAGTAGGAGTTACAGACAAGGAACCTGGAGTCAAAGGGTTTTCACCTTAGTAGAAACAAAATAAAATATTTACATTGTAATTTTAATAGGAGATCAGTTAGTAGTAATTTGAAAGTGAAAATGAAAGATCAAATTATATATCAAGTGAAAAGGTTTATATATTTAAGGGATGTTATTCAATATAATAAGAAAATTGTGTTGGCGGCACCGATGGAGACGCGAACGGTGAGGTACGAATTGCTTGAGTCGTGCCCTGAAGGACACTATCCTTAAAAACTATTCCAGCACACCTTCTGACGACCGGCAGTTCTCCAGGATTAAACAAGCACTTCCTTAGCAGAACAAGGGAACAGAACAATATAGACTGCAAGCAAGCACAGACGAATAGACGAAGGGAGGAAAGAACCCCGAAAACTCAAGAGGCTTATTTTGCTCTGTCTACATCTATGCCTATATATAGCCCGAAAGTGGAGACATGAACGTTGGGGGGTTACCACCGGATGAAAGGCTTGGTTACACTGTCATAAAAACCATTTAAACACTTGTCTGGAAATGTTGGGGTTATGCAAACGTAAAATGCATTTAACTTCTTGTCTGAAAACATTGGGAAGACAAAACGTTTAGAAAATTAATGAGTTGGCATGTCTCATATGTGTGAGGCCACTTCTCCTCTAAGCCCATTTTACTAGTCCACTTCATTCTTTAGTATATATACACTATGAGAGTCTTTCTTTTAGTTAATGTGGGACTTTGACACACACACACACCTTTGACACACATACAACAAATTGAAGGAGATGTTGCACACAACATACAAGTTAGGTTGTTTAATTTAAAAAAGGGTGAATGAGTTATATGTGATTGAAATGTACTTAATAAATTTAAAGGAAAGTTTTATTGAACTGCTATGAGACCAACTATGTTATATGATAGTAAATGTTGGGCTTTAAATGGATAGTAAGAATATAAAGTTAAGTAGTAGAGACAAGAATGTTAAGATAGATGGGCAAGCATACATGAACAGATAAAATCTGAAATGAGCGTACACGAGAAAAAGCAAGCGTGTCATATATTAAAGGGCTGAAAGAAAGTTATTTGAGATAATTTGAATATGTATATATAAGGTTATGGGAGGCACCGATAATAAGAGTGAAATAAATAATCCTTGAGCCCTATAAAGAAGGGTAGAAAAAAATTAAAGAAAACACTTATAAAAGTTATTGAATGAGATCTCCCAATTAACAATATTATTAAAAGCTTGGTTAATGATATAGCATAGTGATGTTATACAATTTATGTATCCAACTCCACTCAATGGGACAAGGCTTGTTGTTATTGTTGTATTGTTTGAAATATTAATACAATGATATGCCAGTCAACTATATTTTTTGGAGTTTTCCAACTGTGACTTTATCCTGCCTTCTACAAGCAAAGTGACCAAGCTCATGTTGGACAAAGTTTAACACAACCCAACTTAAACATGTGCCTAAAAGTTATTTTTTAGTTGATTTAGTACAAATGTTTTTTTTTTCCAATTATAAACACTGTTAAGACCATGTATCATAACGAGTAAGATGATGGATGCTTTTATTTGTTTTGTTGTTCGTGTATGGGTATCCTCTTATGAAAACAATCATGTTTAAGATATAATCAAATATTAAATGTAGACATCTTCTCAATGGGATTTAAACCTTAATTTGTCATGTCATTAGAAATTAATCCATTTTGCTCATGTGGATTGAAAAGGGAATTATCAAAGAGTTTGATATAAAATCTCTCATGAGTGATTTTAATGACATGAAATAGAGAAGAGTTAAAAATTCCTTTATTCAAAAACAAAGCGTTAACCTCTGATGTATCCTCATGTCATTTAAAATATTATTAGTTAAAAATACATTCACATTATATCCAAAGACAAACAAAAAAAGGAAAAATAAAATAAGTGGATTTTTCCTTAACCCAGCCCATGCTTTGCGCGGGGCATCTTCTTTTGGCAGTGATGATGTAATGAAATTACATGTCATGAAAATGCAATTCTCCCAAGTTTCATGAAATGTATAAGCTCGCCTGTCAATACGCGATCGTGCAATGTTCATCTCGGTGACATCAAAATGCAATGAAAATTTTAAAAAATTTAAAAATAATGACAAAGGGACCAAACAATTATTTTTAAAAAAATTAAAATGATGAAAATATTTTGTTTAATCATGTTAATTTGAATATAATTTCAAATAAAAAGGCCAATAATAACGGTCGTCATTGGTTATATTTAACAATTGACTATATTTAACATTAATTTTTAAGCATTAAATATAATATATTTTAAAAATGAAAAATAAAAACAACTATAAAACTATTCCGTTGTCTCACAACAATGTGTCTCTCGTTTTTAAATTTTAAACAACTCTTAAATTTTGATTACGTATTTTATTGAATGCATGACTTATACTCCTTCTGTTTAGTATTGTAAAATATTTTTAATCAAATTATATCTTAATAATTTAGTTGATTATCTTTACAATTACATATAATTTTTATATTTATCTTTCTTTAACAAGGTATTTTAATTTAAAATTTTTATTAATTATGCTCACTAATCTGGGTTTTTTTTTAAAATCTCATTAATTTTAATTTAAAATACTCAAAATGTCTTGTGTTTTTAAACATATTGTTCTTAGTTTTAAAAAAAAGTCTTATATTTTTGAAGGAAATTAGTGAAAAAAGATTTTAAAATCATTACTTCTATATTGTCCGGCAGATGTCCGTTAAGACTTAAGAGTTTTTTTTTTTAAATTTTTTTTATGCATATTCTTCAGGCACAAGCTGCAAGAATGTTGAGTTTTCTTATTTTTGACTCAGCATGCATTTTCTGGAACCGCATTTTCAGAGGACAAGAAAATTTTTAAATGCTGGAAAATGTTATACTTCCTCTTTTTAAAAATATACTAAAATAAAGTAGTTATTTATTTTTCAACTAATCCTATCTTTTTATATTTATCCCTATTAAACACTCTATAATAAATATAAAGTCATTATCAATAGGGGTACTTAAAAAAATAATGATTATACCTCGAAAGATTTAAAAATGCCTTATATTTTTAAACATATAATTTCTTAAAAAATACCTTATATTTTTTAACGAAGGAAGTAATTCCAATAAAAGCAAAAGGAAATTTTCAGACGAACGAGAATAAGAAATACTAGGATAGCAAAACATGCAATATTTCAAAATTTTCCCTGATTCGTAGACTGAATTCGCATTTTATATCCACTCCACTCTTATTGTCAAATTGAGTTATAATTACGTTATATAGATTTCATAACATTTATGTTTTATTTTTTATACTGAAAAACAACATTAATTTTTTTAAATAATATCTTAAAATTTTACATGTAAATATACGCTCTCATCTGACGCGTGGGATGAAGACTAGTAAGTATATATGTGTTAAATAACATATCATTCTATGTTAAATAATTTCACATCAATAATTTTAACCTTCATTTGTTGGCATATGTTACACTATCGAGAGTTTAATTTCGACAAAATAAACTATCAAAACCTAATTTAAAATTAAAAAATTATAGGAACCTGTATATTAATTTTTCTTATATTTTTATGATAAAGTATTTATATTTTTTAATATGTATATAGGTAATTCATTGTAAATAGATTTTTTTAAAAAATTTTAACTTACACCGGACAACACTTTTTAGATAAAATAAATTATTATTTATATTTTTAGTATGCATGTGTATAACAAATTTTAAAATAGAATAAGTTTTTATTTAGTTTTAATCTACATAAAATAATAAATTATGAACATACTAAATATTTTTTAATTTGAATCTTTATATTTATTTTTATCTTTTAAATGTTAAGACATTACATTCGCATGGAGAAGATCTAGTCTATTTATATTGTAAAATCTATTGGATCACTGTAGATCAATAGTTGAAGGAACAATAATTTCCTTTCTTTGCCTTTAGTGTTGTCTTTTTGTACTGTAAATTGAGTTAGCATTGAGGAACAAATATCTGTCATTTAAAACAAACAGAAAAACCAGAACTGAAGGACTTCGAAACCACAAACAAAAATTCCATAAATAAAATTAATAAAATTTAACTCAATAAAAGGGAAAAACTAATAAAAAATAGTAATGAGTGAAGTTAGAGAATATTAGCAGAAGGAAACAAAAGCAAAATACAATTACCCCAAAAATTAAACCATAGTGTATTTTTAAAATGAAAATGAAAACATAGAGCATAACTCAACAAAATTCTGAAACAAATAATTTTGCAAAATATCCTCACCAATATAGAAAGAATCAATGAATCTTCTTTTTCCTTTGTAATTTGCGTTGGATTGGCACTGTAGTTCTACAATGCCATCCGATGCAAATATTTTTTTATTTTTTACAAATAAAAATTGTTTTTGAAAACGATTTTTAATAACATAAATTAAAATTATATTTTATATTTTATATTTTTAAAATTTAATTTGTACTCCCTTATTAAAAATATAAAGTATTTTTTGAAGAGTTGGAAGTTGGATATTATATGTTAAAAAATATAAGACTTTTTTAATATTTAAATGTGTAATTAATATGCTTTTTTCAAAAGTATTTGTAATAAATAAATCATTTTATATTTATTTTAAAATAAAATATTCTATTAAATAAAGATAAATATGAAAATATGGTGTTAATTTGAATATAATTGACTATTTTATTAGGGTTAGGATTTGGTTAAAAATATGTTATATTTTTAAAATAAAATATGAGTAATATTTTTTTGTATATTCTAAAATAAATTGTGTGAAAATAAAATAAATTATTATATATATTTATATATTCTAATAACAAAAAAATTTGAATATTATACTAAAAATAAAAATATAATTAATGAAAGTTACTAAAGAATTTAAAAACTATAGTTATTTTTTCTTGTCTTTATAAAACCTTAATAAAATTTAACTTTCATTTTTTTTAAACAACATAAATTAGTACTCTCGTCCATCACTATAAAATCTAGTTTTATATTATAAAATACATCGTCCCACTGTAGATCTACATGGGATGAAAAGTAATTTTCTTTTAATTGTTATGTATTTTTACTTGGGGCTTGCAATAGCATGAAGTTTATAGAGAAAAAATAATGACAAATGCGAGACTTATAATAAAAGTAATAGATATGCAATCCCATCATTTGGTGTGTATATATATATATATAAATGTACAAGATAATAATGTAAAAAGTATTTGTTCCACCATAGATCTAGAATGGGATGAACAGTAATTTTTTTAAGTTTTTAGATTTTAAAAGATCATATGGCACTTGCAATGAAAATAAGTGCAAAATCATAATGTAAAGTTGACATGGATATGAGACTTATAGCAGAAATAATAGGTGTTGGACCTATAATTTATATTTTATGTTTTTTATATGAATAAAATAATAAATTGTAGAATAAAATACAAAATAAATAAAAATGATAAGGTTGTTTAAATTTTAGTTATATGGGAGTACATAAAATAATAATTTGTTACCTTTCTTCATATGCATGAGATAATATATTATAAAATATAATATTTTATTGTTTAAATTCAAATTTATGTAAAGATAATAATCCTGTAATAAAATATTTTTTATATTTTTAATATACCTAGAGTAACAAATTTTTTATATATAGATTTTTAATATACGAGGAATATATATGTTATTTATGTTTCAATATATACATAGAAAGTTTATAAAATAAAAAAATTTATTTTTTAAATTTAATGAAAGAATAAAAATTATTCTATATATTTTTAATATGAACAGGGAAATAAATATTTTATATAGAGATTTTTAATATGCACGGGTACATATGTTATTTATGCTATCAACATATACATAGAAAAAATTATAAAAATAAAACAAATTATTTTTTAAATTTTAATTTATGTGAGAATAATACAGTCAAGGATGGCAAATTTTTATTCATATTTGTTATATGAATGAGGTAATATTATAAAGTAAGTTGTGGTAAGGTAAGATAAATTGATGTTTGTTGGCAAACAAAAAGAAAAAGAAAAAGAAAAAAGATAAGTTGATGTTTATGGCTAATTATAGAATATTTATTTTTTAATTTTAGCTATAATTATGATTTATAAATATTATTATGACATTCTCGTACTTTATAGTATATGGTTTATTATATTGCATTTTTATTTTACGTAGAGTAATGAATGTGCCAACATATTCTAAAAGAGATTAAACTAATTTTATATTTATTTAAAAGAGGTGAGGTATTGAAAAAATATTTTTATTTTTTTATTATGCATGGGAGTAACACATAATAAATGAGAGCATTTGAAATATTTAGAATTCATTTCATCTCATAATAAATTGTTGATCATTTGAATATTTTGTACTTTCAGTAAGTTTATAGCTGATACTTCATTGGATTTTTCACTGACATTTGTTTCCTCTGTCATTGCTATTTTAGGTTGCTGTGTTTGCTAATGGTGTTGATACATCTGCCACTGAAACTAAAGGAACTGTCCTAATTCATTCAGCTGAGCAGGTATAAGTCTGCTACAGTTTGTTATTATTTGCCTTTATCTTTTCTGCATTTTACAATTCTGTCATTCACTTGACTTTTGAGCGTGCATGCCTTTTGATTTATGTATAATGCACTAGTTGGAGCAGTTTATTCTGTGCCTATTCCCCTAAGGGTTATATTGGCACAGTGTTCTCTGTATTCACATCCCTCCCTTGAGATATGCTCAAATTGTACAACCCTCATATTTCTTCTGGAAATATGTACTGACTGACCCCTTTGAAAGTAGAACATGACTATATTACCCTCGAAAATAATTTTGATTTCTTTCGTTAAAAAAATATCATAGATAATAGTATAAAATTGTTTTAATTTTGAGTTCAGTCTGGCTGGCCTGTAAGTTGGAGATAATGGTTCCTTGTCTGTTATTTCTTTTATGCCTTCTGGCTTGTGAGTTCTCAAATTACGCCTTCATCTGTTTTGTAATGCTGAATTTTTGCACCAAGTTTTTTCTGGTATGCGTGTGATCCCATTATAATGATTTCAGCTTTGGCTTTTAACACACCTTGGGTATCACTCTGAGCAGTACCCACTTCAAAATTTCTACTGTCCTTTCTAGTAAAGGAATGACTTCATTCAACACCTGTTATTGTGCTATTCAAATGCAAAGAGTTAATGAATTATCATCTTGCTTTCATATCCCACATAAACTCTGTATATGTGTTAGATTTTATGATTATGTGCCAATTTTATTTTTTCCCCATTTACTTGATGCTTTTGGTTATTGACTATGTCTTTTTTTATTTTTTGTACAGCTGGAAAGTTACTCGAAATCTGAAGAGGCTAAAGTCGAGGAGGTTGTCAAAGCAGTAGCAGATTCTGTTGCTAAAGTTATTGTCAGTGGAGGAGCAGTTGGAGAGATGGCGTTGCATTTTTGTGAGCGTTACAAGTACATGCAGTCTTCTCCTTTTGGGCAACTTTTTTGCCTCATGCTCCTAAACAGTAGCATCGATCTCATTATTGATCAGTTGTATTAAAATCATGATAATCTGGAACCGTTATTAGTCTAGACTGTTCTCTAATTTAAACTTCTTGCCTTTAGGCTAATGGTTCTGAAGATCAGTTCAAAGTTTGAACTACGTTGATTTTGCCTAACAACTGATGCTATTGCTGTGGTGTGTGTTGCACTTTGGCTTCATAGAGGAGCTTTTAGATTTTCTTTGTAACACCCATTTTGTTTTCCTGAAACAGCTGAAACTAAGCCAACCAAACCCAGATAATCTTGGATATGTTGATTCTGTTTCAGTTGAGGAAATTGGAGGTGCCAGGGCATGATAAAGAGATCGCTTTGGTTCTGACAGTTTTTTTGTTCTTTTCCATCCGTTGAATTTTTGCTATTTTTCTTGTTGCTTTTGTTGTTTCTCTCCTCTCATCTGCTGCTTTTGGCATGGCAATTCCCTCTCTATAATGATGTGTAGGTAACTATTGCGAAACCTGAAGAAGGTGGGAATTCGGTTTCCACTGTTGTTTTACGAGGAAGCACTGATAGTATACTGGATGACCTTGAAAGAGCAGTTGATGATGGGGTGAATACTTATAAGGTAATTTCCAAGGTTATACACTTCCATAATAGTGCTGATGTGATTTTTGGGATTATTATTGCTTCTATTTTGAATTAACTTTTGAAGTTTCCTTCCTCCCCCCCTGCCCCCAAAAGAAAGTTGAAGCTTGAACACTGATAAGTGCCATTATATGTGCAATTGTTTGTCAGGCCATGTGCTGGGACAGCCGCATTGTACCTGGAGCTGCATCAACTGAAATTGAGTTAGCTAGAAAGGTGAAAGAATTCTGCTTCGAGGAGACAGGGTACTTTATTTTCCCCCTGCTTTTGATTTCACTGTTAAAGAAAGATATTGTTTTCCTTGTTTCTACCTACACGAATGTGACTAATTATATATGGCTTTAGATGGCAATTTTTTTGTCTCATTACATGGAAGAATAAGTTGTTCTTGATCTAGTTCTCTGGGTATGGTTGTGTCACCTTGCCTGTAGATAAGGGCTAGATATTTCTATGTATGAAGTGTAGGTATCAATAGATTTCACACTGCTTTTTAGTTGCGTATCCCTTGTTGGTTGTGTATGGTATCTTGCATATCCTTCGTGCCTTGTGTATCATGTTAACCTCGTCAAGCACATATTTTGTGGGATTAACATTGTCATCTTTTCATGGCATAGGCATCTAACCTTGCTTTGGCAGAAGACCTTTATCCACTTTTGCTTTAATGCAGATGAGGCATTTGCCAGCGAGTTGAGTTTATGACATGGAATTAATTATCTGTAGTGAAGATTACACTTGCTTCTAATCTGTTTCCATGATTAAAAAGTTGATCTTGATGATTTGTATGCCTGCTACGAATAGTTGATAACTATTGATCAATAATGCACTACATAGACTGAGATGCTAATGTGAATTTTTGTATCCTCTGACATCTTCGCATTCTTCGGTATTTCATCACCGTTGATCATTCGCCACTAAAATGCATCATTTGCAGATTTGTTTGTACAATTTTATCTTTTTGCTAAACGGATGAAACTCTGTTCTGATTATTCAATGTACAGGTTAGATTAATTCTGATTACCTGTCCGATCCAACTTTTTTAAAGATTGTCTTAGTTTCTATTCTTATTAGAATCAAGGGCATTTGTGAGTTAGTGGAGTTAAGATGACAATATTCCAGACTTGAATACACGATAGAGAATTTCATTATAAGATGTAAAGCCTGTCTTACTAAACTGTGCCTTGTATTTTTCTCATTTTCTAATAGGTACAGTGTCTGTATGCATCTTGATGGACGTTTGGTAAATGCTTATCCTGTAATTCAAGCACGAATATTTTACTGAAGATTTGCAGTGGTTCTGCAGATTGAATTGGTATGCAATAGCAAAATTCGCTGAAAGTTTTGAAATGGTTCCTGGAACTCTGGCTAAGAATGCTGGGCTAAATGCAATGGAGATCATATCTTCTCTTTATGCTGAACATGCATCTGGGAATGCCAAAGTTGGCATTGACTTGGAAGAAGGGGTTTGTGAGGATGTCTCGACCATGAGCATCTGGGATTTGCACATGACTAAGCGGGTTACTTCTTGTTCTGCTTCCATGCGTCGTTTAGACTTTGTGATTTCTCTTGTTGAAACCCCTCTACTGAAATAAGTATTATCAAAGTGGCTCTTCATTATTGGCACTGGCAGAGAATGTAGATTTACCTAAATGACCTGAAAAATTTTAAGATGAATGATGGATTCTATTGTCCACTGCTTCATTTGAATTATAGTTCAAAGTCGGGTTTCATCATTATTTTTTAATGTTCAGGTTCTTTGCTCTTAAGCATGCTGCAGATGCTGCGTGCACTGTACTACGGGTGGATCAGGTAATTTACTGGAATGTAGTAGTAATAAATTGATTTAATGATCTTTTTAAGGATGGACCTCTGGCATTGTTCGATGTATCTCGCAAAACCTTTATTTTTGGGTTTGAGACATTGTTGTAGGATTGCTTCTTGTTTGATCATAGGCCCAAGTGCGTAATTCACAAACAAGTTTAGAAGAATCTTATAGTTAATGAATATCTGATCACATGCTATGGGTAAGTAGCTCCAATGATGTGGATTCTTTAATTGGTTATTTCTTAGTTTTTCATATTAATCAGGTGGGTCTCCTTTACACTGGATGAAATTCGTGAAATAGGTTGTTTGTGGCTTGTAAATAGTGTGGTTTATTGTAAATTGTATTTCTTATACTGAATAGATTTACTGGTTTGACTTCTTCAATGATACTTAACTGAATTGAATAATACTATACATGTGCCATGTGATATGGTGTTTAACACGTTAAAGCACCTGAGGTAGCTTCTGGGAATTGGATTTGGTAGGTGATATTCATTGATTGGCGATAAAACTGATTGGCCATGTTGTTCTTGAATAATTGCTGATAATTGAGAAAGCTTGCTTATGTGAAGTTGTATCAGCTTGATATTAATTTGTTGAAGCATAATTTTTTGGGCGTTTTGATGTTTTTAGGTCATTATGCTCAAACCGGGAGGTGGCCTATGGAGAGATCAACCTGGGAACATGGATGAGGAATAAATTTATGAGATAATTGACTTTTACAGCGTACTTGATCAAATCCTTCATTTAAATATATAAAAATTTTTGAATTTAAATTTAATTTAAATTCAAATTCATTTCTCTTTATAATTTTTTTATAATTTTAAATTCTCTTTAGACCTTAATTATTTAAAATTTCAATCATTTTAAACATTTTTTTTCATATTTTTACTGTTAATATCTCTATGACTCTTATTTTTTTCTCATATCTTATTCTTATCTTTTGTTGATTAAAATAAAGATAAACTAGTCATTCTTAATTTTTCACTTTTGTTTTGAATTTTAACTCATCTACTTCATTTAAAATTTTTTAAATTATCCAAACAAAAAAAAATACATGGATTTTAAATGTACGATTTGATATGCAAAATTTTAAATTCAAATTAAAATCTATCAAAAGTTTTCTTATTTTATTTGCTATGTTGTGTACATAATGGGCAAAAATAGATTAGATAGAGTTAGGTTTTGGTCAAATAGGTCTGTTTTCGTGTAATAAGTTAGAGGCTTGCTTAGCCTGATACTTGTATAAGGTTTTTTTCATAGCTCAAATTTAAGTTTACTTAAAGCTTGGCTTGATTTAAAAACTTATTTAAAAGCCACTTAAAAATAAATATTTTAAATAGGCTCGCATTTTAATTTTAAATTTTTTAAATATACTTTGAGATTATTAATATATAATATATAACTAATTTATCAATTATAATGTATAATAATTAAAAAGACTTACCAATGACAATACAACACAATATAATAATAAAGTAATAACATTAAAATTAATATAGAAATATAATCAGATTGAAAGCATAATTAAAAATAAAAAAGTATAAATTAATTAAAAATTAAATGATAAAACTAATGTATATGCAATATATTACATTATATAGGGTTGTTAGGTTCGTGGATTAGACTTTTAAAAAAATAAGCTTTGTCTATTTAGTTAAATTGATCTAACTAAAGGTTTAAACTTTATCTGAGTTTATTTAATAAATAAGTTAGGTTGGATTTAAAATAGATCATGAAATATCTTTTGTGTATTCATCTCAAATCGTGTCTTGACTGTTGTACTTGGTTTAGGCATCTTCTTCTACAATGTAGGATTATAGATACCTTTTTAATTTTAAAGTGCTTGGTTAAATGGCATATGATGTGTTTTGTAAGCGTCTTCTTTCATGGGATTATTCAAGTGAGCGGTTGTGGCTAGTTATTTTATAAAATTTTTGTGGGATTAAATGATCCAGATTTTTCATTTTTCATTTTATTTTATATTTATTAAAATAAAAAATATAAAATTTTAATAAATTTATTTTATCATTAATCTAAATAATATAAATTTAATCTGAATGATTTAACTTAATATTAATTTTTTTAATTTTTATAAATTGATTGTTTAGATATATTAATAATTCAGTCTGTTCAAAATATATTTAAATAATTAATTTATAATTTTTTTAAATTAATATTAAATTAAATTATTCATATTAAATTTATATTGTTGAATGGATGGTAAGATAAATTTATTAAAATTTTATAATTTTTTATAATAAAAAAGAACAAAAGTTATAAATCAGGACCGTCCATATTCTTCATCTGACCGATTCGTATGGACTTGATGAGCATCGATGAGCACCAAAACCGGACTCATCCGAACACACACTTGCGGAGGTAAGGATGAGCCTTAGCATCATGCTACTGAACGCTGTGTGTGGAAGCTGTTGAAGCAGCTTCTTTCTTGTCTTCCATGGCTTTTTTTCTATCCTTATCACTTCCCAAATTGAACCTAGTTAGGGCCTCCTCAGCATCTACTTCCACACCCACTCTCACTGCTCCAGAGGCCCTTACTGAGAAATTTGGTAGGAAAGGCATCAAGTTCTTGGTATCCGATAACACCCCCCTTGTTGAGCTCACTGTTAGAAATGGCAGCTCCGTGAGACTGCACATACCAGATGCTCATGTCACTTCCTACAAACCAAAAGTCTACTGGAAAGATGATGGCTTCGAGGAGGTTCTATATACTCTCCCAGCTGGTGGAACAGGCTCTTCTAAACATAAGGGTGGGATTGGTTTGGTCTTGAATGAAGTGTTAGAACCCGGATCTAAAGAGTCACTTCCCTCCACTTTAGAGTGGACCGTCAGTGATGTTGACTCTGATGCCATTGATGCTCTTCAGGTATCATCTTAATTCCCTTTTCCTCTGTTTCTGGATCATCGGCTGCCATACAGTGCTCTGTTCCTCCATGTTTTCAATGTTTAAGTTTTAACCTTTGGCACTAACACTCAGAAATTGAAAGTGGGTTTCTGCCAATGTTGCCATCTTTCAGGTTGAATTGAGCTACACTAGTAGAACAATTGACATCACCTACGTTGTAACTCTGTATCCAATGAGCTTGGCCACAGCAGTCATAGTAAAGAACACAGGTCGAAAGGCTTTGACCCTAAGCAATGCCGTACTTAGCCATTTTAGATTTAAGAAAAGAGGTGGGACTGCAATCCACGGTCTCCGTAGCTGCTCTTACTGCCCACACCCTCCTCCATCTTCTCCTTTTCAAATCCTGACTCCAGCTGAAGCAATGAAAGTTGAGTCTCCTGGATGGCTTACCTTCGAGTCTGAGGCTGAAGAGAAGCAAGGCAAGTGGTCTCAGCAGAGTGTGCCTTTTACCATTCTTGAGAACAAGATAAGCAGAGTTTATGCTGCCCGTCCAACAGAGAGATCAAAGGCATTTTATAACAGTCCCCCTTCCAAGTATGAAACTGTTGATCAGGTAAGAATGCATAACCCATTGTATGAGTTATGCATTGAAGAATTTTGTGTTTAATAGTTTCTGGTTTTTCCAGGGACGTGAGCTGAGCTTTAGGGTGATAAGAATGGGTTTTGAGGATATATATGTGTCTAGCCCGGGTTCATTGTCAGAAAAGTATGGAAAGGACTACTTTATCTGCACCGGTCCTGCTTCAGTTTTGGTGCCTGTCACTGTAAATCCTGGTGAACAATGGAGAGGAGCACAAGTTATTGAGCACGATAATCTGTAATTGCATTGATAAAATTTGACATGTACAAACGCATCCTCGCTGCTCCCGTTCATTCTTCCTCCTGTCCCTCCTTCCTTTTTGTCGTGGCAGGATTATCTTATTTTTTCCACAAGTTACGTTCAAGTACACCATGCTTGCAAAGTTTCTACGTTATGTATTCTTATATATGTCAAACTGCAGCAGCACTCAGGATATGATTGTTCTGCTGCAGCTTTAGGAAATGTAAAGATTTAACCCTACAGTCTTAGCCGTTCTGCTTGACATGAGAGAAAGCTGTTCAATTAGAGAAATGAAGAAAAAGAGTAAATATGGAATGATGCCTCCTGCATCTTTTCGGGATTTCTCCAATTCAACCTCATTATTTTATGCTTCCTGCAAAATTGTGTGGTCATTCACTCAAGCAATGCTGCAATAGCATGGAATAGAACCAATGTGATGGAAGTCTTTTCAAGTCTTCATATTTCCAGGTTTAAACAGAAGAATATATATCGTTTCTTTACTGGACTATACTTACAAATTAAGACGGCATAGACTCTACCTTTTAATGTTCAAATGGTTCCTAAGAAATGGAGTAAATTAAGTAAAGATAAACCCTTTGCAATGGATGATGAAATTGAGGATCATATTGTTTTTCGCACTGTATATATTGGTAAAGGAAAAGGCTAAAACCAACTTGTTAGAAAAGGACAAAAGGTAAGCAGAAATATCTTGAAATAGCTGAAATGTTCCACAGAAATAACAAAAACGACAATAGCTGTCATCTTATCCACTTACACACCAATTTCAGCTTCTTTGCCTCCAGAATGCGTCTACTAAGCCTAACTCTGGTATGAAGCATGACCATGGCTTCTAGCTCACCTTTTTGCCCTCTTCATTTCCCTCCCACATTCATCCCAATACCTGCAAGACAAACAACACACGCTTGTTTCCCTTGCAATAGTTATATTCCATATAACCACCATTCCAAGAGAGAGTTTCCAATCGCACCAGTGGCTTCAGTCCCATACCAACCACTCAATTTAGATTACCTGGAAGGAGAATTCAGTGGGCATGGAGTCACTTTTGAAGGTGTTGGTGAAAGCTGCATCGCCAAGATGGAACTGCAAAATGGAAGCACTGCAACTCTGATGCTTCCAAGCGGATTGATCACCTCCTACAAGTCCCCTATGTGGCATGGGGAAAAGATGGAGCTGCTGCACACAGCAGTTTCAGAGGGAGAAGATGGTCAAGCCATCATTCAAGGAGGAGTGTCTCTGAACTTTAATTTTCAAACTGATGATGGTGAAATTTCTTGGTCTCCAACTAACTGGGTGCTTCGTGATGTTAAAGGCAATCCTGAGGAATCAATTCAAGTCTGTCTGCCCTTGTCCGATTTATCATGGTTTTTTTAGTTGTTTACCCAGAAAGCTTTTTACGCATGCCACATGACCATTTGCAGGTAGAATTGATAAGCAGAACATTAGAAGATATGGTTGAATTGAAGCATAGTGTGACTCTGCGAGGAGATACTTTAAGGTCAGAGCTTGAAGTGACAAACTCCAGGTCTTTGCCTATTCAGATGGCAGGATCCATCCTGAGTCATTTGACAGTGAGCACACCAGATGCAACTTATGCAGTGGGATTGGAAAGATCAGATTACTGCAGCAAACCGCCATTTGCATCAGAATTCTTTTTGAGCCCTCCAGATTTTAGCCAAGAAGGTTTGGGCAAAGTATGGAATTTATTGGCTCAAAAACAACTCTTTCCTCACTGGGGCGCAAAAAATCAAGACTATAACCAAGCAGAAAGCAGCCAATTAGAAAGTCATGGAGATGCCAACGTTGAAGAAATGGACAACTACAAACATTTAGGAGAGCGAATGAGTCTGATATACACAAATGCACCTCGAAGTTATACTGTGATTGACAGGGTACGTATCCATCAATCATTCCCAATATCTGGAAGATATGAACCTACTAATCTCCCAAAAGATTTCCTGTAATGTGATACTGGTTAGGAATTAATTAAGATCTAAAAGATTTTCCTGTGGATCAGGGTAGAAGGAATTCAGTGCTAGTGGGAAGGAATGGATTTGATGAAATGTACCTATTCAGTCCAGGCTCAAGCGTTGAAATCTACAGCAAGTATGCGTACATTTGTGTTGGCCAAGCAGCTGTTCTGAAACCAGTACTACTGAAACCTGAATGCGTGTGGATAGGTGGGCAGAGTATACACAATCCAAATCAATGACGTATATGCTTAAGTTTTTCGCTATAAAAAAAAACAGTTAATTGTTATTTTTCTTTCCCTTTTGTTTTAAGGAAAAAAAGTTTGTTATGCTTTTTTCTTCCCTTTCGGGGCGGGAGGATGGAGGAACTATATTGTTTATGAATATAGAGATTGTGCAGATTGAGCGATACTATTTCTTGCCAAGCAAAACGACCCACAATGGTGAGAATCCAGAATTAGGATTACGAATGGATGTAATATTTGCACAAAAACGACTTAAATGCAAACAAAATCAATAACACAACGAGTTTCCCTTGTATTGTGAACAAGGAGAATCATAATTAGAAAAGGATATTTTGTGAGCCTTGGCTTCTTTTCATAATGACTATGCCACTTCAAAAATAATAATAATAATAATTGGTCAGAAATAATAAGAGTATAATATATAACAAAAGCATACCATATATCTCAAAATCTCTGTGCCAGGAAAAATAAACCCTTTTCTCGAAAGGATACGCACAGCATGGATTAGATCTTTTACTCTGACTTTGAACTTCCCAACATTTAGACGAAATTTAACACGATACATTTACAAGTCATAAAATCCTCTGTCGAAAATTTTATAGTTCTATACTTGTATATCAATTTATAGTTCTATACTTGTATGTCAATCGTCATCTTTATCTTCAGCCTGCACATCAGATAGCGCATTAAGTAGGGGCCAGATAAGAATCATCTTCAATGTTGATCCAAAGTAGAGGAAACATTGCAAGTAGAACAAGAGAAAGGCCAAAAATCAATTTCAGTTTAGTCTTTTGGAGTGCCTTTTTGATGCGAGCTGCACTCTGAGCATCACCGCTCTTTGGGGGAACTGTCTCGGAAGGCCCCTGCAAGTCAGCACCAGCAGGAAGGTCTTCTGTCGACGAAACTGATTCTGGCCCACCTTGAAATTGTACATCAGCATATAAGCTATCGTTATGATTGCACTCATAGCCCAGATTATGTGGAAAATACTTGTGGTCATAGCTAGATGTTGGACTCCAATCCATATTGCCTGAGGATAGATTCCTCAACCTTCTAATTTGTCTCTCAGAGCAACTCGACTTTATATCACTTGATACTGGAGAGCGTGAATATGCTTTGTAGGGGTTGTGAATGTTTTAATACTGTCTGGGGTAGCAAGGGCACGTGACCTCTGGATTACGAAGAAGAGACAATATGTTACTTAATGATTTTCTTAAGAGATCATTGAAGCTTCAGTTAAAAGAACAGACACAATTTAATTTGATATTCTGCCTAAAAATTGGATCTTATACTGTCAAATGATGGATGTACATTACTAGTTTCTAGTGCACTCCTAAACTACATGCAACTCTTTTTCTTTTTTATTGGCAGCAAAGGGATACATCGGGGCCGGGTGGCCATAGTAACTAATAAGGGCAAACTCTAGGAAGAACATGCAAACTATGCTTTTTTGCTCAAGTACTACTAACAAACTGAAAACTGAGTTCTTCAATGATCTAGTTTCTTCAATGATCCGAAACCAGAAGTTGAACATGTGACCAGCAGATGCAATTATCTATTCCAGGATTTGAAATAAAATATCTTCAAATAAAATATGAAAATTGGCTGAGAAACTTACTAGGGGACTTTTGGTGTTACTTCTTAATACTCCATGCTTAGGATTCAAAGACCAATGCTCTTGGTTCAGGTCCTGAGAAGCTTGTTTCGTTAATATTGGCGACTCAACAATCGATTCATATCCAGGGAAATAGCCCATGATATCGGGTTCCGGTGAGATAGATGCAGGAGAATGGTCCTCATCACCAGAAACATCTTCCCCCTCCCTTCTACTTAAGTTTGACCCAGCACTCGAATCATGACTTTTTACATACCTCGACTTCTTGTCAAATGCAATTTCCTCAGCGGCTTGCAAAACTTCAAATGCTGCAGCCGCAACATATGCCATTCTATCACACTGACACTTCTCCATCGCCTCAATAATCAATTGAAGCTCGGAGAATACACTCCTGGGTTCCAAAAATTTGATCAAGGAGTTCAACATTTGAATGGCTGACAAGTGCCTTTGAGAATTCCGCTCCTCATGACCAGCATTCAGTATTCTTAGTCCAGATTGTATGAGCAACCTTGCATAGGCTTCAACAATAAACGCATTGCGCTTTGCTAAGGCCGTAACTAGACCCATGTGTGAATTGGTCTGGGTGAGCTTTCCATCTAATGCCACAGCGACATTTTGGCAAATCCTACTGACCATTTCATCTGAAACAAATCGCCAGCTATCAGAGTCCACAAGAGCGTTTAAGCAAAGGGCGCTCCTGAAGTTAAGCTCTCTTGGGAACTTGAGAGAGAATCAGAAAGAGGCATACAAAGTGAATGAATTATATGCCTCTTCTTCTCTTCCGGGGTTGTGGGTTCAATTCCATATCTAGCAATTGCCAGAACCACCCTTGAGCAAGCTTGATGAAGAGGAAATGACCCCGCACTTGAAGCTAAGGCCTGCACTATGGATTCTGTGATATTGTCGACCATGGGAACAATTTTGACACCGTGAACTCGAGCAAGAACTTCATATAGTGAAATCAGAAATTCTCCAGATAAAGAACCGGTTTCGTTGATTTCAGAAATTTGGTTGAGAAAGGCAGGAATGGTCTCAAAATCCAAATCTTTCACGTATGCTCGTAACGCTTCCATCGCAGATTTTCGACTATCTGCATCCTTTTCAAGATTTTCCAGCTCTTGCCACAGTATTGGACCGAGATTTCTTTCCATTGTGGAGCTCAAACTAACCAGATGCCACACAACAAGTTTGTTTAAATAAAAAAGGAAAAAAGAAAAGGTGAATCTCGCAAATATTTCATGCTCTTGCAGAATAGATATCAAAATATTAGCTTCTTTTTCTAAAATAAATGAGATTTGCCCTTTTTCTTTACGTATTAGCCTCTTTTTCTAAAATAAAAGAGAATGATATATCAAAATATTAAATGTTTATGCTAAAATTTCTCTGCTCGACGCTAAAGCAAGAAATGAAATAAAACAAGAATTTAAAAAGTCAAAGAGTCATGCAGGCATAAGCATCTTAGACAACATATTTTAGAGATAGTTTTTTGTTCTTTAAAATAAAAAAATAAAAAAATTTATTTAATAACGTATTTTAAAAATATATTTAAAAAATAAAAAAATAAAATATTATTTTAAAAAATTAAAAAATAAAAATAACTTTCAAGTGTTTTGAAATTATTGTTTTAGAAAATAAAAAAGAATGAGAAAATACTTATTTTTATTATTTTTTTATTTTCAGAACATGTTTATAAAACACAATTATCAGAATAATAAAATAAAAATAATTTCAAACAGTTTTTTAGTATTTGAAAAATCTTGAAGCCCTCTTTTGCTTTCTTGAGCCTTGATTCAACAAACAAACAATGACCGAGCATACAAAACGCAGAAGAAATAGCTTAGCAGTGCGCTAACGTGTTCTTAATTTCACCACAATGAACAGAAATATCTTATACAGCAACAAATTGAAGGAGTATTATCATTACACCAAGGTTAGCACCCAATTCACAGTGAGCATATATACAAAATATGATTCAAACCAAGTATATAAATAGTCCTAAATAAAATCATATAATGAGAGGACCAAATAGATGATGCCAGGAATTAGAACAGAAAATTAGAAATATTATCATTACAACAGGTTTAGCATCATGTCAGGAATTAGAATTAAAAAAAAAAGTCCCACGTTTAAGCATTAAAAATAGATTATAAATATATAAATTTAGAAACTATCAAATTAAATGGTTTAAACTATTTTAATGAAGTATACTTAATATAAAAATTTTAATATGATATCATGAGTTGAGAAAAAAAAGAGAGAGAGAAAAAATAAGAAAGAACAAAAGAGAAAAAACAACAAGAGATCAAGAAAAAAAAAAAAAAAATAAAAAATTAGATAAACTTAAACCTTTTAAAATTTTAAAAAATACCAGCTCATATAAAAAGAAGAAAAAATAAAAATAATATGAGAATATAAAAAAAATTTACATTTAAATATTAAAAAAATTATAAATATATAAATTTAAAAAATATTTAAATAAATACTTTAAATTATTTTGATAGAATATAATATCTTTAAATATATTTAATATAAAAAATCAAAGTTTACCTCCAAATATCAAACCTTAAAGCAGATCTCAAAACCCAATTCTTTTCCCTAAAAAGCCCTCTCATTATAGACTTAGGGACGAAACAAGAGGCTCATAATTGGCATCAAGCCAGTATTCGAGGGTTAAGAACATACCTTAATTGGATAGGGGTCAAGACACAGTCGACGCCGGCGGCTGACCTAAGTGCCCCCCGAACCGCGCGAAATGGTTGCTAATTACACGGCTCAGTAACTCTGCCTGGGGTGCGAGGATACCTATTATTCGTCGGCGGTCCGGCGCACCCCTACTCACTTAAAGATGCTGCTAAATAGACAGTACTCCAGCACAAAGTATAAGCAAGCGTTCAGATGGACAGAAAAAATTACTCCAAGACGATGACCAATTCCTTATTTTGCAGATTATTGGAATAATTGCTCCCCCTCTGCTCTGTTTCTTTCCTAGTTCCTAGATTACAAGATGATATCGTGAAGTAGAAGAATCCTTCACCGTAAGCATACAATGCCGAAGATCATGGCAGCAGACTTTTCAGACCACATTGCGCTGAGGCAGCGGTTTGCGCTTCAACGGTGGTGGGGAAGATTTGAAGTTGGAGGTGCGCGTGGTAGAGATGGAGTGGACTCGGGCCGGGGGTGATGAAATTTCACACAGCAAAACGTTGCGTTTTATGAAAAGAGCTATAGACGTGGCAAACCCTGAAACGTAAAGATGAAACTTGCAGCCAAGATATCATTGATTGGATTAAATGCATTCTGACCCGGAAATGACTGGATCCAAACGTGCAACTTTAGAATTTCGAACGGAACAAGTTTCAAAATCTTTTATCAATATGCCGCCGCTATCCTTCCTTCGGAGTGCTTGGATGATAATACCCTCAACATTTCTCCTGTTCATAATTATATCGTTGTTCCTTTATATTCAAAATTCCGTATATTTATCTTCATTCTAAATTTTAGTCATTAGATTGACCTAGACGTTCGGATTGATATTTTTATATATTTATAACCTAAATAAAATAGGAAAAATATAAATTTTGCATTGCTAATTCAGGAGAAAAGGAATATATTTTTTAGCCGAAAGAAGAAAAGCAACGTAGTAACTATCTAAATTAATCTAGTAGTTATAAATTATTGACAGAGACAATAGAGGGAATTTAAAATGGAAATCACTCAAATTTGCTTTTCAAAGCGTTACGTTTTTTTACCTGTATTCAATGCATCATTACAAGAAGCTAAAAAAAAACCAATCATCCTAATTGTAATTCGTTGGTGGGCATCATTTGCTCTGTGTGTGTTGATCTTTCGCCGTTTTGAACACGGCGCCCCCCCCCCCCCCCAAAAATTTTTTTTTTCTCTTCTTCATTTTTCGGCTTCACATGTTGATGCGCCAGTTAAGCTTTTGTCTGAAAAATGAATTGTGTAGGTATCATAATTTGCTAACATTTTTATTATATATATTGATATATAATATGATGTTGGAAACCAGACTAAAAAGGTGAATGAGCCTGACCATGAGCAAAAATTATACATTTTTTCTCATGATAAATTTAAATTTAAGTATTATCAAATCTAATTTTTATTACAAGCAACACATGAGAAAGTTTTTTCTAAACTTGTATGTTCTGTATTTCATAACTATATTAAAAAAGACTTGAAAATGTTACTTATACCTGTCAACAAAATATATTGTTGTATATCATATTTTAACAATGTAAATACATATTTTTCAGCCAAAAAAGGCTATGCGACGTCTCGGTTGGTTATTAAAAAAAATGAAATAAATTAGATTGAAAAAATCAAAATAAAAATGAACTAAATCACCTTTCTCCTCATAACAAATATGATAAAAACTCATTAGTATATATCATAAATGTGATAATCATCACACCTTTCAAAAATCTCATGAATCTTAATTCCTAATCACAAAATATTTACCCCCTCCCTTATGAATGTAGTCCACTTATCCCTTTTGATTAGAGTATTTTTATGTTTACCTTCATATGTTCCAACAACTACTTGTCAAAAGGAACAAACTCTTGTAAACATCAAATATCACCTCTTTTTTCACAAACTTGTCCCATCTCATGAATTTATCAAGACTAACGGAGATTAATCATTGAAAGTGTGGTCTGCAAGTAGGACAATACCACTTTCCCTTGAATCTTGTTTCGGGAGTCAGGCCAACACACGAGTAATGGAACCATTCACCTCCTTGGCACTAGCAAAGAAATCAATCAAAGCTTTAAAAAACCAAAAACAACTAGGGGCTAAAAAAGAACATTATCAAAAAAATCCATTGTTCAAATAAAACAAGTTAAAAAAAACCAATAAAAGCCACTATTCAAATACAACTCATTGAAGAATCACGGCACCAATATTCATCTGTTTTCTTCCAGTAGCAAATGGGAATGTATTATGTGATTTATGAATGCATGAAATATTACAGTCGGCTTATGTGGATATAACCAGTGTCCAGGACGTACTAGGTCAACCACTAAGTATGAAGGCAAACCCTATTCACAATGGACTTTTCATCTATAAAATTAAATTTTTATCTTTCCACATTTGCATATTGATATCTACATTGAATGCATTCTCATGCACGTTCGCGTGCCCTTTTGCAGGATGTTCAGTGTTGAATTACGCCAACTTTTTATTCGGTCCCAAATTTATAAACGTTATGCATATAGTGGAGGCACGTCAAAGATTGGTGATGAACTCGCTTTGTATTCCAACCATGGCACTAATTAATTGTTATAACTTTTGGTGTAACACAAGTATTGATCTTATAATTGGTATCAAAGGGAGATCACATGTCTGAACCTAACAGCTTTGGACGGAGGGGGAGATTGTGAGCCAGTTAATAAAACTAAATCGTGCGCTTTCTAATTTTGTAACCTTTGGCATATTAGTGTGTGTCTGGTTTCACATTGAAAATTGCCAAAGCCATAACACACTCTAAGTGTCCAATCTTATACATAGGAAATCATCCTTGGCTGCAGTTAACAATTACATCTAGCCCCAAAATATCGGATGAGTTGGGTTCCCTAATAAGGTAATAATATAAAGGTACCGGAAAATAATCAAACTTGATGTGGGGGATCACGACAACTTCTAACTCTGCCAACTCGGCTTTCCTTGAAGAAAAAGAAAGAGGTGCAGCAAACATGAAGAAAGAAAGCAAAGCAAAAGGTACTCACATTTTCATTGTCACAAGCGATCATATCTCCATAAGAAACCTTAAAGATCAATATTAAAATGCAAGTCAAACTCTTATGGAGCATTTAAAGAACATTAAAAAAAACAAAATCACGTCATTGAGCACAGGGATAATAGAATATAAGAATGCACTGAAAAACAAAACAAAACCTGATGACAGATACAGTATGTAGGTTCATTCGGATCAATCGGTTGATCAATATCCATGGGAGTTGCATACTCCTTCTTATGGCTTCCTGGTGGGGGCATAAGTTCAAAATCTCTATCACGCTCCCAATCCCAATCTCTATCCCTGTAATCAAGTCTCTTTGATAGAGGTGCTCCACATAAGGATTTGCGTTTTTCACTTTTTGGGACTATAGCCAAGGGGGAGAGAATAGCTGGTTCATCTGGTGGTATTTTCCCTTCTAATGAAATTAGAAATGTGAAATAAAGAAAGATGAAAATAGATTATAACCATATAATTGACCGGGAGAACACATTACTGAGAACAACTTAAAATCTGAAACAAACGCTGCTTACGCCCGGTACTTTCTTTTGTATTACACGTTGATAATAGCTTTCTGGTCCTCTTAGCCTTTTATAACAGGATAAGTTGTTTTAGTAATTTTAAGCTGTATATGTCTGGCACAAAAATAAATCAGAATGCAAATTACATGGTTATTTTACCTTGCTTTAGATCTTCAGAAAAGTTGTTCAAATCCTCATCAAGTCGTTTTATATGGCTATCTATCTGAAGCAAATTAAATAAGACAAAAGTCGTCTTAATATGCACATGAGAAGCAAATTCCAAAAAGTTCACATGAATTATTCCCATCATTGAGCTAAGTGCTTCTCATTTCTCAAATGCATTTTTTTAAAACCTCTTTCCACAGCATGCATGCTTACATAATTAAAACTTCAAGCTATATCCTGACTGCTTGGAATCTAGACGTCTGAGTTATATAATTAAAAAATTGAGAGTTTGATGATAAAATAGCATCATATAGAATCACATGCACATACAAATCATCTAAGAAAAACTCCCAAATAAGTAAATAATTTCTAATTCAAGCTTTTAAGGAAAGGAAACGAGAAATTTGATCAGATTGATTGACTTTGAAAATCAATACCACAATCAACTTACTGTTGATCATGCAAGGATAAGTTCAAAAGACCATAACATTCACAGAGTGACTAAACAAACAAACGTTGAACGCTTGTATTTCCAACAGTAGGTGCAAGTGACTCTGGCACCCAAAAAGACATGAACTTCAAAGTGGCTCTTTTAACGCCTTATAAAATCACATATCATGAAAGGGCTGCTTTATTGATGAAGATCCACAGAAAAATAGAAATTTGCCAGATTGTACTCACTAAAATGTCAACCACCTAATATATGAAACAGCAAGGTTTATAGGAGGCGAATTGGGGTAAGACTACACGATTGGCAGGGTCATTTGGCGGGGTTCCTCTACTCTTCCTTTTCTAAGACTATTTAAAGGCCAGTTCAAGCTATTTGGTGTGATTCTGATGGTGGGTGGTCGGTAAGCGTCTCATGTTCAAACCTCCATCGTTACATATATAATAAAGCTGGTTAATGAATTTAATGATGTGCCTAAAACAAAATTTTACTCCTCAGATCTCTTTCTTCAATTTTTTTATTTCACTTTATTGCTGTGAAATGCACCAACTTATATCAATTTTTTTTTAAATAAATATATAACAGGTGAAAATACAATCAACAATTCAACATAAATGTTTAGTGTTAAGAATACACGACATAAAACAAATAAAGTGAAAAAGAAATAGGTTTTGAAAAGACAAAAAGAAACTCACCAGGTCATATGCTTGCCGCGCCAACAAAACCTTTTCGGTGCACAGACTTAGAGCACTATCCTGATTAGCCTCAATCTCTTTATGCATTTTCTCAATTGTTGCATCGTCTTCTTCGTTGGTGTTAATGTTATTATAGATATGGCTACTATTATGATTAACCTTCTTAGAGCCATATGAAGACAACCCTAAACAGTACCTAGTGCGTTGCCTGGTCTGGTTTATCATAGCTGCCATGCCACCAACGCAAACATATACACCCACCAAAACAAAGATACGTAAATACATAAGCAACGATTAGTAGATACAGACATCACAAACCAACGGCAAAAAACAACGCATATGCATTGACATAATAACGAACAGAAGCAGGATAAGGAGAACATTTACATTGGGATCTTTCATCGAGTTCCCTAATAGTGTTTAACAATCTCTGGAGTTCAGCAGGCAATGTGCTTGCATCTGTGGAAATTAAAAATTGATCATTCAAAGTAAGCCAGAATAAAAATAAAAACGAGTTTATCTAAAAGTATGAAGAAAGTAAAAATTATGGAGACTCTTACACTCCAAATAGTCGTCAACGTACACTCCTGTTCGTGAAATTGCCATTCCCTGTAATGATTAACGTAAATCTGCAATGGAAAGTCACGGGGTTGCGATTCAAACCCTAGGTGGATGCTGGCGTAGAACGGAGAAGAAAACTGCGAGACGTCGTCGTGTAAGGCTGTGCGTCTATAATGTTCTAGACGAAAACCAACGAAACAAGCGGTAAGGCAACATGACCGTTGAGTACGCGCGAGCACCCCTATTCTTCCGTCCTGTATTTATTGGGCCACAGACGGGGTGAATAAATTCGAATTAAAATTAAAAATCAGATCGAATCAAATTTTTATTATTTAATTTAATTTATTTTACTTTTTTATTTGATTTGATTTTTTTAAAAATATTTTGATTAATTGGTTGAATTCAGTTAATAAAATTTAAGATCAAACTAATTAAATTATTGTGTATATATATATAACTTATTAATTTATAAAATATATTTAGTTTATTAATTGCTTTTTTCATTTTATTCTTTTTTATTTTATACTTAAATAAAAATAAATATATAATCTGACAAGTTGAACCCTTAACCCCTCATTAGAATAGCCTATTATAATTTGACAAGCCCAATTTATATATAAGCCTTCTCTGTTTTAATGAAAAAAAATAACAAAAATTGGTCCAAGTCTAAGCATCCTAACATAAAACCCAAAACTAAATTAACTGACTTAATCAATTGTCCAATTTTAGTTCAATCCTTGTTTAGTTTAACTACCTCATTCATTTGATTCAGTTTACATTTTTAATGTTATTCGGTCAATTAATTTTACATATGTTGACACCAAACCAACTAATACTCACCTCTAACCATAGCACTGTTAAATATTAAAAATTAAATAATTAAAAAAAATTATGTATAAATCTCATGAAAGAAGCTTACCTACAAATAAGTTATGTGAAATTAAGAAATCACAATCGATTATATTAAGATTTAAGTATGATTTAAAATTACAGTGCAAAGATAATAATGCCCCTATTAAAAATATATTACATCAATCAAATAATTTATAACTATTTTATCAGTAGTTTATAACTATAATTTAATTTTGTATTTTTATAATTATAAATTCACATATTCAATAGTTAAAATGATTATACGTTACAAATTTAATACAAACTATATACAACTACCTTATTATAATTTACAACTATCACTTCAACATTTGACAACTATGACTTCATATATCTAATAATTAAAACGGTCATTTATTATTAACAAAGTTTAACATTAATTATTTATAACTATTTTATTAATAATTTATAACTATAATTTCACATGTCCAATGAGTATCGATAGTATTGTCTTTGCACTGTAATTTTAAATTATACTTAGGTTCTAGGGGATTTGTTGCGGTTTTTGAATTTTGTATCACTTATTTGTAAATAAGTTTGCTTTGCAAGATTTATAAGTAATTTTTCCTAAACAATTTAATTTAATATTGCTGTTGACAGAAAAATAATTTAACATTGCTATTTATTGTACTTCCTACATCCGAAATTATAAAATACTTTTAAATAAAATTTTATAAATTAATAAATCTTATTAAATACACTTAATAATCTTTTTTTTTCAAATATAAAATAAACTTTTAAAAACTACTTTCATTTGATACATTAAAAGGAGAAAATGGCATAAATTGAATAGAGATAGAGAAAGAATAATATTAAAATAAATATATTTAATAAAATATTAATCTTTTTAAAGTGTTTTATATTTTTAAATTTTAAATTTATTTTAAAAGTGCTTTATAATTTAAAAAGAGAGAACATTTCTTTTGTTGCCCGAATTTCTTATATCTATGGATCACTTCAAATAACCGTGTATATGAATTCACCAAGCATAAATAATAAATAAATGTTGAGTTTAATGCAAGCATGTAAAACGTAATGGTAATACATTAAGATGATAGTTAAGGTGTTAGACAAATATTAAAATAAAGCAGGGAAAATGAGCCAAGCTTGCTTAAGCACGAAAATTGCTAGGATTAGACTACTAAATGATGGAGTAAAAATGAATTTGGAACTTAAAAGGACTGACTTCAATGAACCTAAAAATAAAAGAGCCAACTCTTTTAGGCTCTATTTAAAAAAAATCAAGTAAGTATGTATGTATGTATGTATGTATGTATGTGTAGTTATACTCACTCTTTCTTTTTAATATTACAAGAGCCAGCTCATCAAGACAAGATTGAAGAAAATAGGCTGAGGCATAGGATTTTGATCTTAAGATTGTAGGCTTTTTGTATTTTGAGTAATATATATGTATAGTTATTGAATGATATTGCAAATTCATATGCACTTACTTGCATTATGTATTGGTTAATGCTAAACTATGTATTTTGAGCCTTAGGTTGTACTTACATGTAAATTGTAAAATCTAAAAATGGCCAAAATAGTAATACAAGTAAAAATATAATTGATGTTGAATGATTATGAAATCAAGGCTCCTCCTTCTATTTTTGTGATTAAAAGGTTGAACTTTAAAATATATGTGTTTGATGTGGCGATCCATTATAATCCATTGAGTTTAGTTTAGGGTGTAAATTAGACTTCTAGCACTTGGATTGAATTTTGAGGCACCCAAGTTGTTTTTGAATTATAAGAAGGAATAAGATGAAAGATGGATGTCCAATTTTTTCTTAAGAAATAATTTAATTTTGAAATTAGTGTCATTAGTTAGAATTAGAAAAAAGTTTTTTATAAATACAAAGATTGCCTCAATCAAAGTTGGACAAAGAAATGGGGCACATTAGAACATCAGAAGTTCACCCCAGTTGCTATCAATTGTAATACACCACGGCGCATGGCACAAAATGAAATATATGGAGGCGCATGTATGACAAACCACAATGCATATATGCTATTTTGCATTGATATGCCATTTTCTCAATAGGAATGCAAATGCTTTTTTATAAAATTATATTCCATGCTTCCAAAAATTTATTCTATTTTGATTTGTGATTTAGAAACCAGTATAAGAACGATTTAAGAGCTTGAAAGCTTGAAAACCCATGTCGTAAAATTTACAAACTTGGTAATCCTTTTAGGTTAATATTTTTGATTACCTTGATTTTTCAAGTTAATTGAAGATTAGTAAGAAAGACCTCACAATAGTCCACTTTACCAAAATAGCTTAAATTATTTGGTAAGAGGAAGACACATCACAGGCTTTATATATTCATTATCTATTTTTTAATTTTTAGATGTGATACTTTTTTTTATATATAATATTTCATCTACTACTTTTTTCTTCATTTTGTCTCTTCTTTTTGCCTAGGCTTGTGCTCTATGTTTTTTTTTATTTTCAATCTCAAAGACTCTAAGTCTATTCATTTTCCTCTCCTTCTTTCTCATTCTTTTGAATCTGTTTTTCCCCTTTACTTCGTCTTTCATTCATTCATTCCTTTTTTCCTTTTTTCTCTCAATTGAATGGCTATTGATACTATATTAAATATGTTGAAATATTTATAAATATTATGGATTTACATTAACTAACAAGCCCGGATGGATTAGTCTTTTTAATCTTATATAGACTATGATAGGTGGACCACACAAGTAGCCCAATAGATAGAGGCTTAACCTACAGTCCAACCTACAATCTTGTAGCCATCAGTTATTCACTATTTTTAACTGATTGAGTCAAGGATAATGCGAGATTAGATAATTAATTGATTAATTTATGAAGGTGGTTACTAATTTAGTTTATATAAATTGATTAGTTGATAACCATAAACACATGATATGTGTTTTCCATTATCTCCATTATCTCTGTACTCTCTGTAAACTATGTAGATTTAGTTGGTTATGTGTTGTCTATACTTAAGGTATCACAATCAGTCATGGATTCTTAGGTGTTCACATCACTTTACTCAATCTTATTTGACTTATATTAATTGAGATATAAAATCTAACATGTGGCATTAGAGCCTGGTTATGAATACTAATTTGTATATCTCAATTTATTATCTTATGCACATATTGATGATTTAATAGAAATTCCTTTTAAAGCATACTCAGATGTTATTAACGTGTTCACATATTGACAATTCTCATTCTATCCTTATCATTGAAAGTGAATATGAGATTTTGATTGAAATTCTAGCTAAATATAGTTATACTTGACTCCTCATATGATTTAAGCCATGTGGATCAATTACTGTACAAGCCTTTTTTTCCTTCCCCTTTATTCTTGCCTTTGTTGACGCCGAAGGTGAGTTACTGGTGCATTGTTGGTGCTTCTATTATCAAAATTGCCGAAAATGGCACTGTTCGGAGGCTACGTAAGGTTCTACAAGTTACTGACGTCATATAAATTTTTTTTCTAGTTGTTGTTAATGTGTTTGCTATGATGTCGTCGAAAAGAGGTTCAGGATTGTTAACAATGATTGTTGTGTTGTCGTTAGGAGCTAGTGTCGTCAAGGTTCATGGTAGAGCTATGCAAACGGGTTGTGAGCTAGCCCACACAGATTAGTGTATTAGCAGGTTAGGTTAGGCCAGCTCACTAAGATAAATGGGTTAGAAAAACTCAATCCAATCCATACATTGACAGACTAGTGAACCCACGGGCCAGCTCACAAAATATGATTTTATTTTTTAAAATTATATAAAAATTATAATCAATATATCATAGAAATAGATAATGATTTTTCTCATTTTTTTAAGATAAAATTTTAATATAAATCTAAATTATTTTTATCAATGAATTTATATTTGTAATTTCAATTAATAGATCTTATGAGATTAACAAATAATATATATTCAAAATATTTCCATAAAAACTAATAAATAATTGATTCATAAACTATAATAAAAATTTCATTTGCAAATTGTAAGAAAAATTTACATTATCTTTCAAATGTAACGAACATGATTAATATTTATAAACTATAAATTTGAGAAATATAGTTATTAGTGTAGATTTATAAGAAGATATATTATGATTAAAAAATAAATTAAATTTTTTTAAAAATAGGCTAACCCGCGGCCAACCTGTTTAGCCTACGGGTTAGCCCGTTTTAACCCATCATTTTTTTGGGTTGGGCTAACCCAGCCCGTTTTAAAAAAAGAGCTAATTCTTTCAATCCAACCTATTAAAATTTATGGGTTGAACGAGCTAGCCCGTCGGTTCAACCTCGTTTTTCTGGCTCTAGTTCACGGCATCACCATTGTGTGTTGTCCTTCAAGTCGTGCATTGTTCACTTGGTCGTCAGTGATGCCTTCTAAATATGTGGCTTATGGCGACTTAAGGAGAAGAAGGAATCGAGTTAGAAAACTGAGTGCTAGGCCCAATTACGTTTGGGCCTCTTAATAAAAAAAGAGCAAAGGGAAGTGGGCTAGTGAAACTCACTGGTGTAATAGTTCCGGGCCAAAGCCATTTGGGCCCGAATCATTAAAAAAGAGAGAGAGTTGTTTTACAAATTATGTTTCAACCCCAATTTAAAATTACCTCATTCAGTCTATAATTTTTAGAATTTATGACATGAACCTAATAAATTTTTAAAAATTATATGTTGGTCCTTTAACTTCTAAAGTTGCATTTTGACCACAAATCTCTTCCAAAATTACCATTTAACCCATGAACACCTTTCAAAATTTTACTTAAGTCCCATATTTATTCTCTAATTCCCATAAGACCTTAAGAGCTTTTGAAATTATTTTGTTTTATTCTAAGGTCATAAAGCATGTAATTTTGTGAATTATTAGTCACACTTAAGATCTTATAGCATTGGTAATGGACATACCCTATAGGTATGACATTATTAATGTAATTTTAGTGGTTATTTTTTTTAGGATAGGCAAATGGCACTCTTTTAATGTGTTAGATATTTGTTGTACCTTATAGGTATGTAAATGTTTAATGCATTATTTTTGTATAAACTTTTGCATGAGTTAAATCTTCATAGTATTTGAGCTTTTTTGGTTCATGATTATAGTTGTATAATGATAATCGCTTGTTAGAGAATTCTATATTATAATTATGTTGTGCATACATAATTAATATTTTCATTTTTTATTTTTTGATTTTAATTTCTACTTTTGCATAACTATCCTTTATGAAGGCTCTTAATGTGCCTAATTATGATGACTAGAAAGAGTCTCTGAATATGTATCCTATTATTTTTTAGAAATATTTGGCTTTGAGAGAACCCAAGCCTGCAGGTCTCTCTTCTGAGTCTAGTGCTTGTGAAAAGGCCTTCCGTAAGCAATGGAGTGAGTCCAATCAAATCTATCTAGCAATAATCAAGAACACAATTGAAAAAGAAATTAAGGACAATATTCCTAAAAAGGATACTACGGTTGAATACTTGAAAGCTATTTATAATAAATACAAGAAACTTGATAAGACTTAAAAGAACTATAATTTGTCATTGCTTGACAATATTTGATATGACATAGTGTCTAGTGTCAGCGAGCATATTTTAAAACTTGGCCATTACTACAATAAGCTTAAATCATATGGGATTGACTTAGGTGAAGGTACTTTAGTTTATCGTGTCTTTCAATCATTGCTACTAGAGCAAGCATTCTTAAGGATTTCATATAATTTGTAAGAAGCTGAATGGTTTATTAACCAAATGATCTCAATAGTCACTCAAGAAGAGGAATCTATAAAGAAATGCTCAGTAAACTATGTTTCTTATGGCTCTAGTAGCAAATTTAGAGGGTCATATAAAAGAAAAGGTAAGAAGCCTGAGGCCTTAAAGGTCTCAAAGTCTAATAATCTAACTTTTAAGAAGGATGGTGATAAGATTGAGAAGCTGAGAAATAAACCCTTTAAGTGATCATGCAATTATTGTAAGAGACCCACATTAAAGCTAATTACTTTCAGCTAAAGAACAAATAAGACAGTGAAGATACAATTCTTTAAACTGCCCCTCTAACTTTAGTTTATTTTGAGTCTAATACTATTAAGACTTCCTTTGTCTCATGGTGGCTGGATTGTAATGCCAATGTGCATATTGTGAATTTTCTACAGAGGCTAAGAAATTAGAAGGTTCCAAGTGAGATATGAAGGTCGATCTTTGGCATCGCAGGGAGTATAACATCAATTGAATGCATTGAAATTATTTTTTTATGTTTAAATTCTAAACATATTTTAAATTTTAACAATGCTATTTATATACCTTTTGCAAAGAGGAATTTAATTTTAACTTCTGCATTGGATATTTGTGATTATTTATTCTTTCAAGGGAATGGAAAAATTAATATTCATTTTTGATTCTATTAATATTGGTTATGCTTCTTTGATATATGATTTGTATCAATTGAATGATTGGTCATTTGAACGTTCTGATTTCTAAATTAATATTGGGCATAAATGTCAAAGGCCCAACAAAAATTTCTTTATGTTATGGTATCGTCGTTTAGATCATATTTTTAGAGAGAGATTAAATTATATAGCTAAGTGTCTTATAAAACCTTGATCTCTTAGATTTTAACACTCGTGTTGATTATATAAATAGAAACTTCCTTATTAGAGCTATAATTAAAAGGGCAAAGAGGTCTAAAAATATTTTAAACCTAATCTATATTGATATCTGTGGATCTATTACACCTATGACTATAGGTGGTTTCAAATATTTTATCGCTTTCACAGATGATTGCTCTCATTATGGATGGATTGAACTCTTACATGAAAAGGGCAAGTCTTTTAATGCATTTAAGAACTTTAAGGCAGCAGTTGAATTGAAATCTGGGGAGTTGACCAAATGTATGAGATTTGATAGGAGAGGATAATTTTATGGGAAATATATTAAGACTGGTAAGAATCTTAGGCCATTTGCTTTGTACCTTCAAGAGCATGGCATTGAAGCTTAGTATGAGGTTGTAGAAAGGCAAAATTGTACTCTCATAAATATAGTTAGAAGTATGATAAGTCACTCCTCATCATTAGAGTTCTTATAGAGTAATGCTTTTAAAATTGATGTTTATATTTTGAATCAAGCTCTTAACAAATCAATTGTTAAGATTCTATATGAGTTGTATTTTAGAAGGGCTACCGTATTAAAGCATATGTGAGTTTGAAGTTATAAAGTACAGGTAAAACCTTACAATCATAACAAATGAAGCCTGATGCTAAAATTATTGATGGTTTCTTTATTGTATAGGATCTCATGGATACAGACTATATTGTCCAAATCATACCACCAGGGTCATTAAATACGATCGAGCTTATTTTTTTAAAGATGTCTTATACAGTGGGAGCTCTATACCTAGATATATTACTTTATGTGATGAAAGCAATGTTTTTAAGTATGTCTACTGTAACAACAAATCATGTTGATAAAAATAATATTATAGATCAATATAAAGCTAAAGATGAACCACCTTTGGAGGATAATAAGGATCTAGTTGTTGAACTAAGACAATCCTATAAGGTTTGCAAGTCTTTTATTCTTGATAATTACATGGCGTATTTGCATGATTTTGATTCAGATGCTATTAATAGTTCAGACCCAATATCTTGCCAGGAGGCTATTTTTACATATGCATTCTTCTAAATGGTTGGAGGCTATGAGTGAAGAAATCATCTTTATACCACAATCATATATGGGAGCTTGTAGAGTTACCAAAGGGTTTTAAACAGTGGATTGCAAGTGGGTTTTCAAAATAAAATGAGGAGCTGTAAGTAAAATTAATATATACAAAACCAAACTTGTAGCTAAAAGCTACAACCAAAAACTAGGTATTGATTACACAAACACTTTCTCTTCGGTATCCACTAAAGATGCTTTTAAAGTTGTAATGGCTTTAGTCGCATAGTTTGAGCTTGATCTTCATTAGATGGATGTCAAGACTGCCTTCTTGATTGGTGATTTGTATGAAGAAGTCTACATGACCTAACTTGATAGTTTTATTGAATCTGATAAAGAACATCTAATATGAAGATTGAAAAGATTTATCTATGGGCTAAAACAAGCCTCTGGGAAATGGTATTTAAAGTTTAAGAAAGTTATCACTTCACTTCATTTTGTTGAGAATGTCTCAGATCAGTGTATCTATAAAAAATTCGATGAGAATAATTTTGCCATTCTTGTTCTCTATGTTAATGATATCTTATTGGCTAGTAATTTAATAGATTTCCTTAATGAGATAAAACACATATGAAGGATATGGGTAAAACCTCTTCATTCCTGGGATGCATATTCATCATGATAGATCTTGTGATGCTCTTGGTTTATCACAGACCACCTATATTGAGTGGGTACTTAAGAAATTTAGAATAGATTCATACTCTCCCTCACTTGTTCTTGTTTCGAAAGGTGAACTAGTGTCAAATTATAGCATCCCAAGGATGATAAGAAGAGGGTTGAGAAAGATGCCATACGCTTTTTGGCAACCTTATGTATGTTCTCAACCAAATATAACCTTTGTCATTGGAGTACTAGATCAATACTTAAATGATCTAGGTTTAGATCATTGAAAATCTGTTAAGAAATTTATGGGGCATCTTTAAGGTACAAAGAGGTATATGTTGACCTGTAAAAGGTTAAATTCTCTTGAGGTTGTTGAATATTTTAATTTTAATTTTAAAAGATTAGAAGATCTTGAGCTTTTTGGCTTTTTAAATTCAAATTTCGATCCCTATTTGGATGATTATGAGTCCATGACCAGCTACATTTTCATGATGTTTGGAGGAACTATTTCTTGGAAAAGTGTAAAGCATAATTGACAACAGTTTTATCTATAGAAGCTGAGTATATTGCTTATTTTAAGACTATATGTCAAGCTGTATGGCTGAGGGAGTTGATAACTAGCACGTGCTTAATTGAGTCAATATTACATCCTCTAACCATTTACTATGATAATAAGTCTACAGTATATTATGTTAATAACAACAAAAATTCAAGTTGTATAAAGCATTTTGATATTAAACTTATGTTTGTGAAAGAAAAAATTGCTGAATTTCAGACCCATGTGATACATATTCCTGGCACACAGATGCTTATAGATCTACTAACCAAGGGCTTACCTATAAAAGTTTTTTCAAAATCCTATAACTTGTATAGGTATTGTGAATTCCTTTAATGTCTCGGTTTAGCAGGAGTTTGAGAACTTTTATATTACATTTTCTCTTTAGGCTGTGTTTTTCTTATGTTCGGTTTAATTAAATATGTCTATGTCATTTGTATCCCTATAGGGTTTAATAATTATGCTGTGGTACACTATACACATCATCACTTGTTTTCACATGAAATCAATGATCTTATGTTGTTATCTTACTGAACTGTATTTGGAATAAAATTTTAAATTCTATCATATTCAGATTATGAGCCATTATATCACTTAATTTCCTATAGGATTTAGTGATTTTATGAAGTTTTATTTTTTGAATTTTGTTTATGACTTGTTCACACAAACTTGTCTAATTAATACAATCTAAATGAGAGATTGTTGAAATATTTATAAATACTATAAATTTGCATTAATCAATAAGCCCAGGCAGATTAATATTTATGAATTTATGCGGACCAGGATAGTGGAGTACATAAGTGAGCTTAATAAGCAAAGGCCCAACTTATAATTCTATAACCATCAGTTATTCCTTATCTCTTAACTAACTGAGTCAAGAACAATGTGAGATTAGATAATTAATTAATTAATTTATGAAGGCGGTTAATGGTCTAGTCCTTATAAGTTGATTTGTCAATAACTATAAACACACGATATACATTTTCTATTACTCTATTATCTCTGGACTCTTTACAAACTACGAAGGTTTAGTGGGTTATGTATTTGCTTATACTTGAAATAATCGAGGTATTACAATTAGTTATAGATTCTTTAGCTACGCACATTATTTTACTCAATCTCATTTGACTTGTATGAATTGAAATATTAAATCTAACATTATTTATATTAAATATGCTCAAAGATAATCCACTTTGTCAGAATAACTTAAAGCCATTTGATAAAATAATTCAAGTTTTATATATTTATGATCTAATTTATAATTTCTACGTGTGAGAATGTCTAATCGTATTGGATTTAATTTCATGTGCAATATTTTTTTATTATAAATGTATTTATTAGGTTTTTAAATTAAAAAAATTATATGAAAGCCAAAGGTCAAAAGTTTAGGCTTCAAAAACAATAACCCTATAATATTTTTGGGTTTTTTATGCCCAACTCTTTAAGGGTCGATCTTAATTCCCAAATCTGTGATAATCAAAATGTATTACATGGTGTAAATAAAATATGCATGTCCTATATTTGATGCAAATATATTTACTCTTGGTGATGCAAATATGTTTATTTTTTTTCTAAACATCAACACAACATAGTTTAAAGTTATTGCTCTCCTTTTATCTTTATCTTTTCTTTTGATAAAAAGAGGGAAAAAATAATAAGCCATCTCATTTGATGCGCGTGCAAATAAAATTTATTAAAATTAAAAATATTATATATTAATTTTTTCATTTGACTTGTGCATGTTCAAGACCAAAAAAGAAGGGACTTGTGTGTGTGTTTTTTAAGAAAAGATTGATATGGACTGTAAACAGGAGAGCACTGTCTACAGTTGGACGGGATTAAAGGGTGTCAGCTTTGTCTAGATTTTACTTTTTTTGACCAGCGAAAATGTTAACATACACACTATGGATAGATAGATAGACACACACAAATGGATTCAGTTTGTGTACTACCATGCTCCGTGGCTATGCTGCATTATTTTATAGGCTTTTTTTCTTTTTAAAACCACAAAAGTATAATAATAATAATAATAATAAATATTAAAAAATTATTATTATAACATTAAATAAGTAAATAAATTTAAATTATTGAAATTCGAGACAAACAATGTAGATATAAAATTTGATTTGAATAATCCAAAACTATAATGAAAAATTAGAACTGCAATTAAAATTTGAAAAAATTATGTATAGATTTTATTAAACAAACTTTTTTACTAGTCTTGCAAAAATCTAAAACCACATCTAAGTCTCCTAGAACTTAAATGTAATTTGAAATTAGACGGTAAAGATAATAACACTCCTATTAAATATATATTACATCAATCAACTAATTAATTTATAACTCTTTGATCAATAATTTATAATTTTAATTTTAATTTTTTATAACTATAATTTCACATATCCAATAGTTAAACAATCATATGTTATGAAAAATGTTTGTCATTAATTATTTACAACTACTTTATCATTAATCCACAACTTCAATTTCAATTTTTTACAAATGTAATTTCACATATTCAATAGTTAAACTGATCAATTTAATTATTAAATATATGAAGTTATATTTATAAAAAATTAAAGTTATAGTTGTACAATACTGATGAAGTAGTTGTAAATTATTTAAAATATTATTATTTTTTATCTCAATTTTAAATTACACTTAGGTCTCAAGGGATCTAGTTGTGATTTCTAAATTTCATAAGATATATTTATAAATAAGTTTGCTTAATGAGACCTATATGTAATTTTTTTTAAAATTTTATAATTTTATTGATGGCGCACAAGTGTCCATTTATTAGAGGATATCTTATTTGAGACAGGGCTGGGTATTGAATGCAGGCAACTTTGATAACGAGAATTCAAACTAGCTCATTTTATTAAATTTAACTTTTATTTTAAATTGCTCAAGCAATTTTTTTAATTCTTTTAATATAATGTTAAACTGTTTAAATCAAATTTTATTTCTAAACTATTAAGATCAAATTTAACAATTTAAATCTATTTAGTTATTTAATATAACAATAATAATATTATTATTATTATTATACTTATTTATTATTATAATAATAACTTGAAGTTTTTTTAGATATAACTCATATTATAAAATCAAATTAAGCAAACATTTAATATTTATTATATTTTATATTATGGCCAGTTTATTATATCTGTTAATAATATATTATTATATATCAATAATAAATTTATATAAATTTTTAAATTTTTAATAATAAATTCTTTATATATTAATAATAAATTTTTTATATGTCAACATAAATAGACTATACTTTTTAATTTTTAAAAATTTAATTTATATTATTTTTTGAGTATAATTTTTTTTATTAGTGGGCCATTTTATCCTAATAACTTTGTGGTTTTAGGGGGGAAAAAAAACCATGAAACGACGCACCACAACCGCCGAGCACGGTGGTGCTCGTCTGCGCCCCATACGAACGTGGTTAGCAACACTATCTACATTTTTATTGGCCAACGCAGATGTTATCCGTTTTCTCACGCTATGCGAACACTCACATCTTAACATGAAAGGCTACTGAATCGGAGTCAGAACCTAAACCAGTAAATCTACTGTGAGCGGCAGAGTGATCAAAATGGCTCTGTCATCGCAAGGCAGGGGTTCCGACAGCACTGAATTGAACCAAGAAATTCAAACTCGGTCGCTTCAAGAACGAGTCGCGATTGTTACTGGTTCGTCCCGCGGGATTGGTCGAGAGATTGCGCTTCATCTAGCTTCACTCGGTGCAAGAGTCGTCGTCAATTGCACCTCCAACGTGGCTCTTGCGGAATCAGTTGCCGCTCAGATTAATTCATCTTCCTCCAGTGGCGGTAATCCACGAGCCACGGTCATCAGGGCTGATGTTTCTGACCCGACTCAGGTGAAGTCTCTATTCGACGAGGCTGAAAAGGCCTTCAACTCACCGGTTCATATCCTGGTTAATTCGGCTGCAGTTATTGACAGCAAATACTCCTCTATAGCCAACATTTCCTTGGGGGACTTCGACCATATTTTCAGGCACGCTTTTCTTCTCATTCTACTTTCTCCTCAGTTCGTGAAATTGCAATAAAACATGAGATGTCTTTAATTATTCGTCGACCGTTCACTGAAGTAATGACTCCAACAATATATAATAGTGTCCATTGCCAAATTGTTGGCATGAATCAGAAGTTAGAACTGAAATGTAAGTCATTCACGGACAAAAGAAAATGCTTTTCAAGGTACTTTTGTTATGGGACTTAATTTCTAATTTATCTCAAAATTTTAGCACTTAGCCCTGAATAGCATTGAGAAGTGTTGATACATTATTGGTTTGTGGGTCTAGTATCATATTACGAGAGCATCCTAGCATTTTGTTTTCTTTTCACCTCCCCTTTCATTAGTTGTGAATACAAATGAGACAATTTTCCATCTCCAATCCTGTTGGCCTGTATATCAGTTTTGAATATAAAGCAAGAGAGCATAAATTAAATAGCGTAATCTCCTCATATAATATGTAATTCATGCACATTACAATAACAGAATATGTAGTTTTCGTTGTATATATAGACATGTATAAATCATTAAATGATGCTGGTTGATACATGCTGAAGGATTGTGGACTGTTTGTTTCACAGTGTGAACACAAGAGGGGCGTTTCTGTGCTGTAAGGAGGCAGCAAACCGTTTGAAACATGGGGGCGGAGGCCGAATTATAATGTTATCAACATCACTGGTGGGTTCATTGATGCCAGGTTATGGGGCGTACGCAGCATCCAAAGCAGCCGTAGAGACAGTGGTGAAGATTTTAGCAAAAGAGCTGAAGGGGACGGGAATCACGGCCAACTGTATTGCGCCTGGGCCTGTTGCAACAGACATGTTTTTCTCTGGGAAGACTCAAGAACAAGTGAAGGCGGCTATTGAAATATCTCCCCTGGGCAGGCTCGGCGAGACCAAGGATATAGCCCCTGTGGTGGGGTTCTTGGCCACTGACGCCGGTGAGTGGATCAATGGTCAGGTAATTCGTGTTAATGGTGGCTATGTTTAGGTTGATGAGCAATCTTCTATTAGACCAGGCGCAGGCCAGAAAATTTATTAGAGGGGTGATATGACAAAACATGTACGATAATTAAAAGAAAATTAAATTTATATATTTCACTAATATAATATAAATAATTTAAGGTATATATTGATATTCAATTTTACACACACACACATTTTAAGTTTTACTTGTTAATTTTTTATGGTATAAAAATAATTAATTATCATGCTTATGATAAAATTTTTAGAAATGTGCTTCTCAATATAAATTTTTAATTATCATGTCTAAGATTTTATCTTCTCCATAAGTATTGAATAATTTAAATACATAATTGAAATTTAAAGTTTGTTTCAATCTAAAAAACTCTATTATTTATATATTAAATTTGCTATTTAATTATTTTAATTGATAATTATAGTAAATAAATGCATTAACATGTTAATAATGCTCATTTGTTACAAACTCTTTATGTTGATGAGATCTAAGTATATCATGATAAAAATAATTTATATAATAAATTTCAATTTGATAGCTTGGTTATGATAGAAAAATGTAATTTTTTTTAGAACATATCTTAATCATAACCTCTTAAGTTTTGAATAAGCAATTTTATAATAGATACTAAGCATATAACATTCAATATATCTCGATGCAATGCTTGACAAAATTTATTAGTAATAATTCTCATAATTTTTTTATCAAATATAAAATGAAAACAAAAATTAAATGACATTAATGCTTGAAGAGCAACTGTAATATTATCTTGTTAAAAATAAATCGATCATATGACAATTATATTTGTAGACTACTGAAATAAGTAGACCATACAAACGTAAAAAATAAATATAGAATTGAAATGAAATTTTATCTAATATCTTAAAACTTCTATAATGTATCAATTTATGAGGGTCAAACATATATATCCTTTACATTTTATTAAGAAAAAATTTAAAAGTTAAGGGAGGTCATGGTTCTTGCTGGTCTCCCTACTATTTTCTCTATAATGAATTTATTCATTGCCTATACTAAAGTGATTGATTTTTTTACTAGAATTGTTTTTATTCATAACTTCACTTGATTTTATTTGTAGTGCTATTTTCATGGTAATAAGGATTGAGATGAATTTGGGATTGGCATGATAACAAAATCTCATCTTCAATCTAGTTAAAATTTCATTTACTCGTTCGCGACATGCATATCTGCCAATGATACCCAATTAAGCTAGACGTTTGTTGCTATATTCAAATGCTTCTTTATCCTTGACAAATTCTTTAAAAAGACATAAATGGCTATCAGACTGCTCGATTCTTTAATTGGGAATCTGTGCAAAATTTTTAACATGGAAATCTCAAATTCAAAGTTGTTAGCATTCGGAATCTTTCAGTGAAAGATCGGTCTCTATGAAAAAATGCAATTTGTAACTCTATTGCAACTCTAGAAACAAGTTAGCCAGCTTCAAACATGTAAAAAAGAGCATAGGTTAACGCCCCACCTGACCACACAATCCTTTCTCTCCCACACATTGTCCACGTCAACACTGCCAACGCCGCTCTTCATCGCTCAGTCCTCCACACCATGTCCAAATGGGGCTTTCAAGTCACCCAAACCTACAGCCTCTCTGAAACCTTCGACCCGTCCATTTTCTACGCCAGCAAACCAAAGTGGGACTCCCTCCCATTGGAAACCCGAGCTATGTGTGTTTGTGCTGTGTATGTTTTGCGGTTAATTGAATAAGATTTTTTTATTTAAAAGAGGATTAAATTTGTCATTTGCTCAACATTTTAATTTAATTTCACTCCTTTTAGTTTGTAGTGAAGTTTCAGACTTTAAAGGACTTTTGCTTTCATTATGCTTGATCTAGAGGTCTGAACTGAAATTTTCCCACACTATTAGCTATCTCTTTTATGTACGTGCATCCAAATTGAGTTTTTGACGTGCATTTGTGTATCGGTGAAGACAGTAAAGCGCGCCCACACCCCAAATTTTTGTATCTTGCGTTAATTATTTAATAAATTGATGACTTTGTTATTTAGCTATTATCTTATCCTAATATTAGTCAAATTGTCAGCAGACTAAATAATTCCTCTTCAACAAACCACGAGAGTCTTCAATTTTTGTCAAGAGAATGGTTCCATTTGCAATCTATTTGACGAATTCAATTCATCTTCGTATTAGTAGAGTGACTTGTGACGGACTTGGAATTCCTCTTTTTTAAATCTTGCTAACTTTAGCTTGATTACTCTCTTAAACTTAGTTAAGTTAGAGTTAGAGCACCTAAAACATAAGAGAGAGTAGAGAACTTGGAAGAGAAAATTTGCAAGTTTTATTACCTTATTTATTGGTTATAAATGAGAGGTTAGAGACTATTTATAGATCTTTTTTGTCTTTCAAAAGTTACTTATCTTCTTAATGAATAGTGGTAATCAATCCAATCTAATGGTTTATAATTTTTCTCTACAATATTTTATAATAATATCTGAGACATTATTTTAGATATTTATAAAGACATTTTTAAGATTAATTTTAATATACGTTTGAAACATTTTAGAATATTTTAAAGTATTTTAAACATCTAAACATTCTTCTATAAATTTTTATAATTTTATGGATATTTCTAGATCCTTACACATTACTCTAGATATTTTTAGATTATTCCAAATGTTTTTATAACATTTCGAAACATATCAAATTTTTTTTCTTTTTGAATATCTTGAATTCTCTACATCATTGTGAAAGTTTCTGAAAACATCTTAACCTTATAAGTTTTTCTCTTTCTAAATACACAGGTTGTGACAATATGTTATAGCTTGACTTGTTTGATTAATAGGCTCCCTCCCCTCCCTCCCTCCCTCCCTCCCTCTCTCTCTTACTCCTATTAAATACCCTACAATAAATATAAAGTCATAATCAAAAAGGGCACTTTTGAAAAAAAAATAATGATTACACCTCAAAAGACTAAAATGTCTTACATTTTTTAATGTTTAACTTTTCAAAAAATATCTTATATTTTTTAATGGATGGAGTATTGAAGAAAGGATTAAAAAATGATACAGGAGATAAAAAAATTAACAAATAATGCAGGTTAAGAAAAAAAAAAATGTAAAACAGTGGGTTAAAAATATCAGCAAACGAACAAGTAAATATAAGTAAAATATGAAATTTATAACAACAGGTTAAGTTTACGATTGATTAATTTACTAATTATTAACTAAAAATGTCCATCGTCCCCATCGTAACATCTTATAAGAAAACTAGAGGGCAGACTTGTCAATTCAAATGGACAGCAATACTCCCAAAGGAGTCTGGCAACTGGCAACGGCGGATATTCCGTGGAGGTGGAGCAAATACATTTGCCAATTTTATTTTCCTTCTTCCGATTAATTAATCCACAGAGGCTAGAAAAGTTAGAAAAAGAAAGGTACAAATTTGTGAATTGAACGGTCAAGAAGAGCAAAGGGGATGGCGCAGTTTACAACTCACGGTCGCTTAAAGACGCCGTTTAATGGTGAGGGATTCTCAGTTCCTTTGGAGCAGAAGGACCCGTTTCACTTCAAGTTCAGATCGATTCAGAGCCGCGAGCTGAAGGTTAGGCGTATAAGTTCTTTTTCATTATACCCGAGTAGGAAAAGGAACCGTTGCAATGCGGAGGCACTCGCCGGTCCCACTTCTAGCAATGGCAGTGTTCATGATGATGATTATCCTGATCATGATGATTACGAGTTTGAGAACGATAGCTTAGTTTCTTTCAGAGGCCTGGTGTTGGATGTATCGTACAGGTCACTTCTTCAATATTTACTTTATTGTCTACTTTTCTGCATATCGATAATCTAAATTTCTGAAACAACATTGTTTTAAGAATACCAGTGATTAGAAAGGGCTACATTATTATCTTATTTTCCTGTCTTTGACAGGCTCTGGGAAATATCATTTGGTTTTTCTGGTTCCTGGGTTCAACTGATTTTTGCCATACTGTGAAGTAATTTATTTACTATGGACCTTATCAATAATTTTTCCCCCTGAGGTGATCTTGTGGTTGTTATACAGAACTTTATGAAGATTGTGCTGAGCTTAACATTGTACAAATTATATGCTTAAATTAGTTACATTAAGAACAATACGGAAAATTCTCTCTCTTCTATAAAATTCTTATGCCAAACTTGGGCAATCATGGTGGGTTTTAAAATTATTGTGCGGTTATGTCTTACTAATTGTTTTAATGTATTCATTTGGATGAAATGCCATATATCCTTATTGTTCCCTGAATTTACATAAACATAACAGTGCAACTCACTTTAAACTTTGTACAACGCACGGGGCCCACTGTCCGGTGCAGATAATGTGAAGTTTGTAACGTAAGATTTTTTCTCTTGTATAGTGAAGAGACACGATCAGTTGTTTGCTAATGGTTCTGATTGCTGTCATCATGCTTCAGGCCAGTTAATGTTGTAGGCTGGAAACGTGCTATATGTTTGGAGTTTATGGAGAAGGTCGGATCTTTCAGCTCAACTTTTCTTTAAGTTTATTATTGTAAAACTTTGATTATGTTATTTATGTTGTTTATTACTTCAAAACAGACATGAGATTATGTGAAGTTAAGGACGCCTAGTTTATCACTAAGGATTATACTGTAGCTTATTATCATGTGAATTAGCTGTCTAAATTTATTAGCGGGGAGTGCTGGAAGCTATTTTCTTAAAACTCATTGCATATGATTTCCATTTATAAGTGAAGTATATTTCTGAATTCTCATACGTAGCTTCACTTTGATTGGATTATATTAGATGTATGCTCTATATCTGCTTCAATTCCCTGGTGATAATGTTCATTGCTCATGTATGCAAGTGCAGGCACACATTCACAACAACCCTTTTTGTCTGTTTATCCCTTTTAAACAGATACTGAATACATTCTTATTTTGTTTCAAATTTGAAATGTTGCTTTATCCAGGCTGATGTACTTGAGTATTATGATCAGACTGTGAACTCCCCAAGTGGATCTTTCTTTATACCAGCCGTCTTAAGGGTATGACCTTAGTAATGGCTGTTGGTTTTTAAGTTTTCTAACCCTTTGTATAACTCTAGTAATAGCCTAATAGCATTGTTCCTTCGTCAGCAATTTATAGCTACCAATTTCTCCACAATTGGGTTAAAACATTCTCTTGCGATTTCGCTTCTACAAACAGATTAGCTGATCTTATACTTGTTTTGGAACAGGTTCCTAATCTACTCCAGGTTGTCAAAAGAAGAGTTGTCAAAAGCAATCTTAATAAGAAGAATATACTATATCGGGACTACTACACTTGTCAGTAAGTATTCTGTTTTAAATTTGATTTCTAATGGATCTAATGGCATTTAGTTCAGCCATTCAACATAAAATCCAAAGGGAAGGAAAAAAGGGCAACAAAATGGAGTTCATTGATGTATTTGGGTTCTCCATTCCCCCTTTACTTAAAAGTTAACATTGCATATCTACCATTGTGTCGATCCTTTGCAAAAGTAATGGTCTGGGTTCACAACATGAATATTGTTCTCTTCCTTAGCATTTTACTAAAGAAAAGGAGATATAATGATTGTGGTACCATCCTTTGACTTGTAACATTCGCTTCAGGTACACTACAAAAAAATCTTTAGCTAAGTCAGGAGACCAAATTTTTATAGTGCTTAAAATTTGCCACACCCAAAACTTGTATGAATCCATTGCTTCATCAATTGAGAATTGTTTAACATGGAAGTAGCAGCTCATTGGACCCTTCTCAATAATTTCATGGTTATGGAGCAATGTTCAGGCTGTAGAAGGGTTTCTCTATTGATATCAATTTTCAAGGGATTAGGTTTATCCTCATGTAAACCTTGCATTATGCTGATATGAGATTCCCTTACTCAACAGGTATTGCTCTTCACGTGAGAATTTGACCATTGACCATGTTGTGCCCGCTTCACTGGGTGGAGAATGGAAATGGGAAAATCTAGTAAGACTATCAGCTCAATGTGCATGTATACATTTTTCCTCATATGTATGCATGTATAAATGTTTTATGTTACTCATCTTTTTTTTTTCCCCATGAAAAAGGGAAGGATATTATCCTGGAACTGAGGAGTTGAGTTGAGTTTTTTGGGGGGTTCATTTGTATGTCCAATATTTGTTGTCAAAGAAACCTTGCGGATTTGATATTTGCAAAAGAGAAACACTGCTTCAGAAATGCCATATCTATGGTACTTAGACTTGACACCAAGTGGACATAAAAGACTAAAGAAGACTGATCAATATAAGTAGAGGAAGAAAGCTTATAGGATATGACTAGATGCATCTCTATCTTCCAAAGGAACTGAACCTGAACTTCAAGAAAGCACAAAATTGGAAATTACTTTAAGCAGGTATAGTGCTAGAATTCTAGGATAAATTTAAAATCCAGTGAACTTTTCATTTCTCATCAGTGCATGTCATCAAGAGAAGGAACAAAAACTTCTTTACTAATGAGTTTTTGCATTTGTTTCTTCATTTTCTTCTTGCTAAAATCTTGATTGAATGTAGAGGATGGAAGGGCGTGACTGGGACCTCAAGTCCTAAAGCCCATATCTTACGTATTGCCTCTTTATCATGTTAATACCTTTCACTTGACAGGTTACTGCTTGTGCCAAATGCAACTCGAGGAAAGGTCAAAAAACTTTGGAGGAAGCAAAAATGAAGCTGATTAAGGCTCCCAAGGTATTGTTTAAGTCATGTAAATTTTAATTGAAGGATAGTTTTTACCTCAAGAGATTCCAGGGATTGCCTACTAAAAAACTGAGGGATCCAATATTTTACTTTTACACCATTAAGAAGTTATTCTTGTTACTCAGGCACCAAGGACTATGACATACATGCCATACCCCTAACCAGTGCAGCACTAAGAATGTTGACGGTAAGAAAGGGAACACCTGAAGCATGGCTTCAGTATCTATCAAGGTCGTTTTAAGAACCAATCACTTGCCCCTAGTATGTCGTGCACAGCAAATTTATCCTGCGCCATCAGGGAAGAAAGATAATTTAGGCTAACTTAAAATATTCATTGTAATGAGTGCTCTCGCATTTCTTGTATTGTGTAAAATGCATGGATAATAATTTCATGCGCACTGTTGTAATATACTAAACTGATGCACGAGACCGATAAATTGAAGTCTTTCCACTTCAAGTTGGATTTATTATTCCCCCTTTCCTATCATGTTGCTTGACTCTTGGGTTATTTACCTTCCTTTGAGGTTTCCTTGTGCTTCATCATTGTTACACCTATTCATGTTCATTAGATGAGAACAGTTTTGGTTGCTACCCGCTGTTACATACAGCAGTTAAGCATAGTCACCTTGTAACTCATGCAATGTTTTGCCGGTTGCCAGTGTTCATGCATACATATATGCTGCTTATCTTGTTTCTACACTTTTGAGCCTTCAGGCGTTGTTACTTTGGTGGGCATTTCTATGCGCAATTCCGCTTATACCCTTTTGGGGCACGATCCTCAAGTCACGATGCTTGGGTGATTCCATACAATGATTGGTCTTTATCGTGAAACCTCAGAGTGATAATATTTTGTTCCTTCAGAAAGATAGGTGATCCTATATATGATTTTGATCACACTTGAAAACTCGTCGACTCATGCCTAAAATGCTTCGAGTATATAACACTTTCAATAACTAAATCTCGTACGTTTAAAATATGAGATCTTGTACCTAACCGGTAACATGTTCGCATCCATTCATGCTTAGTGGATTCAGATTATCTTAGCATTAGGAGCTCATGTTTGTGATTAATCCTTCTCGAGAAAATATCCAGGCACCTAGCCTTCTGGATGAATTGACGTTTGTCGGGTCTCTACCATGATTCTTCTATTAAAGTGTCAGCATAAATGTCATAAATCTGACGTATGACTGCGGAGGTAAGAGGAATTTGTATGTCATCTGTTATCTTGACGGATAACGTTCTAGTAATTAATCTTTGTTATTTTTTTGCAGGGAAAAAAATAAAAATACATATTTAACTTTGATAATCTGACATGCCAAGGTAGCCTTAGCTTAAACCCTGAATTGTTGAGCTGTTGAGTTGTTAACCATTGAGATGGAAACATCATACAGTTGGAAGATGAAAAGGTAGAGAAGGAAGGGGAGGGGGTTTTTTCCTTTTTTTTCCCTCCACTTTTTCTATCTTCACCATTTATTATCATTTTATTAAATATTTTTTTAAATTATAGAATTAATGAAGGGTGAAATATAGGAAAATAACAGAAAAATGAGAGAAAGAAAAGGAGAGACTCCTCTCCCAAGAAAGAAGTGAAGGAGATGGCAAGTGACTAGATGAGTCCATCTTAATTCCAATATGCATCCCAATGGGTGAGGGGAGGTTCTCTTTTTCCCCACTGTAGTTTATCTATATGTATATGCTCTCATTGCACTGGTCATGCCTCATCTTTTGAAATTATTGCTTGCAGACTCCTTCACAAAGTAACTTTTACAATGAGTCCTCTTTGACGCCCCTCTTCAATCGTACAGTTATTATGAGCCCTCGTCCAGGTCCTACTCCCACCGGAGCCGGGGAACAGAGCTCCCTTCATAATTCACTTGTGCCCCTCTCAGTTCAGGGCTGGATATGTATAGCTTCAACTTAATGAGAGAGAAAATGGGAAAACAAAACCTAAGTCAAAGCATGATTGCTCGTATCTTTACAGCATAACAACGACTAAAGCTTGAGGTAGATGTAGCACGTCTGTGCGTCGTCGCTTACAGGCACAGAAACTCAGGTTCGTTCTATTTGTTTTCAAGAGCCTAGGCTAAAATCCTTAAGGGTTGAAGTGAGTGGCAGGGATAAAGTTTTAAAGTTGTTATGAGTCTCATAATTTTGGTTGATGCATACTTGATAGGGGACAAGACCCTTTGATTTGGACCTCATAACATGGGAGGTTGTGGATGAAATTGGACCAGCAGAACCAGAATGCCATGGAAGTGAGGACAAAGTTCTGCAGAAGTGGAAGAGGCATTTGGATATGAGGCGTGAGTAACTTGGTTCTGTCCTTTGAAAATGCTTCTTTCATTATCATTCATTTTCAATTAATTACTCATCTAACAACTGACCCACCCTAGCTTCATCATGCACATACATATCCCTGGTCCATTTACCTTCTGTTTTAATTCTCTACCTGTCACGCCATCACAAATCCTTATCATAGAGCAGCTTTGGAACTCATTTGCTCTCCAATTCAACATTCATTCCTGATCCTTCAATGAGCTTTGCCAAATCAGAAAAATTTGAACTTACCAATGTGGTTTGATGACATTCTCCTACGGAAAAGTCTTCTGGACTTTTCAGACACCTCTTCCGACTTCAAAATTCATTGGTACTTTCGGCGGTTATATTATATTATTATAAAGAGGATATGTTGATTTATAATAGAGAAAAATATTTTTTAAATTAATTGGCTAAATTACTCCTATACCCCATCGGTACTTTTTCAAAACTGGAACATCACATAGAAAAGGTAATTTAATTAAAAAGGTAACTTATCATTAAATGCCTAAAATTACAGTTGGATGTAAATGGCTTAAAGTTCTCAAATATAAATATAAATATAAATATATGTTGAAAGATAAATTCTGCACTTTTTCACATGAGAAACATTAACAGCAACTGTCATCCTTTCCTTTTGAACGACCCTCATTGAATTTCTTTCAAATGCAATTATTATTCAAAATTTTCAAAAGAAAATAATGAAAAGTAAAAATATAGAAGTCAATTAATCATATAATACCAAGTCTTCCTGGAAAATCACATAAATTTTTTTAGTTCACTTCAACTATTTCAAGATGGAATAGCCAATAACCTCAATGTGATGCAGTTAGCTGGAACTGGTAACACAAGATATGCTGAACCTAGATCATAAAAGAGTAGGCCAGTAATTATAATAATTTGTGTTAAAACGGGAAGAGAACCTTTAAAAGGTGGGCTCTCTATTTTCTGGTAAAGCATGAGTAGATTTCCAAATGGCGAAAGCAACTAAGCATACAGCACCAGCACCAGTGATTAACATGTCTCTCTTACCGTATAACACTTGCCTTTTGGACCACAATTTTACCATCGAGTGCATCTTACAATTCTTACAGAGAATCTAAACTGAATTCCCTCTGCTACCAACAGTTCTGCTGTCCGAGACTCTTCCAATGCATCTTTTGAGATTTTTTTTTTAATTTTTTCCTTCTGCAAAAGAAGAAAAGGATTAAAAAGAAGAGGTGAATAAGTTATCAGTCCTTGGTTAGCAGTCTGGGTCAAGGGGCGTTTGTAATTACACTACTTACTGCTTGCGCTATCCTTCAACTACCCCATTTACCCCGATGTAGAAGGGCAAGAGTCCTATTAATTAATAACTTGCACCTTCTTTCTCTCATTAGGGACAAAAATGGTAGTCAATTCTATTTATAATTTGCCATGGGAAGAAGTAAACAAGGGGTAAACAGTTACAATACCGAGTATAGCTGAAATGGAGAGGGTATATATTAATGGGGTGATTGTTTGTGTTTACACGAAATAGAGATGTCTGCTTTCTAAATGACTTGGTAAATTTGATTTGTTTTATTTCGCTTTTTATCTGCCGACAAAAAACAAGCGAGGGACATAAAGGGAGCACTGAGACAGGTTTTGTGACTTGTGAGTTGTGACGCCTATTTTGGCTTTCTTTTTCTTCCTCTCGTTTCTGCTGTCAGTGGCCATGGACGTGTGCCGGAATGTATCAGTTTCCGGTGAGTGCAAGCAAGAGCAGGTTCTTTCCCCTTGTTCGAAGCTTTCTACCTTCTCAACCAGCCTCGATGACCTCTTCTCTGCTCAGAACACGGTCAGTCGATATCTCCCCTGTTATATGTTGGCTTCTTCATTATTCCTTCATCTCTTTCTGCTTCTGATCCTGTTCTCCATCAAATTCCGTGGCCTACTGGTTCTTTTTGAGTTTTATCATCTGGGTTTTTGTGGCCGGGCTTTCCCTTTTTGGTGTAGTGATAGTTTTGAACTAGCAATAAAGGGGTTGTTTTTAATTGGTGGTTAAGCCTTGCTAACTTTGTGGGTTTGATACTTTGTCACTTGCGCTCTGTTTCTTCTGTTTGCTAGTCCATTACCAAATGTTCACTTATATCTATCCATGTACTGCTTATCTGCATCATGGTTCTTACTGAAGTAATCATTTTTATTTTATGCTGAATGAATGTGCATATATGTATGCAGGAGGTGGATGTCGGATTGGAGTGGCTGTCAGTATTTGTGGAGGACTGCTTTTCCAGCCAAGCAAGCTGCCTCTTGGCACCTCCTTATGTTCATCAACCCACAACCACAGCCTCCAAAGCTTCAAAACCATTGCAGAGACCCCACCAGAATCAGTCTTCTCTGCAGAATTTTGCGGTGCCCGGAAAAGCCAGAAGCAAAAGGAAGAGGCTCTCAGCCCCGAGAGCCAAAGACCCTTTAAGCATCTGGTCACACCATTTAAACCCACAAAACGAAGCCATAAGCTCAGACCCTCCTCTTCTCAAACAGGCATACTGGCTAGCAGACAGTGAACTCATCTTCCCCAACAAGAAAGAAAAGGAAGAAGAAAGCAAAGAGGGGGAAGCAGAAGCAGGAGAAGAAGAGGAGGCTGAGAAGGGGATGGCGAGGAAGGAATTGGAGAGTGAGGTCAGCAATGGGCAAAATCCAATGCCAAGGAGGTGCAGTCACTGCTTGGCACAGAGGACCCCACAGTGGAGGGCAGGACCATTGGGTCCAAAGACACTATGCAATGCATGTGGGGTGAGGTACAAGTCTGGTAGGTTGTTGCCAGAGTACAGGCCAGCCAAGAGTCCAACTTTTGTGAGCTACCTGCACTCCAATTCCCACAAGAAAGTCATGGAGATGAGGATGTCTCTTGTTTCTTCTTCTTCTTCTTCTTCTTCTTCTTCCTTTCCCGGGGAGCACCAGTGATTACCCCATGTAAATCAAACTCAGCAAGTTTAGGGGACAAAATATATTTTAGAAACAGAGAGGTTACTCGGGGAAGGGGCTGTTGGGTTAGTCCTAGGATTACAGACTTCTATACATATTGATTAGTAGTATCCGTTTTCTGATTTTTATTTCATCTTGTTCTCCTCAGAGCTAATATGCAATGCATTCCCCAGTAGTACCTATTCTTATTCTCAGTACAAGAATGTCTTGTCATGAGTTGGGATAGCTCCAACTCGGGTTCTCCCTCACTCTCTCTCTCTCTCTCTCTCTCTCTCTCTCTGTGGTATGCCATTACCCAGTAGCTGCCTAGTGATTTTCCAATTCTGGGCATTTAATTCCTCGACGAGGGTAAAACCAGTGAGGGCATGCCTGACATTGAAGAATCTAGGATGTCTGGTAGCCTTCTGATTGTATTATAGTTTTCCATTTTCCTTTGAACTTTATTTTCCCTTTTAAAATATAACGCCGCGGATTTGGCTTCGCTCGGTATCGTATGCCATGTATGGCTGTCATTATAAGCAAAGCATGTGGAGTGTGGGGCGTTATTTGAATTTGGCAGTTGGCATGCACTACCGCAGAGAAGATAAGATAATGCATTTGCATATGGCATGTGCAAGTGCACGTGATTTTCAAATTCTTAAGAATGAACACTTGAAAAAAAGAAAACGTAAAGGTGGGAAATATATTCAAAAGAGACTCGTCCTTGTTTTCGTAAAAGTCCTTAAATACAGAGAGAGAAAGAGACTCTAGTCCTTGTTTGTTTCTGTCGCCGTGCCTTCTACGACCCTTTTTTTTCTTTTCACTTCTAATTTTATTTTATTTTTAACCTAGAGTACTATTTACTTGAATCTCTCGCTTTTCTGGGACAATGGCTTCTGCTTGCTTTGACAGAATGCCTCCTCCTGCGTCTCTCTGTTCTGAATGCTGATTTAACATGGGATGCATCATGCATTTCCAACTTCACATGTTACGATAAAAGAAAAATTATTTGTTTATCTAGCTTTTATTTTAGCCCGTAGTAGTATTATTGTATTTCCATAGTGATAAAATAATATGAAATATATTATCATTCGTAGCGACAGACACACAAGTTGCGTGACCTTAGAGGATGTGGAAGGTAAAAGTGTAAAGGAGAGGCAACGATTAGTGGTAATGAAATACTGTGAAGCCTATTGACGACTATTTTGGATCTGGGGACAACACTAATACGCCGCAGATCGATGCAAGCATGCAGCACCGTATCTTTTTTCTTTTACTTTCTATCAAATTTTTTTTTTTTTAAGATTTCGGTCGCATCACTTCATCATTCATATTCTATGCTTAGATTCTGCTCAAATACTACGGTGTTAGAGAGAGAGAGAGATTTCAAATGAAGAAGCTTGATTTGCTTCAACTCGACTGAATTCATAATACCTTGGTATTTTAACATGAATGATCATTGGATTATTTAAGAATCATACTCAATGTAATATTAAAAAAAAAACTCTAGGAACAGTGCATCTCAATCTTTTTAACTTTATGTAGCCCATAATATAATAGGCATAGTAATGAAGCATAATTAGAGGGGATTAAAGAATGTGAAGACTAATGAAAGGTCATCATGGAGGTGGCACGTGATTCGGCAAAAGGGTAAAGGACAAGGTAGGAGGTGCAGATTACTAGCATTTAAAAATGATATCTGCCTAGAAATGAAATTCCCCCACTAATGTGAAATTTGAGAATTTGAAAATGGGGGAGTAGGTTAATCAAAGGATGGAAAATTAATATTTTTTGTTGTTGGAGGGGTATATTTAATAAGAGGTGGGGCAGAAATCAAAATTCAATTTCTGGGGTGCTCAGATTTGAAGTTCCCTCCCACCAATTTTGAAGGACACAGATTCTTGATTCTCATTTCTCAGAATAAGGGCATCCATCATCCACCCTGTATGTGTACATTTTCAAATTTAATTCAAATATTGCGGCATCTTTTACGTCAATCATCACCAATCAATGAAAGTCGTGAGGCCTGCTTCCAACTCATCCCCAAATTACCTTTTATCCCATCTTTTTCAAAATACAACTCTTTTATCTTTTGTCTTGGAATATTAGGATGTTAGTAGTTGGTAACCCTATATTTTATATAAATGATGTGTCACAAAGTGTTAGTGGTCAGGAGATAGTTGTATCGTACCTCTCAAGAGAAAAATTAACAAAAGTTCTTACCTCATTGTTTTTATCTCCAAGTGATTTTGAAGTTTATCCTTCAAGTAAAGGATAATGTTATTGCAATGTTCAATCATCATCATCATCATCATCTCTTTAAATGTTCATTTTATTCTCTCTATTCAATTCTTTACTTAACATTTTGTTTGGATAAGAATGCATGATGTCTTAACGTGAATCATTGCTGGCCAATACTTGTAACGTAAAATTTTAAGTCTTGCCATTCTTGCAGCTCATTTCGTTGTTGAACTCATATCGCTGATTTATCCTTTCTGGATTATAACACTAATCTTTTGTTTGGATTTTTTAAGAAGGAAAAATGGTCTTGTATATTTTTACCATTAAATTCCTAACAATGAATACCTGATTTAACAGAAGATCGTTACAATTACTTATGAAAATCATATTTACGATGTTATTGTTGAAGAGTTACGCTTTTTTTTTTTTTTTTTGAACGATGAAGAGTTACGCATTTGTGATAGACAGTATGCATATAAAAATATGCATAACTTTTTCGCATATTTTTCACAAATGGTCGGCCACAGACCAAGAAAGAGGTGGGTTATTTTTAAAAAGTGAAAATTGAAAGGTGGGCTATTTTGTTTTAGCATTCAAGGCATTATTCGGCCCAAAGTCCAATTGAATGGGCCTTAGGGTGAAACTTCTCTTGCTTAACCAAACGCATTCCTATTGTGTTGTCGTCTATCAGCCCAATACGAACAGAGGGCTTTCATGCCGCAGAACAAGTGAATAAATTGAAATGATGCCATCAAGTTTGCTTTGTGAAGCCCAATGGAAGGGAAATTGGGATTGTAAATTAAAGCATTAATTCTGAGAGGCCATGAGTTATTTCATCTGAAAGACTTCAAATCCAAGAATTTCTTATCAAATCAACCTGTGAAACAATAATCATTTAGACTATCTTAGCTCAATAACTGAGAAAATGCAAATAAACAATAGCATTTCCAATATATGTGTAAGAAAAATCTAAAAAGATAGACTCAGGGACCGTGAAATTAAAGCGCCAGCTATTGTCATTTACGATTTAAACTATTCTCAGCAAACCCAAAATAGTAAACCAAATACCCGACATCAACATACATATTGAAATGCAGTCGAGAATGAGAAGAAAAATTTCTAGACGTGTAAAAATTCATGTTCTCTGCATATGGCAGCCTCCCAAAATATGATTTAAACATATTTCTTAGTATGATCATGCTTTGAGAGTCAATCCAATTTATCCCATCCCATGATTCTCCGCCACAATACATTTCCCTTCATTCACGTACAAAATTACTGCAAGAAATGTCATGATCATAGGTCAACCACATCAATCAAAGGGCCAAATTTAGAGGATCTGGATCTTAAGTGACTTGAGAATGTTGGGCGAGAAAAAATCAAAAGGATTTAGGATAAATAAACAAGTTGGGAAGCATCAATCCCCACAGGACAAAAGTTCATGAACCGTACGATATTCAAATCTGGAAATTTCTTATTAAATGAATCTGCAAGCCAAGAATCATTCACACTATCTCAGTACAATAACTGATATAATTTAAATAAACAATAGCATCTCTGACGTATATACCAAAAAAAAAAACAAAAAAAGGAGTCTACAAAAATAGAATCACTGATAGTGTGATCAAAACGCAAACCACTAGCGAGGACCTCAAAGAAGGGGACGATGAAGGAGCAATCTGAATAATAAAATTGCAGTTCCCCTGTGAAAGATTCTGGTTAGTAAGCTTGGCCAGCCCTTGAAAATTACAGGCCATGTCATCCTGATTCTGCACTTGATAGTACATGTTAAACGCGTATGAGGCATTCCCATTAGCATCTAAATTGTTGCAGGAAGATCCATACCCAAGTGCAGTGCAGTCTCCGAAAGTACAAGCATAATTTATATTATCTGCGAGTTTGCTGAGATCTTTAGCGTCAGGATTAAACATGCACCATTGTTGTGGAAGATACTTCACATTCTGAGCACCAACAAGAAGCTTGTTTTGACCCTGACCTGAAAGATCCATAGGAAACTTGGGTTGCCCATCATACCTGAAAATCCCCCAGTGACGCTCAAAGTTTCCTGGAGCAACACTCTTAGCATCTTCATCAATGAGTCCAAACAGATAGACCTCTATATATCCAGGATGACGTGGCGTGCCCTTATTGGCAGCAAGCCTAGGCAGAAGGCCATTGTAAAATCTAAAGGCATTGCCTGCGTTTGCATTCTTGTCTCCATCTGTGGGCCACCCTACTTCTCCTACCAAAACGGGCATAGTCCCAAGCCCTACTGCAGTTAGAGCAGAAACCAATGTGTCAAAGTTAGCGTCAAAAACGTTGGTGTATTGAATTCCATTGTCGTTTATGGGATTGGTTACCCCATCAAAGAAGGCATAGTTAAACGGGAAATCATCATTCCCATAAAGGCTTAAGAAGGGGTAGATGTTGACTGTGAATGGTGCTCCATTCTTATTGAGGAATTGGCTTATTTGGGTCATAAGATCATTTATGTCTGCCCTGAATCTACCAGCAGATGGAACTGGGTTGTTTACTGGAGACTCATACACATCGGCATTCAAGGGCACGGTCGCCTTTATGGTGTCTCCATGGCCAGCTTCGTTTAGGGCATTTTGGATGTTCTGCAGTGCTGGTAAAGTGATGTTCAAGAATGAATTGTTGTAGGATTTCAAAAATGGCTCGTTCCCTACTGCTACATACCTGTGATGAATTCCACATCAATATTTAGATAAACGAAGCTTTGAGCACGATATTATTATCATCTGATCAAAACTAATAAACCGAATACCTAACACCAACAAACAGCTGAAACGACTGGCCACAAAAAAGAAGGTACAACAGGTGTTTCTGTACATGTTAATGCATGCCTTCTGCAGATTGTAGGCAAACATGATTTAAGAAGATTTCTTTTGGCTACATCATGCTTTAAGAGTTAATCCAATGGTCCAATCCGAAGACTCTCATTTCAAATATATTTCTTTTCAGTCTTCAGGCTCAAGGAAAGTTACTACAACTACAAGGAGTCACGACGACCGAAAGAAATACGCGCTGTCTAATTCTGGATATTTATTGCCTAGCATATAATAGAGAACATGGGTTTACCTTTTCAAAAAGGAAAAGTAAAGATACAGCATGGGTTTACTTTCTGTGTGAGCATTCTTCCACATTTTTCTTTAAGAAAAGATAATATTTTATCATTATAATTTCATTAGGTTTTGTTTTTAATATTTATAGTTTTTTTTTTATGTTTTCAATCTTTATAATTTTCAAAAAATTAGGTGACATTTATTTTTTAAATCCTCATAATTTTCATTTTTTTTAATAGTTTTAACCTTTACATGAATTGAAAACACTGAAAAAAAAAAAAACACAGATTAAATACAAAATCCGATGACATTATAGAGATTAAAGATTACGTTTTTTTTTTTTTTTTCCTTTGCCCCTTAACTTTTCACCAAATAAGCATGATAAATTTTTTTTAAAAACCTTTTGCTCTTCATTGTGGGATTGCTGTCTTCTCCTACTAAAATTCTCAGGCCAATGGTTTATGGTATTTGACGACATAGTTAAACCCTCGAATTATTCCATTAGGAAAAGTGAAAGCCAAAAAAGTAGGTAGTCGGACAAGAATCTTTTAGAAATTTTAAAATGTCAAGGATTTGGTATCAAATGCGCTCCCAATTTCAAAAATTGAACTACGACCAGATGCAGAACCCAGAATCAAGACGGGAGAAAGAAAAATTATAGCTGGTTTTAGAACCGATTAGTTGTTTTCATAAGTCATAACCACTGCAAACTTTCATGAGTCGAGATGCCCCACATCCATTATTGCGATCAGAATAGAAATAGAAATAAATCTGCGCTATTGTCGGCATAAATAAAAAGTTGTAAAATGAGTTAACTCACTTGATGTTGACACCTCCGTTGAAGTGGTAACGCGTGACATTCTTCCGAACCCACTGTTTGGCCCTATCATAGTTATTCATGGGAGCGAGCTGATTATTGGGAATGGCGACCATGACTTCAATATTAGTCCCAGCCAGAGCACTCATGGTGGACTCATCTGCATCGAACAGTTTCACTTTCTGAATCCCGTTGTCTTTCAGCATCTGAACCACCGTGTCCGGCGGCAATTTATGCGTTGCCTGAGTTCCCCAGTTCACCCCAAGCCCTTCAACATCCCAACTCATGATCCCCACTGCCACAATCCACTTCAAAATCCAAAATTTCCCCATCCTCCAGAAAGTTCTTCCCCGAGAGATGACGGCAATTTTACCAGGACAAAACGGCCAGGAAAAAACAACCGTGATGCAAACAAACAAAGTGAGAAAATGATCAGAAAGGTGATTAGGAATATATATATCTATATAAGTTCAGTTCAAGATATCTCAACAGAAACAGGGGACGAGGAACCGAGGAGGCAGATTGATTTTTGGATATAAACAGAAATAGCATCAAGAGAAAGAATAGAAGCCGAAGGAGGGAGAGGAATGAAAATCAGAAGAATCAAGAAACTTGCGAAGGGGAAGATGAAGAGGGAAGATAGAGACTGAAAAAATTTCTTCAGAGGGCAAGAACAAATACTGCCCCCACGATCAAATGAGGAATGGAGACCCGATATTATTTTTTATTTTGAAATGAATGGGATGGACGCACCCAGATCGAATCAAGGTTCAGGGAAAGTCCAACGGCCACAATTAAACAAGGTTTTGAGTTTCAGGAGCTTGTGACAGGACTTTATAGCAAAACTCAAAGTTTGATGTTTTCATGAAAAAAGATTAAATTAGATAACTTGTGGCCTTGATCTTAATATAATCCAAAGTTAAATAGGTCGAGAACAAACTAAAAGACTGATCCTGATTTTATCTAATATCTCACTTTTTTTTTTCACTTTTTTATCTAAAAAGCATCAATTTATTTTAACATAATAAAATTAATTAACATAATAAACTCATTACTAGTCATATAAGATTTATCACAACAACAACAGTCATAGATCTACAATAATAATAAAAAGTATTTCAATTATAATACAAAAAATTCAAATTAAATAACATTAAATAATCTTCAATATGTCTAAAATCAATTGTATCAAGTTAATAACAAATCACTAATAAAAAGAGAAGACTTAAATTGATCAATGATGAAACTTTGCTCAATATCTATGATTTTATAAGTATAAAACATAAAATTATTAATTATTATTATAAATTATAATAATAATTAATAAATTAATTATAATTATATTAAATAAATTTATGAGATCGAACCAAAGTAAGTGGTTGAGATGTTAAGTTTCTTATTCAATCCAACACAAAAAAAAAAAGTCTATCTTGTTAATTTTAATAGATCAATTTATATTCAGACTGGATTAAATTGAATCGGACAGGATCAAAGAACTTTTTACACAATCCTAGGGACTAAGCAGTGCCAAAGCTCAATTTTTTTATTCTTTCAAAAAAAACAGAGAGAGAGAGAGAGAGTGAATAAGATGGGGAAAAATGAAATAAGCATGGAAGTTGGTGCAGGGGCCGCTGATTTCTACAAGGTAAAGTAAATAAAAAGGACTCGGGCCAGAAATCAGACTCTTGTATTGGTTAATTGATTAAGTGATTATTATATCGAAAATGGATGATGACGTTTCACGTTCGGATCTGATCCAAGGCTAGCGTTAATCCTCTCTCTCTCTCTCTCTGGCCATCCAAGGCTACCGTTAATCGATGAAAAAAGTAGCATTCATTTGATTTGGTTGTATGAAATGTTTCGTTTAAATTGAGCCTGCCCCTTTCGGGAGTGACCGACTCCATCTGAGGCCTCACATAGAACTACATCAATATATATTGTGGGTTTGGCTTTATTTTTAATGAACTAAGAAATGAACGACATGACAGAAAATATATTTTTATTTTTTGTGATTTTTAACTGACAATATATAGTCCCTCCCTCCCTCCTAAGTTATAAATTTTTAGATAAAATATCACATACTAGTACCACACTTAACAACATTATTCTTTCACAGTAAAAATATAAACTTTTAAAAATATTATTTATTTAATATATTAAAAAGAAGGCAGGATAAAAAATAAATAAAGACAAAAAAGATAATAATAAAATAAATTTATTTAACAAAATTCTAACTTATTAAATTATTCTATATTTTAAGATATCAAATCTCTTTTAAAAATATCTTATAATTATTTGGATCAGGCAGTATAATAATAATTTGCCTCCAACAACACCTGTGAACATGAAGTTAGGGATTGCCGGGGTCTTTACCAGCATGGACGGCGCAGAGTAGCATGTGTTTGTCTCCCCAATGCCCGCTTCTCACTTCTCAACAATTTCATTCACGTTCTTCCATATGGTTAGAAATCTGATCAGCCTCGTTCAGTAGTGGTACTAGTATCAATTATAGAAAAATGCTTTTTATTATTTTATAAAATATTTATTATATTTTTATAATTTATATTTTTTCTTCACTTTTTAACTAGACGCTTCTTTTACTGAAAAATATAGGTTCACTTGCTCCCTGTACATTTTATTGGTTCTGAATCGGCAATCCACACCGCCTTCAGAGTGCGAAATATGAGCTGCATCTGATTTGCTGGTTCAAACTGAAACATATTTTAGCATCTGAAATAGTCTTGCTATCTCTTTATCTCTATATTATGAGATTCTATTAATCACTGGAATTTGTTTCCTAGTTATGTTGGCTTTTAGAAGACCTCATTTTTTATGGCTTTATTTTTTAACTTACAGCTTGGACGCAAGAGAAAAATAATATACGGACACAAGGAACTGAGCAGCTGAGATGATTTGAAAACAATTAAAGCTGATAACTGCATATTTATATTGGGAGGGAGGGCATGTGGGATCCAATCCAAGTCATGCATCTTTCCACCGGGTCTCAATAAATCACTGTCGACTTGCCTCTTTCGTCCAATAGAATATGAGCATTTGGGGAACAAAAAGATAATTTCACCTTTTTTAAATTTTTTTTCTATGTTGAAAATAATTGGAATACATCTTTCAAGTAAATTAAAAAATAATAATTTGATCTCACTCGTTTGCTCAGTTGTGTGATTTGATTTGTTCTTTTATTGAAAACCTTTTCATCCAATGACATCATGTTATTATAATTATTTATTTTTAAAATATCAGCCAGAGGGTAGGAGAATAACAAGGAGTTGGTTGGGCCACGAAGAAGACTGGTGATTTAACCTTCATGCATCAAGCACTCACAAAGCAATCATTTAGATAGAAGACTAGCAATTTCTTTTCACCCCAGCTTTCAAAGAGCTCATGAGAAGGTCTCAGCATCAAGATAAGATTTCTTTGGCATCCTGGCCCTGTTCTCCAACTAAGAAAAACAAATTAATGCATCAAAAATATTATCTAGAAAAAAAATGAGAAACAGAACATAGCTATCTTATTTTGTTAAGTACATTTCAAAGTTTTTTTTTCTAAAAAATACTTTTTTCACATATCAAGCATACTAAAAAAAAAAAAATACTACTGAGGTATTATGCCTGATAATAATGTACAAGGGTCCCACCACAAGGCCAAACCTTATAAATAAATAAGCAAAGCTTGCAATCTGATATCATTTTGATTGCACACTGCACGCTACCCCGCCTCACCTCCTCATCTATACACCACAAGAGAGATCCACCTTATCCTTTGGCTTTCCTTGCTTACTAGCCAAGCTTCCAAAGCTTTTTTTTTTTTTTTTGGGACATAAAGTTTAGATGGAATAACTCACCAAGATTAAGACATGCCTCTAAACTCAAAGAACACTTGCAAAGACACTTATAGTCCTCACATTAACATCAAAATTTGATCTCACGACCTTGTGAATTATGAGCCAAATCATAACCAACTGGGCTAACTTTTGTTGGCCAAGCTTCCAAAGTTGAATGTCCTCAACCACACCTACATATAAACAGCGACGGGGACACGCGAATTTTCCAGCAAGAGGGATCCAACTTTGTGCACATCAAAATGACAAAAACATTATCAATATATATATATATGACCAAAAAAAAACTGCTAATGACGCCAGCAGTCACCTATAAATAAAACAAGACGTTTAAATACTTAATCATTCACAATCAACATTACTTGCCAAGTATGAAATCAAGAAGCAAGCTAAAGCTAAAGGGAATGCAAAAGAATGCCAAAACAGGGCCAGGATGCCAAAACAAGAAAGCAAAAGAATTAACAAGGTTAAAGGGAATGCAACAATGTACACATACGCTTAAAGCTAAAGGGAAAACATCATGAATGTTATCAATGGAGGACATAATCTAACGCGCAATCAACAAATCAGCAAGGTTAACCAATAAAAAAAATTTCCTAAACAGAATGCTCATTGACCTTGTCTTTACGGGCAGTGGTGTATTAGTTACAAACAAACTAAATTAGTCTCTATAAAGCTCAATCATTACACATTGGGAAAATGGGTTTGCTAAAAAATAGACTTCTGACAATCACAACTCACCAGGAAGATAAGATGATTTAATATCAAGTGTTACTCCAACATGAAAAAGTTGACCTGATGTCTTTCAAAAGCCGGGTGCAAACCCATCACAATGAATTTCAGTTTCAACGAGCATCTCAACCAATAATACGACCTTCCCTCCCATTATACAACAAATATATTATTTATAATTATAACTAGGTATAATACGTCTCACCTAATTAGTTTATTTATTCCCATGCTCTCTGCAAGCTCGTTTTGGTCCCAGCTCATTCTATTCCCATAACTTTCTGACACCCGTATCTGGATGTTGTTATGTAAGAAAAATGTTCGGAAATGTAGTAACAACTAATAACATTTTTCCTTCAAACTTCATACATGGTTTATTTAGAATCAGGTGATACCGGTTCATCTGATAAAAACGACAGAGAATACAATAAGACACCAAATTACCAGATGGCATCGTCTACAAAACTTCTATACACTAAGCTCGTCTTCAAGATAATTATACTCAAATGTGAACTCGGTCTTGATTCTTTGACACCTGAATAACGAAAGGGTAAAGAAAAGTGAGAACAGTATTACAGTTTTACATTCGTCGACTGAAAAAGAAAGGCAAAATTTCAAAATCCAAACGGTCATATTCTTTCACATGGCCAGATATGTTTCCAGATTAGTGAGTCGTGCATAACATCAACCAAAAAAAAAAAAAAGGGCAATGACTGCCTCCATATCCAATTGCAAAATCAATGATAGGATATGCAAGAGCCCCATGGATAAAAAACAACAGAGCCAAGTGCTTATCATGGTTCAGAAACTAGACAATAAGATATCATTGTGTCCAGCCAACAATTCAACCGATCAAAGATCGGATTTAATCTGCCCCAGCAAAATAGCCCTCAAACATTAACTGATCAGCCAATAAGAGCAATAGAGAATATGAAGTTGCCATGATACTGTAGGAATATAGAACCAATTTTTCCCTTCCTTTTTGGCCAGAAGAGAATTTCAGGCTCTTTGAACATATGCAAGTCCTTCGAAAGTAGCTATCATAGCCTTGCAGGCCAGGCTATACTATATCTCACTGTGAAGAACTTTGAAGTTTATGCCTAATGCAACATGATATTCAATCATTGAAAATTTCCCAAAATCTAAGAATATGTACAACAGTAGGTTGACTCATAATCAATCTTCAAAACACAGAAGTTAAACTAAAAAAGTCAAACACTGGTCAACATTGGTGCACATATATACGCAATAATCATGACTGTAAACAACTAGAGCTAAAAAGTTGATTGAGCATACCACCCATGTTGCAGGTCATCATTTGCAACATGAAAATCGAAGTATACATATGTTCCCTGCTCAAATTCATCTGTAGCGACTTTTGGCTCTTCATGTCTCTGAAACCATGTGTTATATTTTCTGTGATATCTCCAAGACTGCTTCTTTAGTTCTTTTGCAGCCAAATATTGTTGGTAAGTGTTCTGAAAAAGGTAACAAATATGAATTTAGGCTCACTGGATTGAGTGAAGTAACAACATTCCTATCATAAAAAGTTCAAGTACCTGTTGATAATAAAATGCAAAGAAGAGGGTGTCAGTGCCATATGGATCAAGACCCACTCTCTCCCAAAAGGCAGGATTACTGACAATGGGCGCCTGTACTTGAGGATAACTTGGAGGTGTTATTACCGGGTGCTTCTGCAGAACAAGATAAGAAACATCCACCATATGACTATGTTATAAATTTATACAACATAAGGAAGAATATAACTAAAAATCATACAGGAGTATAAGTCCTTGGACGTTCTGAGTCTTTAGGTTGCGGAAGTTTGTAGTAAGCTGACTCTAGCATCTGCAAATTAAATAAATGGTCACGCCCTCCACCAGAATTAACATTTGTTCCGCTAAGACTATCACCAATGGCTCCAAAATCGACAACACTTCTTCTTCCAATAACACCAAGGTTACCAGAAGGTTGATTGGATTGTAAAGGTTGGCCAGAAGAGAAATCAGCATCTCTGGAGCTCTGAGCAGGCTCAGCAAGAGAACCAGACATTCCTGCCTGCTGCATAAGAGAAAAGTTGCCAAGCAAAATCAACATTCATTTTAATAGATCGCTTATAAACATATAAACTTCAGAGTTCTCCAAATCATGTGGGGACACAGATCAAAATAGATTTTTTTGAACTCATATGCAAAGAAGGACTAAGTCAAAGTTCAACATGAACCGCACTGTAACGTTGAATAGATTAACTTTTTAAACCATTAATACTGAGCCGGTCATATGCCTTGCCTCTTACAACAAAACAGTGTAAAAAGAGGACTGCACATGCTAGCAAGTTTGCACGTGGACCCTAATCACATATTTTTAAATAACATATACTACCCTTGCAGGAAGGCCATGGGTCAGGATTGCAAGTTTACAGCTGAAGTCTACCTCATTTCTATACACGATGGTGTGCCCAATCCAAAGGCTAACCAAGCCAATCAACTGCCTTCCAAGAGCTTGAAAACTAGTTTATTACATACAAGATCTGATGCACCGCAAGCATAGCTGCTATGTAATGAGGCAAAAAAACTATATTGCAGGAAGAATGGACAGCAAGAACCATTCACAGGCTGGACATAATTGAAGAAAATGACCAGCCTAGAAGAGTTTGTCAACTTACAGGCGAATCTACAGCATATGTGGATTTTAAGTCCTCTTCATTTAGAAGATTTTTGCCAAGCCCATTATTTGCAGTAGATTCAGACACTGAATCATCAGGAGCATTCTGTTGTTGCTGATGTTCTTCAACTTTAGAATTGCCATCTGCAGAATCCAAAGATATTATGCAAATCAGAATCCTAGACAATTAATAATGTCATGTCTATGCATATTAGATTTACTGCTCTAATATACAAGCCTTTATCCTCCTTGTCTGAGTAGACTAAAATGACCCAGAAAAAAACTAAACAGGACTATATTGACACTTAACAACAAAATTAATACAATTGCTTTCTACATTGATATTAAACAGGGTGGGGGAAACCAAAGGGCAAAAAAAAAACCAGTAAGAATTAGGCAGGTTAATCAAGAATATCCAGGAAATAATCATACTACTTTAACTACTCTAAAGACAGGACAGCATTATTATGTTATTTCAAGTTACAGGCTTTTGGATTTATTATGTGGATTTATGGGCAGATATCGCAAGGCAGGACAGCCTGAAAATGTCCAGCTTAGAATGCTAGGGCTTCTTGCAGGTGGGGCCAGGCAGTCCAGCCCGTTCATCCTTCAGGCTGGGCATCAGGGCAGGGCAGCTGTGCAGCCCTAACTACTCTCATTCCAAAGAAATAAATAAACAAAAAAATATTGAAATAACTATAGAAAAATAAAGAGATACTAATCCATCTTAAGAGTGGGCAGACAATTCAAGAAATCAAGATACATGGATCACGAGGAACATGAAACATACCAGAATCTTGAGATGCACCTGATATCATCGGCTGTTGACTAGAGGGAGAAAGGATAGAATTGGATGGCATCTGTAATGAGGCGGATGAAACGCTACTGAGACCTGATGCCTGGACTCCAAAGCAGATCAGATCGAGAAGAAACAGATGAGCTTTAAGAATAAAAGTGGACATATAGTAGCACATATGGCTAACTACAATTTTCGTGCATGAATTGGTATCTTAAAGAGGATATCCAACCCTAAATTTTTTCCCCTTCCCATAATGGGGAACTTGGGTCATGTAGGGGCCTCAACCTAAATCCCCACCCACCCCAAATAACTAAGCTAAGCCCAGATCACTAATGAATACACTAGAATAACTCAACCACAGTGAGATAAATTATCCAAGCTATAGATAAAAAAGTAATTAATAAAATCAGAACAATAGTCCCCTTTCCCCTCAATTTTTCCTTTCCAAGTTTCCATTTACCACAGAAACAAAGACAAAAGTTTAATCTCATCAGTTGAAAGGTCCATAAAGTTTATATAGTGAGTGGCCATTGAAAATTTATTTGACCAACTATACTAAAAGGAAAAACTTGGTTCCATGATGAACAATTAAACACAGAAATGAAGATCTACGAATACAACAGTTAGTTTGAAAGACATGGTACAGAGTGCCACAAAAGACATAGCATAGGATGATGCAGGGTGGGCCTTTATGCCTATATTGAAAGCAAACTAACTAATGAAGAGAACAGAAGGCAAACTTAAGGTGCAACAAAAGTACTGGCTGCAAGAGTAATGAAGAGAACAGAAGGCAAACTTAAGGTGCAACAAAAGTACCGGCTGCAAGAGAGGACTTTGCTGCTGCTGAGCAGAAAACTGCTTATGACTTCCACCAGATAGAGAAGGCATACCAAGAAGGGTACTATGCCCTTGTTGCTGCACTTGCTGAAACTTCTGCAGAAATTTTTCTCTCTGATCAGGTGCTATTTCAGTTCTTCCACGAAGCTGCCCCTGGAAATAAAAACAAATTTGCTTATTGAACAACATAGCTTAAAAATACAGAACAAGAAACTACCCAAGACGTTCTAACTTCTAAGTACAGCAATCTAGTCCAATTACTTTCCATTTCACAGAGGTGACAATGTTTATCTATGCATGTTACGCATAATTCATATAACCCAACGATCAACATCCAAAGAAAAGAAAACAGTAAATACGTCCAGCAAAATAACTTAAAAGTATGGAAGTCCATAACCACATAAATTTATAAACCAGTAATAAAATAATGCATGATAGTTAACTACTTCACTTCATAATTTATCAGATGCAATTAGCCAACAATTCAAACTGTATTTTGCAATTCTGACTGACATGAATACCAAGTAGAAAAATAGAAGTTAAGATAAAAATATTACCGTTTCACTTTGGTTCTGGAAAGGACTTCCTGGTCTCCACTGTATGCCAGGACCACCAGAAGGGGAAAAAACTCTCCCAGATACAGCTGCAGCCTCATTAACATTATTAGGGTCAACTGAACCAGTTCCATCATTAACCTTCACAGTCTGAGGCAACATCATTCTATTACTTAAGGGTGATAGAAGAGGCTGCCCTATTCCACTACTTCCAAGCCTATCATCAGCTCCCATTAAGTTTCTCTTTGTTATTTCAGAGGCTGAAGGGACTGAAACAAGGGCACCGTTGCCGGAAGGGACTGAAACAAGGGCACCGTTGCCGGACACAATGTTGCTGGAAGCAAGAGGGATGCCAGACGTCACTTGATTTGGTATGCTGTTTCTACTGATGCCTCTTGCATGTGCGGCATCAGAAAGTGATGGAGATGCTCTCCGGCCAGGGAAGCCATTAACCTCATCTTCCTTCACAGAGGTAGACTGATTTACAGACGAAGAATTAGCAGCACCTGTATTCTCCAGAGCAGTCCGAACAGAATTTGAACCAGGGAGGGCTGATGCAGTGGCAGTTGCACTGGACAAGTTCTGAGATGAAACATTCAAAGAAACAGGAGTAGCAAAGTTCCCAGCTGGTGTCGACATGGCAGAACTGATTCCACTACTTTTAGAAGGTGGTGTTCTGACAACAGTATCAGAATTGCTATCCTGGGAAGCAGCATCATCAGCTAGTTCCTGAATAGAATCAGCTGAGTCATGATTAGACACCATAGTTGTCTAGGGAAAAAAAAAACGATAGTGTCCTTCTACTTGAGCAAAACCTAACAGGGACATGGCTGTTTTTCTTATACAGATAGTCAAGTAATTTAGAGAGGCACTCAGAGGATCTAAAATCATGACTCATACTCCACAGTTATTCTTACAAGGAAAAAAGGTGCCGTAGATCAATACATCATCATAGAAGAAGAACAAAGCATCAAGACAAGACAAATTGAATTCAATTAGAAAAGAAACCAGACATCATTTCTTTTTAGCTGCACCAAGTTTCAAATAAGAACAAAATATAGAAAAGATCTAACATATGGAAGGCAGCAAAATGCAAAATCACACAGGAGGATCTCATATAATTTGTTAAAGATCCTAGTCACAACTCTTTTTCCCTCCTTGACTAGCTGAGGGGATGAGTCCCAGCCAACATTTAAGAAAATTGTTAGACTAATATAACTTTGCTTTTCATTGGCTTCCTCTGGTTGAGGAGGGGATTAATTAATACTGAGAGTATCATGGAGCACTAAAATGACTTAAAAGCAAGGTTTTAAAAAATGGACCGGTCAATAGTCTAACCGTGATTAAACTAGGATCAAACCATTTATGATTAAAGTGACATATTTTAATTTTTAACCTGACAAAATATAAAAAAATTAATAGTTAAAACCAATATTGAGAGAATCCTAGAGCAATAAAATGATAGCAAGGTTTTAAAAAATGAACCAGTCTCCAGTCATAGGCAGAACAGTTTGAAGTTGTCCAATGTTTCCATTAGAAACATGGTTCAACTTGAAGGGGGAAGTTATTGGTTTTTAATTTCCTTTAATTTTTTTTTTTAAGTTTTATCTTTGAGATCAGTTTTTTAACTGGTCCAGTTCACCAGTTTTGATTGGTTATACTGGTTCATTGTGGGTTCCATGCCCTATCTGGTCCAGTTCTTAGAACATTGCTTCTAAGCAGGAAAACCAGACCGGACTGGCTCGTTCGATCAGGAACTGGCCTCTGTTTCAGTCTGAGCAAAGCATTAAAACCAGTGCTATAGTGAACCGGTCAAGAACCAGCGGAAATTGGAAAAAGCAAACGGTTTGCAAGGAGGCCAGTTCAAGTGATTAGGTTAAGAAAAGAGACGTAGAAAGTGAGAAAGAAGATGAAATGCAGGGAAATGGAAACAGAAGTTATCTTGCTTCAAACTGCTACCATAAAAGCGTTCCCTTGGTGACAAAAGTATCATATATGTCCTCAAATGATCAAATTTGTAAAAATCTTAGGCCTCAAATGCAGACCCTTGGCGATCAAGAGAGAAGGAAAGAGGATGGGTGCTAAGACGAAACAAAAGAGAGGATGTCATTTGAGTTTTGACATTTTAGGTATTATAAAATGATAACCGTTCCTCAACTCATGTGCCAATTACTAGATTTAATATTATTAATTAATTAATATTGAAAAGTATAAGAGGAGGCGTAATAGTTTAAAAAGAAGAAAAGAGTCACCCGGCAAACCGGAACAGCAATGAAAGAGAAGGATTGACATGCATTTCAGTAAATTTTAATATTAAAATTTAAAATTTCTTGATTTTAACTATTATTATTATTTTATAATTTCATATTAAAAATCAAAACAAATGCAAAAATGCTTGTCCATTATCTAACAAACGCGGAATGAAACTAAACCCATTTCTGCAAATAAATACTTGAGACAGAGGAGAATCAAGGCAAAAGAAGAAAAATGAAGGAAAACTAAATATACTGCACATGATACATGAACCAATATGTCACATGATGGCTTCCGTTTTCAAAAATACTTGCTCAAAAGTTTTCAGGTCATAGATAGAAGAAATACATACAGGTGTTTGCAAAGCCGATGCAGCTAAAGATGTCTTCAAGCTAACACCAAGTGCACCCTACCAAAATACAGCATAAATTACATAGGAACAGGGACGGATTTAGGGGGGGCATGCAGGGGTGCTTGCCCCCCCATATCACAAAAATTTTGTAAAAATTACGTGGTTTTTGCTTGTAAAAAATGTTAAAATTAATTCCCCCCCACTATTATGTAATTTAGCCTTTTGGCCCCCCCACATGGTTGCTTCTGGATCCATCCCTGCATAGGAACTTTATGTAGAGAAGTATTCCTACATGTTGGCAGAAACAACATGTATATAGGATCTGGGATGTTAATACCCGACAAACACATGCATTATATATGTTTTGACAAGACAGCTATCACCATCTGAAAATTTAAAGTTCAAGGCATTCTTGAACAAAAACGCCTAAATGCAAATATATATATATATATATATTATATCCCAATCCCAAATCATGAACAATTTCAATTGGGTAAGCAAATACCTTAGCAAGACCAGGTGGACCAATTGTGACAAGATCTTCAAGAGACTCCACCTTGTCTAAAGGTAATGAACTGTATAGTTCATCAACGTCACTGAATTCATCAAAGTCCTCCTGTTTAAAGATAAGAAAGTTTAGAGGATCAGGAAAAATGAGTAGAAAGACATAAAGCTTGCATAGTAGTAAGCATGCAAAACTCTGTTCAGGAGAAAGTATCAAAAGAAGGTATCAAAAAAATGTATCGAGTATCTTGCATTTACCACGCAGATCATAATGATAAGAGTTCAAATTTCAAAAAACAAACCTGATTTCGCTCCACATAGTCATCCAAAAACTCTTTGACATCATTAACCTGCTCAGGACTTAATTCATCATTGTCTAGCAGCCTCAAGAGTAACTCACATTTTTTTATATGAGCCTTGTGTCGGGCAATTGACATCTCTAGATGCATCTGGAAAACAAACGTAACACGTGAACTGCCAGAGAAAGGTAAACCATCAGTCCCACAAAATGAGTGCCATATGTTTACTTCAAAATCATACCAATCTAGGTGGCCTGCTTTTTCCCTTTTTGACAGAAAGCCCTTCAAGCTCAGCTTCGAAGTTATCGATTTGAGATTCTAACTCTCCAACCTACCCATGTTCAAAAAGCCGTTAGTTAATTTTCCAAATAATGATGCATATAAAAAAAAGTTGTTTACATAAAAAGAATAAAATTTATATTAATATAAACTACTTGACAATGTATCATTACAAGATGCCGCAACAAGAATCACAAAAGAAATAAGCACCAGACTTGACTGCACAGTAACTATTGGAGAAACAAATCTTAGAACCCAGCATAGAGATCGCAATTAGTTGAATGATCTCAGGACAACTTTTAACATGCTGCAATAACCAAAGGATAGAACACAACCAACCATTGCAAAAGCCAACGCTATAGGATAATGTGAACAAATTACTAATGCAACAAAAAATTCACTATAATTTGAGCAAAATATAAAAAGGCTGAATGTTATTTAAAGAAGGGAAAATAGCAATCAAGGACCACTAGAGGAAGTTTATATGAATCCAAGACCAGTTGTTGTTAAAACCTGAATGGAAAACAAGCCCAAATGACTATTGTTAATTTAGAATTAGTTATTGTTAAAACCCAAATGGATATTTGTTGATAAAAGGCTAACCCGAATCGACAAATATCCATTTGAATTTTGACAACAAATCATACTTGATTCCTCCAGTGGTCCTAGATTGATATTTTCCCTTCAAAGAAATTGATTGCTTACCACATTATTCAACCAATCCCTTGTCTCTGACTTAGCCTTCTCCTTTGGATCCTACAAATAAAAAACCACCAACTACATCAGCACAAGACAACACATTTTTCAGCCCAAAGACTACATAAATAGACCACAATATGTCAAGAAAAGCAAGGAAACTTTTAAATATAATTTTTTAGAGGGAGAGAGAGAATGTCCCAAGGTTAAAGTCTCACAGTTTTAGGCTGTTGGCCCAAGCCTTCTTTGGAGAACGCTTTGGTCTTAGTTTCCTTTTCACAGACCTTAAATCTTTCCATTTCACGCTCGATGGTCTTGCGAGCATCCACCAGAGCCTGCTCATAAGAGGCACTAACCTATGTCAACATATATCAAAAGAAAAAATGTTAAATTCAAAACCAACGAGTTGATATTGGATATTAAAACCCCAAGCAACATTTCAGAAGCTCATGTTACAAAGTTACCTCCAAGCACAAGCCAAAAAGAAACTGAGATATGCAACAGATGGGAAATTGGACAGCAACACTTAATCAATGCAATGCTTTATGATAATACTTGGTTTTATGAACAAATATAACGCAATGAAAGATTCCTCAGCATTCAGCGGAGGGAAACAATAAGATATGTGTTCCACATTACCAGAACATACAGGTATGAGACATATCCTTAATTGAAAGATATCTTTGCATAACTAGAATGCAGTCCCACGCTTAGCAGAGTTTGAAATAAGAGGCATTCTTGATGGCTTATGAGTAATGTAGCTTCCTATAGGTCTTCTATTATATATATAGAAAAATATATTCTCATTTCAAAGGTCAACTTCTGCAGACAATAGATATAGTAGACCAACTAAATGATGGGGCAAGTAGCACAGAGTACTAACTTGCTTCTAAGCGCTACAATGTCCCATCAACTATAATTTACTAGGAATCATTAAACTTAAAAACAAAAATAAAAGCATTGCAGAAATCTACGAATTCCCGTTTTTTCGCTGGAAACAGATATGAGATTATTATTAGAATAGCCCCAAGGAAATTCAACATGCATAATGCTAAGAGACGGCATGAGCTTGCGATACGGAAAAAACTCGAAGACACAAAAGGCACTTGAATAGACCTTCTTATCCTTGATCTCGCTAGACTGTATCCAAGTCTTAATTTGGTCTCTGTACCTCTGGAGCTTCTTAATTTCCTTCTTTAGGTCTGCCTCAAATTTCTCCTTCTGGTTAGCATTGTCCGTATCGTAAACCTAGAGGGACAGACAAAATTAAAATGAACCATTTGTCAAGTCAATCAATTGGACAACGCTAAGGTACGATCCAAATCCAAAAAGAAGCAAACTGGACTAGAAAGAAGGATGGAGATTAGGAACCTTGTTCCAGATACTATCGAAGACCTCGACGCCTTCTTGGACCTTCTTGAGAACGCGATCTATCTCGCCCTGAAGCTTTCTGCTTGCGCCCATTCTGCCAAGTCAATCCAACGAAAATGTTGCCCCTAATCTAATCATCCAATCGCGAAATGCTCGACGATCAATCGCGGTCGTAGATTTCTAGGGTTTCCCTTCCCCTGAACTTCAACCTTTTTTAGGGGGAGAGCAATCAGATCAGGAAAGGACGCGGCAACAAAACGACGGCTTACTTTATGTTTTTCGGCTCGTCAGCCGTTTACTTGTCTACATAATTTTGCCATGCATTTATACATATACTGGATGGATGGAATGTTAATAATACACTTTATCATGAAGTTTTATATTTTATGTTAATATATGAAATTAATATATTTAATATTATTACTAATTAATATTAAAAATTAGGATGAAATTATTTAATAATATTTACTCCCTTCATTTAAAAATATAAGGCATTTTTAATAAAATTTTACCCTCCAATAAAATAGTTACCTACTTTCAAACTAACCCTGTTTTTTTATATTTACCCCTATTAAATACCCTAAAATAAATATAAAATTATTATCAATAAGGACACTTTTGAAAAAAAATAATGATTACACCTCAGAAGATTTAAAAATACTTTAATTCCTTAAAAAGTACCTTATATTTCGGTGTTTCTTTTTTATTTCATTTTTTTGCCTCTGTTCCATTATATTAGCTTTTAAAGTTTTGCATGTGGATTAAAAAATATAATAAATATGTAAAAATATGATAAATATAAATACACACACTTTAGCAGATTTGTCCCACGATCCATTGCATTGGAACAGGTAAAAATATTTAATAGTAATAAATTAATTAATTAAATTGTTAGATTGGATAAGGGTGAAATGGAAAAATATATATATATATTATTAGATGTATTTTTTAAATTTTTTTAAAAAACTTGTGATATTTAACAAGATTTTGCTCCAAAAACATCAATAAAATAGAACGTGGGAGAAATATTGAATAATTTAATTACTATTTTGTTGCAACGTGTAACACACCAAATTTTTTTTTTTAATAATTTAACTCAATCATAGTTGAGTTATAGCCACCCAACACATTTTTATATCAATAATTTCAATATAAAATATTTTATAATTGGCTTCAACTCACACAATATAACATTTCAGATAAATTTTTACCTCCCACATGCCATTAGGCTGAATCACATTTGTCCATCCTTATACTCCCAATAAGAAAAATAAACAATTTAGTCAATTTTCAACACAAGCCAGTTATTTGGCCTCATAATCATGTCATTTTAACCAATCCAAAGTAAACTAAATATTAAAATTACAGTCATCTAAAGTCTACCAAAAATAGAAATAGTTTGAAAGGCATGATTACATTTATATATTCATATAATTGTCAATAAACAAAAAGCCCTAATATTGGCAATATAACATATTATAAATCATAAATCAAATACCAAAAGAGACAGTGGATCTATGCCACTAAGCCTCTGGGACTCCTCCACGTGTCACTCGTGGCTCTTCTCCTGAAAATTGTTAACCACATAATGAGACTCAAAAGTTTCAGTAACCAGTACCAATTTATGATAGTGTGTACAAATAGTTAAGTGTGTGCTTATTAAGTGGAAACCAAAAATAATATAATTCCAACAAAATATAAGAAATATTACAATATACACAAACAACCATCCTTATATCCCTCCATTAACCTCGAGCCGTACCCTCACTCGGTGCTAAATTACCCGGCCAAAGGTAGATTAGCCCGAGCCCTTACAAGCCACCTATTGAGCTTCAATAGGAGCGTACCACGTGGCACATAAATACAACAATAATAGCAAGTCTCCCAATACCTCCCACAATAATTAAACAAATTCATCATAATATTGCACAATTATACAATATTATAAAATTCATAATTTTCTCAATAATCACTCAATTAACATGAAATAACACTAATTACAAATTAAAAGCATGGTTACCTTGTGGCTTTTTTAATAAATTATTCCTTAAAATTTCTCTCTCACCACAATCTTCACCAGTAATACAATCTACAAATAACATATTATTTGTAAATATTAGTTTCAATTTTTGAAACTAATAAAATAATTCTAATAATAGAATTAAAAATATAACATAATTCATAATCTCAATCTTAATACAAATCTATAGTTAATACTATTAAGTAAAATTTTTAACTCCTCTTTTAATTATCAATAACATTAATAATCTAAAAATCAACTTCTAAACTAATTTCTATTATCAATTTTTTTTTATTTCATAAATTCGTACATAAAATACCCAAAAATTAAAATTGAGTCTCTAGCTTAGAATCATAATCCTATAGCCATAATAATTCATTTCTCATCCCAAATAATCATCTAAACCTCAATAAATCAACATATATTTTCAGATCTAATTTAAAATTTGATCCATAAGCCACAGATTCAAAGATCATCAATAAATTTATACTCTAGAACATTTATTATACTACTGACAACCTTAAAAATCATATTTATTCAACATAAATTCATCCCTCTTCCAGATCTTAAATTTTCTACCACTACAAACTCAAAACCAAAGAAGAATGATGACTAAGAAAAAATTTTAGAACACTTACTTAGTCTTGAAAAGCTTAAAATCACACCTAAATATCCTATTAAAAACTCTCACCTTAAAACCCAGCACCGGTGAACTTGGCTCATAGATGCTCTCTCTGCCTCAACTCACGCACGAAAGAAGAAATGAAGAAATGAAGGAATGGGTGAGTTTTTATAAAAATTCAGTGGGTCCCACACATTTTTTTATTATTTCTTCTTTTCTCTCTCCCCTTTTTTTATATTATTATTATATACAATGATTGTTGTGGGCGGCCGAAAGCAATTTTGTTCTTCTTCTTCTCTTCTTTTTTTTTTTGCATACCTTTTCCCTTTTTTTATTATAATAATAATTTAATAATATTTTTATTTATTTATTTTTTTAATTATTATTTTTTAATTTTTTTTAGAATTATATCCTAAGTTAGATTTAATAATCATCTCTTACTAATTTTCTTACCTCTAAATATTATTTTTTAAATTTCTATTAACCTAAATTAACTATTAAAATTTAAATTGGGATGTTACAAAAACAATGGAAGATAAACTCCCTTCCCTCCCAACCAAAACACACACCCTAGCTCCCAGAAAAAAAATTCCAAGTTATTAATTTTTAAGATTTTTGAAAAAAAAAATATAATTATTAATCCCTACAATTTTAACATGTTTTAATATAAGTCCTTATATATTTTTTTGTTAGTGTAAGTCCCCTTGTTTCATATCATTTGCAGCTATACCCTTCATTTTTTAATATGTCCAAAAAGACAATGAGATGTTACTGACAACATTAAATATGTTGAGATGTGACTAGTGACGTTAATCTATGCTAAGTGGAATTATAATTCAATAGATTGACGGTGTTGTCCACTCTATTCTGTTTTATATTTCAGGTTTCAATCTACTAAAGTATAATCCCACCTTAGCATAAAGATTAATGACGCCAGTCACAATTCATCATATCTAACATGTTAATGCCACCTTGTCATTCTTTTGTATGTATCAAAAAATAAATGGATTAACGTGCACAAAAGATAAATTAAAGGGACATGAAACATTAAAACTATAAGAAGTTATTGAAATAGAATTAATTACAAAAAAAGATAAAAATGAGATAATTAAAAGAGATGTTGAAGAGGGATAATTTAATTCATAAAATTGATAGTCATGATTCATGAGATTTTTAGAAGATGTGATATATGATTTCTACATTTATAGTATATATTAATGAATTTTATTATACTTACCATAAAAGAGAAGGGTGACTTAGTCTATTTTTGTATTGATTTTTTTAATTCATTTCATCCAATTTCTTTCTAGTAACTAAATGGAACTAATAATTGTGTTTTTTATTCTTCAAAAATTAAAAGTGGAAGAGAACAAACCGTTGAAAGATACTTTGCTAATTACTTGCACCCTGAAGGGAAAATGATGAAATTAATAAGATTTTTAAATTTTAGAAATAAAACTAAAAATAAAGGATGAATCAGAATCTCAGGCGCCACGCACCCAAGGAATGTCTTGATTAAGTTTAGATAACTCCAAATACAGAGAGATCCATAAAGCTGTGATTGATATTCAGGTGGTAGCTAAGCCTGCAAATCATCAAAGTAAAATTAACTTAGCCAAAAGAGAAGCAGGCTGCAAATTGACCACCCAATGAAATAATAGAGTAAAAATAAATGATCGGTAGAAACTCTAGCCTAAAACAATCGCTAACTAAAAACGAATAATCAAGACAGGTTATTATAAATTAAAACCACTACCCGCCATTCCCTGCCTACTTCAACTGAACAAATCCAAAAAATGCATTGATCACGCCCAGATAATAATAATAAAGCTCCCGTTCCTACAGGTTCGAATTAACCTCATCTTCTGTCACTATTTCATTTAACAGGTAATGTTTTATTTCAGACAGGCGTTTAATTTGAGTAAAAGCGGTTTCAGAAAACTTGAATAAAATGTGCATGTTTTGTAAACTTGCTAATGAAAATGTGTCACAGGAAGGGATAAACAGAAGAAGAATATTGAAGAGGGGAATATAGGTAATCATGGAGCAATGGTGCAACACGTGCTCAAACATGGTGAACCCAATGAGGGAAGGAGAGAACAAATGCCCAGTATGTGGGTCAGAATTCACAGAGGCAACAATGGATCAGAGCCTGAGATTATACCACAACGAAGGAAGCGATCTGATCAGATCAGCCTCTGTGTTCTCTCTTTACGCGCCAATATTACTGGGTTTGATGAGTGCTCTCAGACCTGCTCTAGCAACCATCAGCAGCAACAGCAGCAGCAGCAGCAACAACAACGGTTCAAGTTCAAGGGAGGAGGAAGACAACGAGCAAGAGATGGAACAGCACGGTGACCTCGTGGTGAGAAGAAGGAGAAGAACATCGTCCGCTTCTCTCATGCTTGTCTTTCGTCGTCTCCATGATAGGATGTCGCTGCCAGAATCTGATCAGAATACGAACACAGAAAACGATCATGGAAGCAATGATGGCGGTGGTGATAACAACGTGAATCTCAACGTGGTTGTCATTGATCCGTTCAACGAAGAGGCCTTGATCCTGCGAGGTTCTTCTCGGATGAACAGCGCCAGAAGTACAACTCCATTAATCGAGAACCCCATGGGGTCACTGGGTGACTTTCTGGAGGGACCTGGGTTCGGATTATTACTGCAACACTTGACACAGAATAACGAGCCTAATAGATACGTGAGTAATGTGAACCCGCCGGCGCAGAAGGCGGCAATAGAAGCAATGCCGACGGTGATCACGGAGGAGAATATGCAGTGCATAATATGCTTGGAGGACGCAGAGACTGGGAGTGAAGTGAAGGAGATGCCGTGCGGGCATAGGTTTCACAGTGACTGCATTTTCTCCTGGTTGAAGCTTCGGAGTTCTTGCCCGGTCTGTAGGTTTCAGATGCCGTCCGATGATTCTAAAGTTGAATCCAATGGTGGACGTCGGAATGAAGGCGATCCGAGTAATGATCAGGTCATGGATAGAGAACAGAGAATGAGTTTTGGAAGAAGGAATTGGCTTTCCATATCGCAGCCATTTGATTACTTTCTTCCTTCCCCTTGAAGAAACAATTTCGTCTCATATTTAGGACGTTCATAGGTGATTTTTTAGGACCAGTCAAATGTCAAAGCTTTTATATTGTCTTTATTTATTTACTCTTGGCAGCAGGTCGATTGTCAAAACTTGAATAAAAAGTGTATAGTTTATAAATATTTTTAAAGAAAAATAATTGGAGGGTTTATATATTTTTGTGGAGAATTTTCTTTCCAGAGCATTCTTCCCTTATTAGCCTCGAGTCAATTGTATTTAACTTCCCAGATATTTTGAAGTATGAAATTAACCTCGTTAGACTTTTTATCTTTTTTATTATAAAGCTCCTACCATTAATTTGCTAACCGAAACTGTCACGTGATAATGTGGTGTCGAATAATGATGATGATGCTTTTACGCATATAAAATGAAGGGTCAAAAATGAAATTCTACCCTTTTATTCTAATCTCAGATGCAAAAAGTTTCATATCAAGTGATTCACGCGAAGATGAAGTGATGATGTACGGGAAGATGTGAAACTGTTTGTGATATTTATCTCCCTCTGATGCAGAATAACTTTGAGGTGAAAGATCACATTAACAATAATAATCTCACTCAAGCCTTTTGTGTTTTTAATCGAAGTATGACCAACAAATTAAGAAAAGGACAAGAAATGAGCGTGATCATTTTTTTTGTTGGGCAACCAAGAAGGGAATGCAATCTGAAAGTTTGATGCATGCATAGTGAAAACCCAACCACTGGCTCTTCATTTTGGTGGAGGTAAAAAGATATTTTTCCCATTGGTTTCAGATATTTATTTAATTAATTTTCTCTTGTCATACAGAGGTAGTCAGGCAGCAGCATGGAGAGTGCTTGTGTGTACGTATGAGAGTTGCAAAGTGTAATGAACAAGATATTGACGCGTGAAACTGCCCCTTGAAAAAACGAATCTTGCAATAATTTAGGTTATCGTAGGGGCGTTCTTCCTTTTTCAAAAGCTACATTCTTTTTTTTTTCTTTTCTTTATTTAGTTTTTGGTCCTTACAGAATCTTCTGTTGCCGTATATGTCAACTCGTTCTTCTGCAACCCACGGTTAGTTAGCTCATCCTGTGTGTTTCAGCTCTCTCTTCCCCAGGGAATCACATTCTCCTGATACAGTATGCAATGTATGTAACATAAAGGTCTTGAAAATTATCTCATGGTGGAGAGCTGTTGCTTTCAGTAATCTATAACAATCTCTTATCAGAATTTCCCTCACAAGCATGCAACAGAGCGTTTTTCCCAGCTAGAAAGAAATCAAATCAAATAGACCAACTGACATTACATGAAGAGAGTGGAGTCTAATATCTTGAACTATCTTTATGGTGAGAAACGTGAACACAGGTTGGTGAAATGAAATGACCTTTGAATCAATCCAGGGGTATGGCCTCAGGCAATAAAAAGCAAGCATTAAACCGGACAAATTTCTCGTGAAATGACAATGCTTTGTCATAACTGATTAAACTGTCTTGAAAACAATCCAGCTACAGTTACTAAAGGCAACAGCTTAGTGGGCATAGGGAACCCATTTTTCGTGGATCTTAGAGAAGAACAATTAAGTTCCTGATTTGAGATCAGATCTGTTGGTTTCTAGTTTAAGATTCTCTTTCCATACCACGAAGCGCACTTAACAGCCTTCCTAACATTATGGGGAATAACAATAATGTCAATCTTTACTTCCTATTTCAGCCAATGTCATTTCTTGGTGGCCACATGATTAAGTATAACGAGTGTCTTGTCATTATTTTGAATATGATTTCCAATAACTCCTTAAATAAGCTTCGACTCTTGACATTTATCATGCCTATAGGTGTGTATATATTCAAGGTTTGATATAAATATAGAAAGTTACAAAATCAGTTATAAAAGCTTGGTACTTTCCTGGATCCAACAATATTTAAGAGAAGTTAGAGCATTAGGGAAACATTAAAAGACAAGTACTTTATGTAAGATTACCATAACTTGCAAGATCCATGGGTCCTCAGCAGGATTGAATCCTCTGATTCATTATATATGACGAAGGTAAGGTGTAAACTATTGTTTCTGTAGGAGCCCAGGACCGTAAAATACACTTTTAGGTACTAAATGCCCTTGACTTTCAATCTAATATATAAAGGGAGGCAATGAAACAACTTATCTCATCATGATACAAAATTCTAGCATTAAATAAAAGTATTTGTAGTGTTGATTACCATTAAACTGGTTGTCAGTACAATACAGTATTCCTGATGTGGTACCAAATCAGGTTTCTCGCCTAGTTGAATCTCACTCACATGAAGGCAAACAATAAAGCATTTTTGATTTAGCTCGTCAATGCTTGCTTATGCTATTTCTTCTTAGTTGCAGCATGAGTTCTCAGAAATCAGAATCAATTGATGTCCCTAAGAGCTAACAGTAGAATTGATTTCATTTTATTCTTTTTTGCTCTTATTTTTGGAACTTAGCTCCTGCAATTTTAGAATAGCTACAGCTGATTGAACTCCTGTCTTGTATATTTACTCAGTTATCGTGCATGTTCTTATTAATCAATGAAACCTATTTTTCTATATATTGGGTATAATATAGTAAGTGGTAGAATTTATTCTGCACTAGCTGTTGATCACATAATTGATTCTATGTTCTAAAAATAATTCTTGGTTATTAAATACACGGATTACATTTCAAATAAAAACAGCATAAGCATAATCCACCAACAACTGACACATGTTGGGGGCAAAAATCCTGAAAATGAATCAAACCAAACTATTTTTCAACATTTCCAATTAGTTGGCCAAATGATAGCACGTTACACACATGCCAATTATGTGTGATCTACCTGCAAGGTTAAGAATACCATGAATATGAATTTTTATGTCTGTCAGTTTGTGAGTTTAATGACACTCTAGATTTGGAAGACAACCTGAAATTTCAACCCAAGCACAAAGTCTAGGACAGTTGGTATTGGTCTATTACACAGGCCAATGTCTTTAATAAAAAGCAAGCATGAATGTCAAGTTAAGACGGCACATTCGAACATTTTTCTTTTTGTCACTTGGTCCGGGCTAAGCCTGCTGGACCAAAAGGATTGGATCCTTTCTTTTATTTTATACGTTGTGGTCTACATATGCACCAAACTTACTGAACCAGACCAAAAAACGGCTGTATTCTTATTCTATTCTTTTCTTTGAAAAATCCCCAAGGACTTTGAGAAGCATCTCTCCACCGTTATTCTTTTTCTTGAATGTATCTGTCACTTAGTATCCATTTCTTGGTGGCGCAGTCATAAAGAATCTTCTTTTCTAAATTCCCTATAGCATAACCAGTTATTGCACTCGTCTATAAAGTCTTGGCAAACCCTTCAGTTTGAATTACATTCACCCAAGCCAAATTAGTAGTATCAATGATGTTAGTAAATTAACCACCCATGGTGAGTGACAAAGACTAAAGAGCGCAAGAATCTTCAAAGAGGAAAAGAGAGGTAAAGTGTGGTTTTTGATGCCTTGAGGGAAAGCAAAAGTTCAATTTGTGATCCCAGACACAAAATTCTTCTCTGGACTTTTGGAATGAGGTTCCTGCCTTTGCCAGAAGGACAAAAATATATATGCAGGCTCAAGTAGATACAAGTTGATGAGTCAATTTAGGTACCAAACGCAACATTTGAGGTGTTTCAGAAAGTACAGAGAACATAATTTTATTGGGAAGAGTTTCCTTGGATTGGAAAGGGAGGTGGAGAGAGGTCACAATAATTTTTAAAGTAACCGTGAATATCGTATGAAGTTCAGTTTTGAGTTGCTTCTGTGCAAGATTCTATGCTTCACATGGTGCCCCTCCTGTGATCACTTGCTTTATAAGGACATCTATGGGTACAACTAAGGCATGTGAAAATCTTGTTAAGGAGAAAAAAGATTAGACAGAGCTGTTGTGGAAAACTACCCATATTTGAAACCTCAAAAGGAATAGCATTTGAAAATATAGCACAACAAATTCCATCTCTCAGGGTCTTTGAATCAAGAAAGGTATCATTCGTCAGGTAATAGATGATCTTGATCAGCTTAATAACTGTTTATGCTTCTGGGTAGATTAATAAGGTGATTTTGTTTACAGAAAAGAGAGAATGTACTATCGTCAGCAACAGCAAGCAAAGAACATTCACTCTTTAAGGATGCCCAACCCTCCTGAAAGGCATATGATCGTCCATGGGGGAAGTGCAACTGGAGACTCAGGGCTTGTCCTCTCAACTGATGCTAAGCCTAGACTAAAATGGACACCAGATCTCCATGAACGTTTTGTAGAAGCAGTCAACCAGCTAGGAGGGCCAGATAGTGAGTCTATTCTGCAATGATTGTGAATTAGGAAATGTCTATATTTTGAAGCTAATCCTAGCTGCACTTTACTTGCAGAAGCTACCCCAAAAACAGTATTGAAACTTATGGCGATTCCTGGACTTAATCTATACCACCTAAAGAGTCATCTACAGGTACCCTTTTTCTTGTTTTACCTTGAAAGTTCCCAGATTTTCCAGGATCCAGGTCCAGTCTACTTTGGCCATATTAAGTTGATTAGATTAACAATAAACACACGGTAATGTTATGTAAGTGACATCACCAGTTTAATTAACTAAAGGGACAGGAAGCACAAGATTAAATTTCTCACTTGCAGATGTTTGTTCTGAATCCATCCCCTTCTTTACATTGGAAAACAAAAGCAATCTCTGTTGTGTGTGTGTGTTTGGGTTGGGGGGGATCTGAGCCTTACAACCTGTTATACAATTGAACTTGCTCACCACTGAGATTAACATTTTCGACCCTTGTATACGTTTAGTTACTAACTCCTTCTGGAAAACAGAAATACAGACTCAGTAAAAATCTGCATGGACAGGCCAACAATGGCACCTATAGAAACGGTGAGGGAAATGATTTCATCATATCCTTTCCATGTATTCCACAAGTTTCATGAGAGATGTGCAGAAATTGTCTGATATGAAGCACAGAATTCGGAAAAGAATTCATCTCACTGACTTAAATTGCAGAAGCACCAGGGCAAATGTCCGAAACAGGTGGAGTTCATATGAAAAATTTAACCGTCGGACTTCAGACTAACAAGTAATAACGCATCACTTGTCTTGTTCAGATTTTCAGTCATCAAGTGTCCATTGTTCTTTTTTTTTTCTTCGAGTTTCTAACAAGGATGAGCCTTGAATCCAGGGACTTAGAAATAAATGAGGCACTACAGATGCAAATTGAAGTGCAAAGAAGGCTGCATGAGCAGCTCGAGGTATAGGACATCTTTGAATTTCGACTTGCTCATATATATAACTATTATTTTTGCAAGGGCTACTTTCATGTTGCTTACCTAAGCTGTACCTTATTGATTCACAAAAGTTTACATTCAATATATGTGTATTCTAAGCTGCGATTAGTTCAGTTTTGATAAGTGTAAAACTGCTTCCAAATCTTTCATCAGGTACAGAGACACTTGCAGCTTCGTATAGAGGCTCAGGGGAAGTATCTCCAAGGAGTGCTGGAGAAAGCCCAAGAGACACTAGAGAGACAGAATCTGGGCACAGCAGGACTTGAAGATGCCAAGGTTCAACTCTCTGAACTGGCATCTAAAGTATCAACTCAATACATAGAGCCTGCATTTTCAGAGCTGAAAGAATTACAGGCATTATGGCCTCAGCAAGAGCAAGTGAATAAAATCACCAATTGTCCAATTGATAGCTGCTTGACATCTAGTGAAGGATCTCAGAGAGACCAAGACGCAAATTACGTGGGTTTAAATTTGAGATTATGTGATGGAACTCCATTTTTAAGCTCAAAAGAGGGTGCTCCAGAGCCTATTCTTCTGAAGTCTGATCTCACATTAAGTGACCGGCTTCAGGAGAAATTGTTTTTTCTTTCCCCATCAAGCAATGATGCAGATAGAAGAAACTCAAAACTCACATCCATGGATGTTGGACTTAAAAGAGAAGAAAGCTTGGGGAAACCGCCTGTTTTGAAGGAAGATTTGAAGTTAGAGGAAGAAAGGTGGCTGAGGAAGGAAAGAGCTGAAAATGAGGCTGTTCCAGGTAAAATGAAATATGGGAAAAATTCTCACGATTATAGACAGTCTAACTTCGAGACCACACTGGACCTAAATATTCATGATGAAAATGATGCTTCTTCCAACTGCCAACAGTTTGACTTGAATGGATTTAGCTGGAATTGCTAGTTGATAGTGACGGAAATTTAGAAGTCATCAAGTTTGAGTTCCTTCCAACAATAGTTCCACAGTAGAGACAATTACTTGAGTCTGTATCATGTATATGTCTAGTATGGCCCAATAGAGCTGAACAAAATAAATAGCTCCAGAAATGGCAAACTAGACTGTGAGTCGTGTTTTGCACAGAGAATTGAGATGAGCTACACTGTCATAATTTATGAATAGTACTGTAACTTCCTATAGATTTTGTATTATATAATTATGGCATGTATATTTAAACAGATGTGACTGTAATATAATAATACTTGCAGTTTTCGATAGTTCAAAGCCCATATTCAAACTGTCTCGATTCAATAATTATGAAGCGTTAAAACAAAAATGTTTCTTTCACTGACAAAGTGGCTTTATAAACAACAGAAAGATCACTCCAAAGTCGTGAATACACGACTTACCGAGAAAAGGAAATTAAAGAAAGAAAAAGAAAACAGATTAAGAAGGAAAGCAGCCTCCAGGTTTTTGACACAGGCCACAAGAAAAGCAGCAGATTCTGTCATTGCTGGTGCCTATAAATCAGATAGCAAAGCTAGAAAGACAGGAGAGATCTAGGCAGTGCTAGCTGATTTATGAAATTCTCCACGGGAATTATAAAATCACTGAGTTAATTTTAAGATATCTTCGTTTATTCATAGAAATTAGTGGCAACGGAATTTTTTATTTTTTTGGGGTATTATTCCCACTCTTTGCTGGCATTTGAAATGACCTACACGTTCACAACCAACGAATAACTATTATAGTGTATCAAATGTTCTGTAAATGCTTGGGAAACCTGTAATGAAGAAAAGAATAACAACATAGAATCTGATATCAATAGCGTTATCAATGTATTTAAAAAAATATTTCTCAGTCTGTCTGCAAGTCACTGACATGATTTTCATCCTGAAAAATTCTTTATTTACTCTTCAATTATCTTTTCTTTGGATTGTTTGAAGAAAGTTTATAGCACTAGAATAAATGAAAGAAGGCTAACCTCCATACTATCTAGAATTCAAAGAACCCGCAAAGAAGAAAACCTAGATGATATATGTACGTATGTCTGTCTGTCTGTCTTCCCGAGAGCGTCTCTGTGCGCAACATATGGTGGTAGGAGAATCAAGATAACATATATAACGCGAGCTGACAAATTTGGGAATCTAGAACCATGCCTTGTTTAATGTATTTGTACGGAAACATTGATGGACAATGATTCTTCATAAAAATTGTACCATCTATTGAGGGGAGAGGGACCCCCCCAAAAAAAAAAAAAAACTGAACCATGCGCCCACAGCTAGAAAGATGTCCGGAAACATAATAATGATCGATTCAAGTTCAATTAAAGGAAAAGGATTTAAATTATATGGAAATGAATCCTTCATATTTAGAATATTACTCAACCACAAAATACCAATTTTTCTATCCCAATTATGAATATATGTTATGAAAGGGAACTTACTCATGGGAGGCATCAGGTATGGGAAGATAGAGTGAATGTTTAAATATTGCAGTCTTGTGAAGATCTTGAAAAGGAGTCTTTAACCTTCAATTGTCCATCTACAGAGGATAAATTACCATACTGCATATGTCAATATTGCTGACCTTGCCAATCACGCTGATGATTGAGAGTTTCTAGATTTTCCCCATTTTGATAAAATAGCTCATAGCTATAGCCTGGCGGGACAGTACGTTTTTTGTGATAATTAGCTCTTACTGATATGTACTATATTTGGGTATTTTGACATCCCCCATTATCATAATGCAGTAATCTCCATCTCCTCCTCAGATTTCCTATTTTAGAGTCACAAATTAAACCAGTGCTTAAGAACTGTGCATGTGTGTTAGAGAGGGCCCCATCCTGATGAAAGTTACCATAAGCTGATCAGAGATGAGAGTGGCAAAAATGTCGTATGTGTTCAGCAGATGAAGGGAACAAAAGTTGACGTGAGATGGTATGAAAAGCAGATTCCTGTTTAGGTGGAACCCTAGAGTGGCAGAGAAAGGAATCCGAATTACAACCGTGTGTACAATATACATACAGTACACTGTATCTATATGTTACTGCATTGAGTGCTGAACAGACCTCGAAGTACGTGAAGTTAAAACCGCCCACATATTATCGGCCGCAGGCGCAGTATACATGTGAGCACCAACACCCATCCCTGCTATATGATACGATCATCACTTTCTGGTTTCAAAGAATAAAAAGAAAAAAGACTCAACAATTTCCATGACAGTGCATTTCTTGGTTGCCAAGTTCGGATAGGCAGCCTCTGAATAAACGTACCCACTGTGCCTCGGTACACGGATGGATATTAGGATACATCCAGTGCGTTCAGTGAAACCGATATACAGCCGGGCCAGATAAGAATCGTCTGTCACGTGAACGGTGATAAACAATCTCTTGATTCACATAGAAAATAATATAATTGTGTGTGATGAATGATGATTTCTCTCTCCTCCCCTCAGGTTTGCCTATAAATTGTCCAGTTCTATAGGTTAGTATTCACCTCTCTTGGGTAGTCACCCCTTATTATAGTCTGGTTTCCTCAGGGTTGGTGTTTTTAATTTCTCCGGCCAAGATGAGGCCGCCGAGAGCCTTGCATGTAGGGTCGGAAAGGGGAGTGCAGCCAAGGATGACTTGCCGGATTCTGTACACACACACACACACACACATATATAGATATTCATGATGACCTTGTCTGTGGATAGTCCTTCCATGCAAGTATTCGTGTTTATAAAGTCCGGCAAGTTGTCTTTGGCTACATGCGTCTTTCCGCTTCTCATGCCAGGCCTCCTTGGTGGTATTGACGCAACATCCCTCTAATCTGATCTCTGCAAATTAAAATCCTGCATATATATATATATATATATATCTTTCTTTTTCCCCCTGATAATTAATAATAAGGACTGGTTTGGGATATAATCAAGACTTCTTCTGTACGTGGCGAATCTTCTGTTTTGCCGCGAACTGTTGTTTCTGTACTAGTAAGATATGGAAAGTACTTTTCTTTTTCTTGGTTCTTCTAAATCTGCATTGCTTAAGAGGAAGGGGCTAATAATTACGTTATCGAACTGTTCTTTTATATGTTGTTGGAGCTAATTATGGTTTCTATGATTGCAGTAACGAGAAGGTTCAGAATGACAATATAATCTGTGAATTTGAGAATCGCTTGTACAATGCTGAAGCAGACATAAGCTTGTTTCGTCAGAACCAGGGTGTTCTTTTTTCTTTTTTTTTTTTTGGGGGGTTTTGGTTTGGTCCGTTTTCAGTTTAATTTCATGATTAAATTAATGGTTTTAAAACGCTCTCGTCATCGGCTACTTGTAACGGCTTACGGTTATACGGCTTTCATGATAAGGTAGTCAGATGAAGTTGGAAGGCATTAATGAGCTGGACCATCACATTAGAGCTCGTGTGATTCATGACTTCGATTTTTAGCTTCCTTCTTCTTTCGTGTATATCAGGGGACTTTCTTGGCACCATTTCCATTGACAAGCCGTCTTGAGTATTAATTGAGAAAAGCAGACTTAGTCAATTTACCTACATAGTACATGGTATAGGATTTGGATTGACAGCATAACTCCATTTATTCAATGATATCTGACACGAGACAATAATAATTATTTGATTTAATCAAACCACAAGTTTAACTTTTATCATGCATTATTTAGAAAGAATCAAAATATGAAATTTTTGAAATGGACAACATATGCGAGGGCTACTTTGATTGTGAGGTAATTATTTTAATTTTTCTTAAAAAGAAGTTTCTTGATAATTTTTAACTATTGATGAAAATCTAATAATTATAATTAAGACATCTAATAAATGAATGGACTTAAATCACTAGCCAAATTCAAACCTGTATGCGATTTTTTTTTTTTTTTGGACCTTGATGGGTAAACGGAAGGGAGTTCCATATTTCTCCAATTGTTTTAATAATTTACCATGGGCTTTTATCAACTTGCTTGGAAAGCAGCCTTTTTTTTTTTTTTTCGGTTTTCTGCAGTCACACGCAGGTTAAATTATTTTATTTATTGATAAGTCTGTGAGATCTAACTCATTTGATTTTTTAATAAAAAATTCACAATTATGTAAAATATATTTGGGTGAAACGTAACCAAGAAATATTTTAATTATTATCCCATATTTAGTTGGACGAGAATACGAAAGATAAGGGAGATTCAAATTAGTTCATTTTTTTAAAAGTATAAAGTTTTAATAAATATAAAATGTAAATTAAAAGGGAAGAAAAATTAATTACAACCTTTTAATTATAATTTTTTCTTTTTCTGAATCAAATTTATTAAAATCTCCCCTACTCTCCTCTTCTTTCCATTTTCCTCCTGCCAAGCAGGATACACGTAATTATTATTCGATGGATTACTTTCTCTATTAGTCATGGAATGAAGTTCATACTTGATAGGCAACGCGCAGACCTAAAAGCCAGGGTAACTCAATTCATCTCAACTCAAATTTTTATTTTTTTGGGACGATAAAGTTACTCACTCAAACTTTTAGTTCGAGCAAAAGTAGACCCATTAGTATTTGAATTCGGTGACTCAATATGATACAATAATAATTGTTGGAGTTCAAAAATTTTTTTATATAACATTTAAAAGTTATCAAAATTCAAATCTTTGTAGACAACATGCATAGAGAATATTCTAATTATAAAAATTGTTTAAATTTTTTTAAATATATTTTGATAATTTTAAATATTAATAAAATTTAATAATTATAATTAGGACACTCATCAAAGTGAATGAATTTATGTCACTTGCTAAATTCAAATCAGCTATTAAGGTAGCGCCTATCGATTGAATGGGATGAATGCATTAATACAGCCCTGTTTCTCCAATTGTCATAATAACGGCCACGTATTTTGTATAGATAAACCTGCCTAACCGCACATTAAAAAAAAATTGATTAATTATAATTTAGATGTTTTTAAAACTTTTTAAGATTTCTGGTAAACAAGATCTTTCTTGAATGTTTGGTTCCATGTGATTGTTGTTTTTGAAAAAAAAAATAAAGTTTTATTGATGATTATCCTAATATTACCTTTCATATTTCACTCCTCCAATAAATTTTCTTCTTTTTATCTCTTAATAATGACACGTGTGTTAAAAAGTTTACAAAATAAAATTGTAAGCTGTATTGGTGTCATTTGCATGCGTAATTTTGTCAACAAAATATCTTAAAAGGGAAGGAGTACATTTTGACTTGGACATTGTCTAAGTTCAATTTAATTAATATTTAAATTTACAGTTTAAATAATTAGTGTAGCACACACTACACCACTTAATTCAATCCAAACCTCTCCTCCCACGTACTTAACTGATTTTAATCCCCTGCCTTTTTGGGCCACATGATGGTGGGAGTGAGGTGTCTTATTTATCCTTGCTTTCTATTTTTCTCTCTCTGTTTTTTTTTTCATCACCATTAGATCTAAATTTTAACAATTTAAATTTATTATTTGATAAAAATTTTATTTTAATTTTATATAAAAATACATAAATAAATTTGTACTTTTAAAACTTCATCTTATCATTTAAAACTATGATATTTTACTTATATATTATGTATATAATAGTAATAATAATTTTATCAAAACTTAAATTTAAAAAATTAAAAAAAATGAGAGAGATCAAAAGTAAAAGAAAAAGAGATACTCTGCTCCCCAACAATAACATGGGAATGGAATCCTTAACCCCATGCATCAAAGGGAAAGGTTGTGGACCTTGAATAGAACTAAAAAGCTTAACGTTGACATTTGAAGCAGATTAATTTTAACCTTTTGATGCTCATGAACGACTAAAAAGGCCCGCAGTGAGGCCTTGCACTTATTAACTTATAGTCGAGGAAACATTTTGTTATCTTTCTTGTATCCTCGTTCATCGGTGTTCATATTTTATTGTCGCTTGGCCTTTCAAGTTCTCGCTTTAAATGATAGTGTTGAGATTAACCTTCCCTCTCTCTCTGTAGGGTTCAAGCAACGCAATGTACGGCAATTTCAAGCAATATGTCTTAATTAATAATTTATTTTCCTTGTCTATGTTTGACTAGAATTAGAATCATAGCAAGTCTTGTATGCATCTGAGAGATTATTTTGAAAATAAATTGTGAGACTACTATATTTCAAAACATGCGAGGTCCTTCACCAAAACAATTGTCCACCTTATCAAGAATTTCACAGTGGAATAAAGCGTCCTCACAAGCAATTTTTTCAAAACCCATGTTAAATTGGAAAGACCAATGATTCACTACTTGCATGATCTAATCGAGTTGAATTAATGATTGAATTAATAACATAATAATTAAATAAAAAATATTAAATGGGTATATAAAATAAATATAAGAAAAATATATAGTATATTAATAAAATGACATAACATGATTATAAATTATACTCCCTCCATTCAAAAATGTAAAATATTTTTTAAAAAGTTGGATGATAAAAAATGTAAAGTATTTTTAATTTTTCGAAGTATAATTATTGCCTTTTCTCTAAAAGTGACCTTATTGATAATGACTTTATATTTATTGTAGGATATTTAATAGGAATATATATGAAAAGATAAAGTTAGTTGGAAAGCAGGTAATTATTTTACTGAGAGGTGGTATTCGATTAAAAATGCCTTACATTTTTTAACAGAGAGAATAATTTTATAACTTATCAAATATAAATGAAACTCAATTAAAATATATATGAGTGAACTTAAAAACATCTGTATTTATATATATAATTATCAACATCTTTATAAAAAGATGATTTCAAATCATACTTCATATATGTGAAAACTCCTCTAATTCTTTATTTAACTTTAATTTTTGACTTAATAGTAACTTAACTTTGATCTAATCTAACTTGTTCATGAAAAATGATTTTTTTGGTACAAATTGAGTTGTTAACTGCTTCTTAATGATCTGATCATTCAATTCGGTTCAGTTTTTAAATTATTTCTCATAAGAACGGTGGGACATGGTGTAAATTTAAAATCACAAAAATAAATGACAAATCAAAGTAGCAATCAAACTCGGGCGCGCAAGTCGTAATCGTAACAGTTGAGAAACGAATGGAGGTTGCTTTCAACTTTTCAAGTATGAGGCGAAAAAGGAGAAAGCAAAGCAAGATGATCAAGCAGAAATGGTTTTCAAGTGGATGTGCATTGGGCCACATGAATGAACGTTGAGTCTATCTAATGGACCGGAACCGGATCCCCTCGGCAGCCAGAATCTCATTGTCCCTCTGTGGCCAAACCTAATCCATTCAAATAATCAAAATTTCAGCAATACACCCTACTAAAAATATATATGAATAATTTATTTTTAAATAATAAAAAATACATATTTTGAAATATTATGTATGGTTAGAAAATGATCAGGCTTAAGTTAGATTTTGAATAAACAAGTTTAGCCTATTTATAAAAATATGCTTAATTATAAATTTAAGCACAATTTTCTTTATTAAACAGATCATGTCAAAACTTAAACAAGGCATACTATATGTTTCTTGAGACCTATTTACTTATTTTAATATAATCAATTTTTTTATTAAAATAGGCTTGGTCTTGTTTTTAGAGACATACAGTCTGCTCTCTTTGAATTTTGTCCGGTCTGTTTAACAAAAAAATCATGTTTAAATTTATAATTAAGCTTATTTATGTAAACAGGCTCCTGAAAATTTGATTTAAGTCTAACCTACTTCTACCCATCCATGATATTTCAAAATATTTTTTTATTATTTAAAAATAAATTATTCACATATATTTTTTGTAGCAACGTGACATGCGTATTGATAACATTTTGATCATTTGAATGGATTGGATTTGGAGAACTTCGCCAGGGGATCTGGATCGCTATTGGACCACAAAGGCTCGCGCAAAGTTGAAATCTTGCTCAGCAGCGTCATTCACATTACTTTCTTCCCTGTCAAGCGTCAAAATAAACACGATCCACGCAACCTTATCCGCGTCAAGGACCTCATACTTGAGTCGTCCTTGTCCCTAATATTTCCATTATACACGTGGCAACCTCCATTAACACCTTCACCAGACACTTGTTCACTTTCTTGAAGCTTCCCTTGTCTTTGCATGCCTCTGACACCCCAGACGAGTGGGTCCAAAGTCCACACACCATGGCCCTGTTCCCATCTATCTTGGTAGTTATATTGTCTTGGCTACTCGCGAGTCACAAGTCTGGTTGCGAAGCGGATTGGCAGTTTGGCACTGTCCTTGTTCGGCAAAAACACATCACCATCAAATACATTCAAGCCTCAGAACAAAACCTTCAACATTTCCATCTCCGGATTGGAATCCAGCATATTAACTTTATCACCACCCCGCCTTCTGATCGGGAAAGGAGATAAATGGCTCAAGGGTCGAACTTAACAAAAGTAGGATCGTTTATTGGAAAATAGAAGGATATGCATCTTGTAACAGATAAAACATCACATAGTATTTGACATTATACAACACACTGCCACTTCCTATTCCTATTATAAAACCAACCAGGCTTGGATCCCCAAGAAAAAAAAAATCCATCAGCCTGAAGCGGCCAGGGGGAGCAAATAACATCTTCACCTTTGGCCAGAAAAAAGGGGAAAAAAAAACACCTTCACCTTTACTGCTATTAGATTATAGGCCAAAGATACACTGTACATGACTTGTAATCAAGAGATGAGGCATGTTCACAAATTCATCGCCTCAGCACCCAGCGGTGCTCAGACTTCTCTCCTTGTCCGCCTTACAAGACTTGGGTCTCATTGAAGCTAATGGAAGGGGTTCCGAACTAGGAGAAGCTGGCTGTGCAGGGGCTTCATGCATAACTTCCGCTGGTTTCGGTGTGTAAGTGAATGACAGATCTTTGTTGGCAGAGAGAGCCAGGAGCTCTTTCTCCTCCAACCCTTTAGTTGGGCCCAAGCTGCATCTATCTGGGGTGTGTTTGGCCAATGCATCTTTGAACTTCTTGATCTGTAATCAAACCATCAATTTTTATCAGTTATTTTCATTTTCCTATTTAGAGGGCGGATGGAGGAAAAACGCACAAACCAAATCGATCGTTATTCTGAATATAATGAAGTACAAGAACAATTCTAAAGACAAGACAGAAAATTCAAACATTCAGCTTCATATTGAATACAAAATATCAACAATTCATAGAGAAAAGGACCTTAAAAATCAATCCTAACAGGCTAAATGAACACAATAGACAATCATTTCATACCAGCAACGTATAGTCACTATGGAAGAGTTAAGCCAGGATAACAACCAAGCTTTGATACAGAGAGATCAAGCGTGCAATCATGTACTTGATTAAAACATTATTAAGAAAGAGCAAACTAACCGTGGCATTGGTACAGCTAAAGCTGCATAAACGACCATGCGCGCCTCTGTAGAAGCGGAAGAAGGGAAGGACGTGGACGTTTAGACTATAACACATGGATTTATGCTCCTCATAATTCACTTGAAGGAATTGAACATCTGGATTCATCTCTGCCAGCTGACATATCTGCCCCAACACCAACGAAAAATCAGAATTATAAGCGATAAACAGGAAAGCCATCATAAAGGAGAGCGCTGAGAACAAGCCAATGGCAAATACCTTAGGATGGAGAGCTCTGCAACCACCACAACCAGGAGAAAAGAAATCAACAACCACCAGCTTGTCCTCTGCGTTTAATAGGGAGTCCACAAGGTCTTGAGCCGAAGTCACCTCCCTCATATTAGGTTGAAGCCCTGTTTCCCACCATTTCTGAGTTTTACCAATTCTGAGGGCCATCTACAAATGCCATGACAGGAACAAGATTAAAAAGGAAATTCAATTAAGAAAACCAATAAATATGAAGCTCTATAAATACAGGGCACTTAAGATGGAAATCACAGAAATTTTCTCATAATGGATCCTCGGAAGAAATCTCAACAAGGATCGGAACCACCGGAAGATCCTTTACTATTAGCAGAGGAATTCAAGCTTGGAACATAAAAGAATAGAAGCACCCATTTACAATTTATAATTTTGATAGAAATGGTGACTTGATCGGTTAAAGCCGAGGCCCAATCTTAATGTTTATAAGAAAACTATAAACTAAGGTAGATTAAGCTCAACTGTGAAAAAGAATATCCATATTTTGACCCACCATAAGGAAATAAATGAAAGGGGGATAATCAACCTGAGCTACCGACGAGGATCGAGAAAAGGATTTCCCTCTGCCGGGAATGCGAGCATGCTCGTGAAACACAAGGTTTTTGCCATGGAGTTCAGAAGATGAAAAGGATGAAGATCTGAGAACCTGGGATTTTAGTTTCAGAGACCGAAACCTCTTCACAGCGAAACTCAAAGAAACACCAGAATCATAGCTAAGAATCCTTGTACGCAGAGAAATTTTGCGAGGACGCTGTTGTACATCGCCGTGCCAAGCTGAAACCAAACCAGTCTGGTTCAAAACCTTCGCCATGGAATGATGATACGGAATCTAACTTTCAGTTTGACGGAAAGTCGCGAAGCGAGACAGGAAGAACGAACGAGGGAAACAAATAAATTAACCCAAAAAAAAAAAAGGCTTGTTGTGCGCGTCGCAGAAAATCGAAAAAGTTACTGCGGTTTCTCAACGGACGACGATGGAATGGTAGGTAGATCGGATGGCGGAAAAGAGAACGTGAGACAGACAGAGATAGTGATGTGTGGCAGGGTGGGTAAGGCGCGTGACGTGAAGTTGAAGCTTGGAACACGTGGAATCCTCGAAGATGGCATTGTGAAACCTAAAAAAGGGGGGAGTAATAAATAACTAGATAAAAATAGGCGTAAACGGATAAAATTAAGGATAAAATGGAGCGTCTCCTCTTATCCACCGGATAGCATTGACCAGGTTTTGGGTACAAAACGACGCGCCTCCGATAATTACTCCTCCCACCTCCTCTATGGACGCTTTCCTTCGAGTGGGGCCGTTGATCTGGTCGTATGGATTTTGATTTCATTCATGGCTATTGGGCCTAAGCCCAGTAGCCACTCTTAGAATGTTTTTCCCTCATTTCTCCTATAAAAAAATGATTGTGACTTTGCCCAAAAAAAGTTGTTGGCCCAAAATCCTGAGGACTACGTGTGGGATAAATAAGAAAACAAGTTTATAACAAAACCAAAAAGAAAAAAGTAGACAAGAATTATAGTCACAGCCCACATGTTGGACTACATTTTAGGGGAGCGTCTATATCGACATGATATAAAACATGGTAGTCAAGAAAATATCATGTAATTATATAGAAAATAACCCGTTTATAGATCATAAACAGTCATGCAAAGCACCAACCTGGTAGTAATTAGTAAAAATACAATTTTTGACCTGTGATTTTGAAGCTTGGCTTATGCTGTAAATAGATCACCATTTAATATAAGCATTCCCTGAAACAACGTAGAATAACTACACTATCTCCGACCTAATATAAGCAATGAATAACACGACGCACGCATACTTTTTTGTTTTTGTGTTTGGAAAGAATTGTCCATTTCATTTCTGTCCACATTAATTGGAATAGCATTAGTTAGCCAATAAGTAATTTACTTTAGATAATGCAATTACTCTATTCTAAAATGACGAGGTACTGGTTACCGTAACTATTTTGACAGAAAGAAACACTAACATTTCCTAAAAAATACTGGGGAATTATATTACCGGGTGTTTTCAAATGATTAGAATTAAGACCGATTGATTGATGTTCAATGATCAAACATATGAAGAACCGAGAATAGTTTCTGTTCCATTCTTGTCTCTGCAGTAATTGAAAATTATTATTAACTAAACAATCGAATTACCAGAAAAACTAATATATATATATATATATATATAGCCCTCGAGCACCAACCTTGCAGTGGCAAAGACGCACAAAATAATTTCATCTACTGCACTGTGTCCAATTCTCTTGGTCGCGCGCATCAATTGAATCCGCATAACACAGGGAAAACAATGCGGGATTCTACTTTATTTCACGTATGACAATATAAGTCATAATTAATTAATTTATAATATATAAATAATGTTAATTGAAATCTTTTAATTCTTAAAAGTGTTCATATCTTTTTATTTATATGCTCATTAAATACTTTATATAAAAGTTTTGATAATAATAATTAAAATTTTAATATATAATTTTTTTAGAAAAGAATAATAAATAAAGTAGGGATATAGTTAAAAAATAAATATAAAAAATATTTAATATTCTATATTTTAAATCAAATAAAGTTTTGAAAAATGCTATATATGGTGGTTTGAGTACTTTTTTTTATTCTAGATTGACATGAAGATTCTGCTTTATCAGCTTCCCCCTTTTCACGGTATAGAATATAAAATACATATTCTTATTATTTGATGTTTTAACACAATATTTTATAAATGGAATTTACTTTATCTGTTAGAAGATTGAGAATATGGCAGGGATGGAAGGCTTGGAGTGGAAGTTACGCGCAATTTCCAAGGAGAAGACGAGAAGCAAAAAGGACAGACAAAGTTTGAAGATCGTCAGTTTCCTCTCGAGTCCTGCGTTAGCTGGAAACTAGACGATTTTCATGTGGGGCAATATTGCTGATGCTGCTGCCTGACTAGGAATGTGATTCTCGCGGGACTATGTATGAATGCATATATATCTGCCACCATGTAATATCAGGCTCCGATGATTTCTCTTGATAATATGAGAAGGCAGCCTTGAACTTCGCTTCAAGTTGAATTCAGGAATCAATATTGAGATGACGCTGAATTATAATTTCTCTTTCATAATTGGTGATATGTACAAACTCGATCCATCCAATTAAATCCTGTGCTTGACACATGGTCAATCAACTGCTACGGGGTTAGGTCTGAGATCAATGACAAGTCAATAATACAACCCATGGCTGGGCAACTCGGACACACGCACGCACCTTAATCATCTGTAATTAATGATTATACTACATTATTCATGCGTTTACACTCTATGAAATTAATTATGCGTTCCGGTGTGAATATTGAAGTGGCAAAATGTAGAATCCCAATAATTTGAGGCAATTATATAAGTTATGAATCTTTGATCCAGTATATGGTCTCATCCATTATGATTGACATGCAATTCTCGGAGACGATAGAACCAGACTTTATAATTGAGCCCGAGATTAACAGTCACCATGAAAAAGCAAAGTTGCAATCACCCCCCGGCAGCCATCATTACTCACATTCATTATCATTTGTCATTTGTGTGTAATTAAGTCTTGTTGGCAACATCTCGTATTATGTTAATTCGATAGGTGCAACGCACTGTTTAGCGACATGATTATGCTTGAGGGAAAGATTCTCTTCTGTTACAGGACTGGCGAAAAAAATTAAAACCATTTAACCACAGTTCAAGTTTAATTTACTGCTATTATGAATTCCGTTTCCAATTATAGTCCTTAAAATTTTAAGAAGACCCTTATTTCACTCATATATATGTTGCCATGAATATCTAAAAACAGAAGCGTAGGAATCAATGGGCTGATAATTGCAAACCGTTGAACTCGAGGACTTTGTTGGCTTCTTCAAGTCTCCACGTAGGTAAGCATAATTATTGGAGTGCGATGACATGATATACTTGCAAAGGGTTCCAATTTTTCATACCCACCTGTCTGTAATCATAAAACAATTTCGGAGATATTTTGCTATTCTAAAATATAAAATAATTTGATAAAATAAAATATTATCAATAATATTTTTTTAATATTACCTTTCAAGTGGAGAGAGAGTTGAAATGATTGTAAAATAATAACGATCAAGTGTGTAAATTTAAAATTATATTAAATAAAGGATATTTTTAAAAATTTATAGTTTTATTTTGAAAAATTAACCTTGTAAAGTCTCATTATTGGACTTTATTGTTATGTATAATATTTTTCCAAATTGTCTTATATTCCCTTCACCCATATATATTAATAAAAATTTATTATTTTATTTTTTATTTTTGCCAAAAAAGTTTTTTATTTAATTAAAATTTCATAAAATCACAATGATTTTCTAGATTGCCTCTAATAATGTGACAATTAATATTATGGTGGTGGTAAATAAAGTAGACAATTAATATTTCTTTCATTTTTTAGATAAGAGTAAAATTGTTTAATTATTTAAAAATATTATGATCTCCCTTATATTTTAGGGACATAATAAGTTTATAAAAAATATGTTATATATAAAGATGAAAGAAGTATTATGATTTTGTTGACCAACAAAAAACTATGGATTGATCGATTGAATGCTCCTAAAACAAGTTCCTGTATTAACTTCTCGCGTGGGAAAATAGTTAATAAATTGGAAATTGTAACATATTATTAGGTAAGATCACCACGTTATTCTCTTCTATCTATTGCAGGATATTATTCTCAACTAAATTTCATCAGGGTCAAGTCTCGCTCTTCGCAAATGGACAAAGATAAAGATAAATAAAAGTCCCTTTTTATTAATAAATAATCCCCGGCACTGGATCAACCGTAGAAGATGACATAAGCAGAGGTTGATTGGCCATCAATATATCAATATATATCGGGGATGTGAGTGTTCCTCAAAATCCACATAATTTTCAACGAGACAGTGATAGACGATGAATTGCTGGAGAATCCTCATTGGTCGGTGAGCCCCCAGACCCACCTTGTTTTCATGCAACAAATCAGGGTTTTCTGATTCAGAAACAAGCATGTGCCTCTCTCTCTCTCTCTCTCGCTCTCACCCTTCACATATATCAATGAACAGTGTTGGCCTTTTTTCTTTGCTTCTCATAGATCACTTTCTCACCCCTTTTCCATCTCTCCAAGAGTGGAATATAAAAGACGACAACCAAATTAAGGCGGTTTAAGTTCCCCGCAAGCATAAAACCCCAGAGAAAGCTTTGCTTAGAATTGGAAAATAAACACGTACTACATGCGGTGATTTCCGTTTGAGAGGTCAAAACTCTCACCGCGATCCCTTCTTGGAAAATAAGCTTGCTCTCCCAGCCACCTGTGCCGTACCTTGTTGCACATGTGGCTGGCACGTGCACTACTTTTGCCCTCAGCTTACAAGCGTGACTCTTCAATTTCTTTCTGCTCACACTCACGCGCCCATTCCCGTTCTGCTCTCTTCCGCTACGTATACACGATCGATCTCATGCCTTTTAGTATACCTATCTTGTCTTTACATTGGCATTACAATATATAATACGCATATGCAGACGTATATATGCGTAGAGAGAGATGAAATGTTAATTCTAATAAACCCTCTGGCTAGCCTAGCCAGCAACAGCGAATAGATATAGGTTGCTTGAGCGAGGTGGCGATATGCAAATCTACAAGACATGTGTGCTATGCATGTAAATGCATAATATTATTGTACAGAATTACAAATGTCAAAAGCCGGTTCGGAAAGAAAGCACGGATCGGACTCGACTTGTGGGAATTTCAGTGGGAGGCATAGGCACATGCGAGGACCATACAAGGTTACTTTGGACACAAGATTCAGTAGTTTTAATTTGTTGCTGTCACAGTTTATAATTATGAGCCTGATTCCCACCCTAAGCTAGTGTGTGGGTGTTTGTGTATTCTATTCAATTTTAACCCCTTCCCGGAGGCATCCACTGCATACTTTCAGGGAATTCTTCACGTGTCATCGACTTGATCCATGCCTGCTTCAAATTCCAGGCATACATGTTCACTATCGTCTGTATTAATAATACAAATCACTTGTTATATTTAACTATATTTCCAATTTAATTACTTTATAATCCCATAAGGTATGTAGTAATATGCATTGTACTATAGTGTAAATACAATTAAAATAACAGAATTAATTGGCAATATTAGTCTTCAATAATTACTTACTATGTAAGTACCTGTACTAACAGAAATATGACAAGAAAATGGGCGTCAACATTTTGAAAGAGGAAAACACAGCAGTCATGTCTTGGTGGGAAGCACTAGGCAGCCAGAACCTTCAAATTCGAAAGGTGAAATTTTTAAAAGAAATGATGTACGATTTTCTTGGGAATTAATGCTGCTCCCCTCTAGGATGGTGGGGTGTCACATAGATATATTCGACAGCATAAAATATTGCGGGCTGAACCCAAGGGTCTTAAATGAATGCCAATGTTTGATTTGCTTGGAATCTCAACAAGAATAATTTATATATAGACAGAGAGAGAGGGAGAGAGAGACGAATGATACCCCTATATTAATTAATACTAAGAAATACAAGTAAAATCTGAAGTCACGTACACACAAATTACAGGTTGAACTGTCGAATAGCAACTAGGAACTAGGAATTTAAAAGATGAACTAAATTAAACAATAAGCCAACCAATTAATTAGCATAACAAAACAATGATAGATGTGTACATGAGTATTCATCAAATCCCGTGGCATTTGTTCTATGAATGAAAACCTACAGTGAGAGACAAGGCTTGGATATCATATACATAAAATCTATACAGTATATGTGTATCCAAGAACTTTTCTTTGATCTAATATGATCAATTCGCAACATGAAAAACCAGAAATTAAAAAATTAATGCAAGGTCTGGACGTCTATTTCTGCTAGAAAAATTAAACCACAAATTAATAATTGCAAGCTGGCCATCTCTCCCTTGATCTAATGTATGTCTGGTCTTGTTCAGTAGTCATCCCAGAGGCAGTCCAGATCTGAAAGGGGATCGATCAGTGATGGAGCCTGGATGAAATCATCCTCGTAAACTGCCTTATTCCTTCCCGCAACGGAAACCGCCGGGGAAGTTTCGGCGTTTCTGTCATTGCTTACGCCTGTGTCCTGCGACACACTCACCATCGAATGTTCCATATTGCACTGTTTATCCATTCTCCACGACACGTTTTCGTTCTTCACGCCTCCGGCATCTCTGTTCCTATAATCTGACAAAACATTCTGCTGAAGGTACAAACCGGTGTTTGGGATTATTCCTATCTGAGGTTGCTCGTGTGGACTGGCGGTGCAGTGAGTGGGGATCATCTCATTGTTTCTGCAGTCTTCTTCTACCTTCATCAACGTCTGATTGTGATGGTTGTTGCCGGCGAAGTTGGGGAGATAATAGCCGTCCGATGATGGCTGCTGGCTGGCCACCTTGAATTCATCGCCCCCACTGTAGCCGGGCTGGTCGGCGTTACTGAAGCAAGGATCCATGAGAGGCGGAAGAGACGGAGAGAAATCCAGCAGATGATCGCCAAGAGAGCTCATCCTTAGAAGCTCAGGAACAATAGGGGTCTTTTTGACGTCCGCGTTCTTGTGGAAAATCTTGCACACCACCCATTCATCCTGCGCCGACATTATCATCATCACCCAAACTGTAAGATTCTCCTTATGCCAATTAAGCCCATCAATAAAGGAAAAGCTTTGATGATGATTAAAGGAGAATATGAAAGAAACTTTCAAACCAAGGGGGAAAGGCACTTTTCTAAAAAGGTAAAGATATGGTGATATTGTTGATGGTTAATTTCAGGACGAAACTAAATTCGATCCATGTATGTACGGGTCGTGTTTTGATGAGATACCTTTGCGGCCTTGGGGAGGTTGAAAGTAGCGAATTTGCCTTCCAATCGGAATTCATGCATAACCCAGCCAGTTTTCTCCCCCTTAGGAGCTCTCCCTCTGTAGAAGACGAGGGTCTTCTTCATCCCCACGAGGTTGCGTTCCCCTCTGTAAATCTCCTTATCTTTTCCGGTGGCCTTCCAGTACCCAGTCTCCGTCGCTCTATTCGTTCTCGTCCCCGTTGGATATTTCCTGTCTCTTTGACAGAAGAAGTACCACTCTTTCTCCCCCATCCTCGCTCTCTCTGCGCAGCCATTTCATAACAAACGTATTAATTCCAGTCCTCCGTGAATCATCATCGAATTGCAGACAGGAAAGATGATCGATCAATCATGAGATATAAATGGGGAATTTGGAGAAACTTACTGGGGAGGTCCCAAGGCTCGCACTTGTTGAAATCGGCTTCACCGATGGCAGTTGCACTGAAGTTTCTATTCAGAACCTTCTCCGTGAGATAAAAAGTGATGATCTCCTCGTCCGTGGGATGGAATCTGAAACCCGGAGGCAAATCCAGAGCCTCCTCAGCTCCTTTGTCATCCATGGATCAAGACCCAGATATAAGCTGGTTTATTAATTTACTGGGAAGCAATAGCAGAGAAAGGAAGAGAGAGTGAAAGAAGAAATTAAAGAGAGCTGATAAACGGAAGTGGTGATTGTGAAGAGAGGAAAATGGATCGGAACTGAGGGGCTTAAATAGTTGAGGAGCAAAGAGTAGAGGGGCACAGCACATAAGCGGAAAGAACCGTCGAGGGCAAGGAACTTTCTCGGGAAGCCTACAATGGAGTATTTTGTTCGGATACGTGTATTTTATTCGTATGACGTATGTCGCATCGGCCATTCTATGTCTACCTTTTGAAAAAATCAGCCTGAAAAATACACAAAATGGTAAATTATTATTAGGACTTTCCTATGACCCATTAATTTTCTCTCCCCTTCAAATAATTAATAACAGCCCTACCTCTAACCTAACATTTTTGGATAGTTTCGTTCCCTGTTCGAGGCTTATTGGTTAGGTAAAGGGGGAAGAAAAAATTTAGCATTCTTCGGAATCCAATTCTTTGCAATCAAAAATTGATTATTTATAGTATACTAATCGAATATAAATTCCAAAAAAAAACTCATATAATTCCTTTTTATTATTATCATCTTTCTCCCTGGTAATTAAAAAAATTAATTTTTACGCGGAGTTATACATATATGTTTGCTAAATTTGCCTCCTAGATAATATGATTGAAAAATAAAGGGAAATCAGTGAATCGATCGATGTGTGTGTCTGTGTGTGTGTGATTTGAAAAGTATTGACATAAATGAGATGAGGAGGATTAATTAGTGATGAAAAAATACAGGAATATACGGGTAGAAAATAATTAGAGAGTTAACTTTAGGAGTGGCTGTTGAAGCGAATATAGGGGCTTTCACAATTCACACCCACAAGTCAAGGGGAGGAAGAGGCTGCAAGAAGACTTTATAACGATATAATAATTTCCAAGAACTTTCCTTCAAAATGTCTGATTTTTGCTTTGGAAGAATAATGTTGCTTTCTCCATTTCCAGTTACGTACTCTCACCATCTTAAAACAAATTCTGCAAGTGTCTGTCGTCCACTGCAAATATTTTTTTCCCATTTCAAAAGAAAAGCTTAATATGTTTCCCTTTTGATGTCGCGAGACTTAATCTAGAACGCTTTTCTTTGGAGGTAAACTTACATCAAAGAATCAATGAACTTGCACATGCCTTTTTTTGAAAGAGTTATACATGCTGCCAAACTTGTGGAATATTTTGTTCTGGATAAATTATTACCAGACGTTAAGCACACTGATTCCACCAGATTCCAAATTAATTGACGCCTTCCTTGTGTTGTCCAATATTTTTGCTGCAAAACTACCAATGAGAAGCTGCACTCATTAATATTTTTTTCTGAATAATCGTGTTATTATTTGCATAAAAAATAATCATATTACTGATTCGTATTCGTTGTAAAAACTAATGAATTTCAATATAATTTTCTGCTGCATATGGTTGAATTAGATTTTAAATTATAAACACAATTTAGTTATTTATTATCAAGTTACTGATGATAACAGAACTAAAATTGTCGGTACTGCAAGAATATTATGAATATTTTAATTTTGTAATTAGAGGCTACCTCTTAAAAATAAATCAACCAAAATAATAATAAATCATACATGCATGTTTTTGTAAATGCATTATAAAAAATATGACTTTTTGAACTGACTAAAAAAATCATCACTAAAAATGAAACAAAAAATTGCCATCAAAATTATATTTTAACAGCAACAATTACATGTTGCAATCAAAAGTGAACTTTTGAAGTGACAAATCAAAATCGCCTCCAAAAGTTAACTTTTAGAGGCAACATTTGTTGCTATCAAAACTATTTTTATAAAAAATGATTTATATGATTTACTTTTGGTGGTGGTCACTAAAAATATTTTTATAAAAAATAATTTAAAAATTAAAAATAATTAATATAATTTATTTTTGGTAGCAATATTTGTCATTATCAAAAGTATTTTTATAAAAAATAATTAAAAATAATTTATATAATTTACTTTTGATGGAGACATTTGTAAAATTATAACTTTTATGAATTTTTTTAAAAATTTGAAATTAAATAAAATTATTAAAAATATATTTATGAAACTAAATTTCTTAATTTATGTATAGAATTATAAATAAATAATATATAGGATCATGAAATAAAAAAATAATAGTCAAGTTGTACTAAGTTTAATTTTTAAATTATTTCTAATTTTATATTATTTATAATCTTTTTTCAGACATATATATCTCATATTTTTTTAAGAATTATGTTATTAAACTAGTATTTTAATATGATAAATTAAAATCTTGATGGATTATTACTTTTAATTATAATTAGGTTAAGTTGTACATAAATTATTATTTACATAAATGGCATTGGGATATTAAAATTGTATAAATGTTGCAAGATGCAAATGATATTATAGACTACTTGGCATATTATACAATTGATGCTCAGCTTAATATACACATAGTGTCCACATCTTCTAGTGAGCTCTAATAACTTTTGGACAAAGATTTTGTAACTCATCTTAGTATATTTAGATTTTCATTGTTATTAAAAAGAAGTTACTAATAATATTTTTATAACTAATTATTACTAAAAATAATATAAATACTATTTAAATTCACCTTGCTATGAGGTTGAGGATGATTAAATGTTAACTAGACTGATCACATGTGAAATTCTTGTAATTATCATATATTGTAAAAGATATTAGTATTCATTTTCAAAATTCTTCAAAATAATTATTAATAAAATTTATGTGGTTAAAATTAATTTGTTATGAAAATAATTTTTTAAGATATTCAAAAATTATTGATAAAATATATTTTTAATAAAAGAGGGGAAACATTTAGCTATTTTGAGAGAAGATAAAAATTTAATCATTTTGTTTATCAATTTTTGAGAAAAATATGGAGAAGAAAAAAGTAAAAGAGATTTAACATAAAATAATATAATACATATTTATAAATAAATTATATACTTAATAATTTTTTTTAAAAATAAAAATAAAATTTAAAAATTGGTTACAATGTATATAAAGATATTATTTAATATTTAAAAATTGGCTATTTAAAGTTCATTTTTCTAAAAAGAATAATATTTAATGACAAAAAATAGTATTTTATTAAAAATATAATTTAAATATTCATATAAATCATTTTTTCATATTAATAATTGAAAATAAAATACAATACATGTATATCTTTTAATAATATATTATTTAATATATGTGTATGTAATTACATAACATATGTTTAATTTCATGTATGATAACTGCAGGTACATTTTAATTTAATTAATAAAGAAGGGAGGCTTAAAGTTTGGAGATAGAAGAGGTCAAGAGTTCAAACTTTAACTTTGTCATATTTTGTAACAAATATCTGACGTAGTGCATGGTAGTGACGTGGCGTATAAGATGGCTTGAAGAGGCACACACATGGTAAGTAACATGGCATAAGATGGTGGCAAGGTGAAGTGACATCATCTATCAAACACGTGGCTTGTGATGTGACATAAGATGAGAAGTGACATGATATCATTTGTTGCATATATAAGATGTGACGTGGCATCACGTGATGTACACGTGACAGAGTAATGTGACATAAAATAAATTATTATTTCTTTTAAAAAGGCCACTAAAAGTCTTTTTAGCAACAACATTTGTTGTCACGAAAAATAATATTAGCAATAAACAACCTTTGATAATAACATTTGTCGCCATTAAAAGTATACATTTGGTAGTAACAATATTTGTCACCACCAAAAACTATTAACAATAATTGTTATAGTAATGACCTTTTAATAATAAAAAGTCACAACTAAAAAAACTTTTAACAGTAACTTTTGAACTTTTTGACGGTGATCTTTTATTGCCATCAAAAATATTTTTTTTTTTGTAGTGATGCATAGTATAAAAAATTTAGATGCCTAGTTGCCTGCACGTATTATATGTGCATGAAAAAATAAAATTTTATACGAGACATTTCATTTATATTCTTATTTTGGTGGAACTACCTTGAGGTAATAGATGCTGGCCCAGAAAAATAAATAAATAATATTTTTATGATAAAAGATTGTATTTTTTTAGGATGCATGTAGAAGATTCAGCAATATTTTCACATAATATAACGAACATGCTACCAGTGGCATTGATATATTTTGGTCACAGACGATCTGTACATTTTACATTGATGAATCCACAATTTTTTAAAAAAATGGGGGGAATAAAAACACTATCAGGAAAATAGTGACAGTAAATTTTATTTTATTACGGTGCATTGATTATATATTACAAAAGAATCGCATATGAATGTACGGATGCATAGGAATTTAAAACTTACACGAGACAAGGTGTGTTGGCATTGCTGGAGATAAAAGCAAATGAGGTAAGGTGATCAATAATTTAATTCAAATGAGAGTCTTAAAAAGTTTAATTAAGTGCAAGAATGATAGTGCTGTTCAATCCCTCTCCTGTCTTCACAGACGAAATTCGACTGCCCCTCCACGACTCTTACGGAATATATTCCGCTACCATTATTATTCATTATCTTTGTTTTTATAAGAAAATAATTGAGTTATCATGTTGAAAGTTTTGTTTCTACGGCCAATCATTGGGAGTCTGTGTATGCGTAGCTCGGATTTCATCCAATAAAATAAGTCCAAACGTGTGGATCCCACCCTAAGTTGATCTAATAAACCTTTATATATATATATATATATATAAACACGCACACACATATCAAGGCACGAACAATAGCGAGCAGGGGATTTTGGAATACACTGGACTGGATTGGAAAGAACGGCGTGGGGAGGTGTGTTAGCTTCTGAGAAGTGAGAACTGATTGACTTCTGCACAGCTAGAGGCTCCAAAGGCAAAGCATAAGGCACTACTTATTTGATCTTTATATATATACTGTAAATTCCTTTTAAGGTTTAATTATCACATTGAAGTCAATGAAAGATAATTAAATTGTTGATATTATCTGAAAAAATAATTTATTTTTAGTAAATGTATTTTCTTTTAGAATATTTTTCATCTCACATGGAACATTTTATCCTGCCCGTAAAAAAGAAAAAAGAAAAAGTGGAATTAAAATAAAGTAATTAATTATGTAGGTGACACCAACTTTTTTCCCCGGGGGGGGGGGATGGCATGCTTATGCTTGCTGACGAAGGAGCATGAGATGGATAGAGAGATTGGGGATGGAGGAACAAATCTTGGGCGGTGAGGATGACGTCATATGAACATCAGTCTATAATTATCCTTAATGCTGAAAAGAAAAACCAATTAAGGAACAAAAGAACGGGGCAAATGATTGGATAGGGTGTCGAGTAGGTAGGTGGCTTCATTCTCAAACCAAGCATTGTTTCGTATGTTGAGACAGCTGACAAAACAAAATAACCCCCTACACACACGAGACTACAGTCGTAAATCCTATGGGTACATTACATTTGAAATTTCAAACACCTGCTCCGGTCTCCCGGCTCAGTTGAACAATTTTGTACTTTTACAAGGAACGGGTAGTATTTCTATATGGAGTGTGACCCGTCTGTACAAATATACGGGCTTAGAGAAGTTGTTTATATGTGTTTCGCCATCATCAAAAGTTATTTAACTTCTTTCACATTTTAATCCAATTCATCTTTGAACGAATAACTAAAAAGTGTGCCGGCTCATAAAAAAGAAATTTCAACCAATTCCAGGTAGATCGTACTTTCATTTAAAAAAAAAAACCTAGGATAAATCACAGCGAAGGATCTGTAGATCAAGTTATTTACTGAAAAAAACCAAATAATTTTGAATCTACTCTGTAGAACCAAGGCATCAAATCATAATTAAATTTTAATGTGAAAAGATAAAATTATCCCTTCTTTTTATAAAAAAAACTCTTTATTGTTACTAGCTACCGGAGCTCTGACGTTGATGGTCGGACCACCCCAACGGACTAGCCATTAAAGCTCCAATAGAGGTGGTCGAATTGCCCATCAAAGCTTTGGCTCCAATCACCAAACTGGCAAAAAGGAAAAATTGAATTTTTTTAATGTAGACAAGAGAAGTTTGAACCCACATCCCTTTAGCCACCAAAAGAATAGTTAGCAATCAATATTTGTGTTCACTTTTCAAACCAATATTCATTAGCAACTTAATAGTTACTTATCATTTTATAAATAACTACTTGTTAAATTACGAATGAGACTTGTTAAAAATTTAATATGTATTAATTTTTATAAATGTTTACTTATTTTTATTACCAAGAATGACAAGTCTCTATTAATAATTTAACAAAAAACTATTTATAAAATGACAAGTTTTGTTATTAGCTTTGAAAATTTCTCTTGATAATATGACAAACAAGTTCCCACTAATAATCTAACAAGTAATTATTTGTGAAATGAAAAGTCCCATTACTAGTTTTAACAATTTTTCCTAATAATTTGATAAGAAATTTTTAGTAAAATGAAAAATTCATCTAAGTTTTTAAGATGTAAGCTTTTAGTCATAAAAACAAGTAAATATTTATAAAAAATAATCCTATTAAATTTCTTTAACAAGTTTCCATTATTAATTTGACAAGTAACCATTTGTGAAATGACAAGTTTCATTACTGACTTTAAAAATTTATTTTACTAATTCGAGAAGTAAATTTTAGCAAATAAAAAGTTCATATAAGCTTTTGGTAATAAAAACAAGTAAATATTTATAAAAAATCTACGATGTTAATTGTAGATTAATGTTTTGTAACTGTTGTGCGTGATTGGAGACCTTGTAGAAGTATGCTTTGAGTGCCTTTTTGATTGACTCAAAAAGCGAAGGTAATCAGGAATCTAAATTATTTCATATGTTAATTCTAGTATTTATTTTATATTTTTTATAAATGATGTTCTTGAGGAAAAAAGCGTAAACATGAACTATATATATATATATATATATGAGAATGTGTGAAATATGTGTGTCAGTATGCGTATGTGATTTATGTATTAGAAGCTTAAATGATAAATTGGAGCATTGAATGTGATATATCATGTGTTTGTGGAATTATGATTTGTTGTTATTGTGGAATTATGAATTATTAAGGAATATGTAATTTTTATACGTGGTAAAAATGTTGAGAATGTAAGACAAATATGATCATAAGTGTGATGTACATGTGTGGCATAGATAAGCAGGAGTTCACCCTGTGATCTGGGGGAGTATATTTAAGTTCATATGGCATGGACAATATTGGGTAGCATCCAAAGTTATTTAGCTATCGCACCAACTTCAACAGGAGTTAGGTGTGGTTCTAGCTTAGTCGATAATACTCACTCTAGGAGTGGATATGTGTACCAACAATTATATAACCTGATAATACTTACTTTGAGAGTGTGTATGTGTACTAGCAATCATATGACACCTTGCGAGGAGGGGAGTCCATGGTCCAGGTTTGGAAAACAGTAACCTTTAGTTGGGTTACCTCTTAAAATTTGAAAAGTTTGATTTGAGTCAGGATATCTAAATTTAGTCTTGTTACTTAACAACCCATGGACTTAATCAGAGGAAATAAAGAGGTTATAAGGTAATAGATGACCATACATACATATTTATGTGAATATGTAATATCATATGTGAATATGTGGTATTATATGTGATTTTGTGGTTTGAGGTGTGAGATTGTTATACTTACACAACTTTAAATGCTGTTTGAATATATATTAGACGTTAAGAATTCCTTGATAGTTGAGATGTTTATCTTACTTTTCATTGCTAATGTTTTTACAAGTGACACTTCATAGGTGTAAAGGATAAAGGAATTAAAGGCACACAATCGGTAATTACTTGTAATGCCTTGATATATATGTGTAAGGAATTTATATTGTGTATATTTATATATTGATAGCTAGGACTATCGATTTATATTAATTGTTAATATGTATTTTTTTATAGATTAAATTGACTAACTCTTTAAATATAGGCCCATAAGGACCATGGTTAGTCAGTTCAATAAAATATGACTTTATAATTGTGTTTGTATGTGAGAAGTATGATGGGATTACACTAAAATATATGATAAGTGGTGAGTGTTCATGAGTTAATTTGTAAGTAGGAGTTTACACCTTATTGATTCGATCATTGGCCTTAAAGCTCCGGTAAGTGATCTGGCCACCTGCGCCTGAGCTTCGATGGCCAATCTGACCATTGGTAGCAAATGATAGTGAGGAGGTCTTTTTTTTTTTTTTAAGGAGAGGTAATTTTGTCTTTTCACAATAAAATTTAATTGCATTTGGTCTCTTGGTTTTGCAAAGCAGATTTATAATCATTTGATCCATTTTAGTAAATAAATGGCTCTAAAGGTCCTTTATTGTGATTTTCCCAAAAATCTAATTCAGCTGCTTTCTTTAATTATTTTAAAATTAATCTCAACGCATGTAAGCCGTATGCGTATGCGTATATACAATATTCCATCTCTTTAGAAATTGAGATTCAATAAATAGATACGCGTGATGATTATTAAAAAAAAAAAAACTTTGCCCTGAACAAATATTAATATTTTGTGAAGTTATCCAACGTCTTCTTACATCATAGTACTCCTGTAAATACAATTATCCAGGCTTTCCGAAAATTACAGTTTTGTCTGGCTGCTCGGCAAGCATGAGTAAAACAAAAATCTAGCATCAAATCCACCTGCAGTCACATGATTCAAAAGTCAATCCATTTATATAAATTATGATCTCATTAGATCTTCCTCGTTTTCAGGAGATTACAAGCAAAGAGGGAAAAAAAGGGAGTAAAACTTCAAACTTGCCATAAGAAAGGACAAATCAAGGCCAAATTAAGAAGGCTGCGCCCAATTAGCTTAGTCGTTACTACGACATAATAATTTTTTTTGAAGTGCGTGCATGTCTATGTATCGTTCCCACTTTCATTCAACGAATCAGCAAGGTTAAGGAATTACTTGTATGTTAATTAATTAATGAAAACATGATAAGAAGTGGTCGCACTCGCATCTAATGAATTAAAGTTCTAAATTAAAACAGCTGTCACTGCCGTAATCATCACATCAATCGGTGCACGCGCGAGTGGAATTGAATCCATATCTATCTGAAGTTAGTTTCGTTTGCATTGCAGGTCATGATCGGAAACGAGTTCGATTCACACATGACACATGTATGACCAAATCATGAGCAGTGATACAAGCCTCTTTTCCCTGTAAGCATGGCGTATAAATAAGTCATATTCAAATGAGTTGATAATTACCATTATAACTGTATTAAATTAAATTAAAGCATCTTATATAGTTAATTAAGCTGCTGGTTGCTGGTGTCCGCATGTAATTAAAGATTAGGCACATATATCAGCAAACCCATACGGAAGTGCATCTGTACGCCCAAGCTTATCTACTCGCATCTAATCGTTGTTGTAATTTATACCGATAAAAAGATTCCTTTTTTCAGAAATAAGAAACAGCGAAACAATTAAGAATAAAAGTGTGGACGAAAGAGGAACGAACAGGCTTCATTGACGAAGAACTAAAATTAAACAGCTGGAGTTCAATTTTATTCCATAGATATATCCCTGGTGTAGTATGTAACATTCACATAATTAATTGATAGCCAACCTCATTTCAGAAATACTGATCTTATTTTTAATTATAGAAAGTGAGAGTGGTCATGAGCAACTAAACAGGTACGTACGACAAACGGATAAACAACCTTTTACACCTAGGTGCTCAATTAACAAAATTAAAATATTTAATATACTATTCTCTAATATCCCAACTTTTTAATTTTATTTTTTATTTTTTTTTAAATCATTAACTTCTATATAAAATAAGAGATATTTGAATATTTTGATGTCCTAAAATAGTAATATTTATATTTTTTATGATTTTTTAAAATAAAAGAGGGTATCTGTAATATTTTTATTTAAAAAATCATAACAAATATAAATTTTTTTATTTTAAGACATCAAGATATTTAAATGTTTCTTATTTTATCTATAAAAAATAAAAAATAAAATTAAAAAAATAGGACATTATAAGGGAATTAGAGAATGGTACATGAGAGGTCCCTACCCCTAATTAACAAGGCTGGGTGATTGACATATATTAATGTTGGAAAGAAAAATAGTGACTACCACTTATGGTAAGCAATAGAAGAGGGGTGTCTCCACTTTCTTTCCCTCCATTTCTTTTTCATTACTCTTGGATTAAAATTTCAACTATTCAAATTTATTTTTTAATAAAATTATTATTTTAATTGTATACAAAGATATACCATAACATTTATTTATATATCTTTGTATACAATTAAAATAATAATTTTATTAAAAAATAAATTTGAACTGTTGAAAAGTTTGGGTTCAAGGGTGATAAAAAGGAAATGGAGGGAAGAGCAGTGGAGGCACCTTCTCCGAGCACACAAGCACAGTAATCCACGTCATTATTGGGTGTAATCTACTCAGCAAGTGGGTTTTCATTGGCGAAATATCGTTGGCAATATTTTTTATTACTTTTTTCTCAGCAACAAATATTCAGCTATAATTAAGCAAGGGTACGCGTGGGCGTGTGTGATGTAAGAGCTTAATCTTGTGATAGCCTGAAATTAGAAAGTAAAAGGTTTTCGCTAATTTGTAATTAGCAGAGTTGTAGTTGCAGAAATGTTGTGTATAAACGGTACACCGTTGGAAGACAATGGTGGCCTGCCTAATATTTCTACGGACGCTGGTCTATGGTTAGGTCGAATCTTGAGATAACAAATTATTAGTTAATCAGCTAATTAATTAACACACCACCGATTATTTAAGTACAGGGCAGGTCAAGCATGCAACAGTGAGGAGATTGGGGAATTCATTTTATTAGGCTGTGTTTGATTTCAAGTGGAAAAAAACAGATGTTTCTCAAGTATAACGTGGAAAATAAAGCTTGATAATTATTTTTACCTAAGAATATCAAGTATATTTTCATTCGTAGTTATTTCTATTAAATTTTATTCTATTACCAAACGATCTCTAAAACAGATCTACGGCGGATTATACATGTTCATGCATCCATACGAATCAATAGACGTTTCACAAGTTAAAAAATATTATTGATTTTCCTTCCAAATTATAATTTTTTTCCTTTACGCGAGTAAAACAAAAAAAGTGTTAATCAGGGGTCTGTTCAATTTCTATTATCATTTAAAAAAAAATTGTCTTGCAATACAATTTTTATAAGTGTTTTTCAAACTAAAATAAGAAAATTTGTTTGGTTGTGTTAATTTAAAACCAGTTTTATAATTAAAAAATTAATTGATAGTAATGGCCACCGATAGCTCATGGTGATGACCTATGATAATTATTAATTAAGGTAATTATAATTTTCAATAATCAAATATATTAATATATTTAAAAAATAAAAATAAAATAAAACAGCTTCAAGATATTTTTATTTTTTTTTGTTTTCAAAAAATAAAATAAAAACATAAACCAAACAAGCCCTGGATTATTCCTCTAATTCGCTCAAGATTTTATAACTTTCATATTTTTAGTGTAAAGACATGGAGTTTTTTATTTGCCGGCTGTAGTGACGTGTAAACGTGTAACATATTAAAATCAAGTCCCTACGCACAAGTGTTTGGGACCCGAGGTTTTCCCACCATGGTAAATTGTTGCATTCAACAATTACTGTCGGAACTAACAATCAAAGTTTGAACCGAAATAACAAAAGGAAAAAAAAAGTCAGTGAGTAATGAGTTCATGAGCAGACAGCTGATTTTTTTTTTTTTTTTGCCTCTCAAGGAAAGAAAATATTCTATCACAAAAAGAAGAAAATTGTACCAATTATTTGAAACCAATGATTTTTCTAGAGGCATGAAAATTGATGGATTATAAATAACAAATAAAATTCCATCAGAAAAAAAAAAAAGTAAAAAGAGGACATGGAAGGCCCAAAGGCCCGAAAAAGGCCACTGGAGGCCCAAAAAGCTGTGGCATCGGCTTCTGAAAAGGTTTTTCAAAAACATTGAAGAGATGCCACGATTGAGGATTTATTCGTATATCCCGGAAAGAGAGAACTGAGATGAATGAATCACACGAATGTGGAACCCACATCGCTTTTCTTTAATTTATTTTCTAATTCATAATTTAAAGAATCTTCTTTCAGAGATGCGAGGTGCATGAACGTGTCGAAGGTAAGGAGGTCGTTTTAGCAGTGAGCAAATTGGAGTTCTAGACTGTAACATAATAAAATATAAAACTTTAACATCTTGGATCAGCTTCTTCGAAGTGCTAATATACAAGGCTAAAAAAATTAGTGCTTTTAATAAAAAATTGTTTATTTCGCATGCTTGGCTGGCTCCCATAAGTTAAAGTGACAAGGCTTGGCTTAAAGATGAAAATTTTGAATAATATGCAAAAGACGTTAGAATTTTCATTGCGGTGGAATTTTTTTATCCTTATTAGCTCTCATTATAGATACCATATATACTAGAGACGAAAACGTGGTCCAATTTAAATTTTTATTTTTACTTTCTGTAACTGCCAGCATGCAACGAAGTCTCAATACACTATCGTACACAGCCCCTGTTTTTCAGCTCACTCAGATTCTAATTCTCTCACTTGACTCTTTATGTCCCCATTGGATTAGCGGTTTATCTATTTAAAACTTATTAATATCTCCATTTTTTTATATACCTATTTGATTAAGTTGGATTCAAGCATTGTTGGGCTTAATTGAAAACAGTTCTTTTAAAGATATATTTTGCATCACATATTAGAATTTGAGACTTTATATTTGGGCAGTCACAACTCTTTCTGCTAAAACCAATGACTGTTGGCAGTTTTTTTTCTTTCTTTTTTTTCCTAAAAGGTAAAAATGTTACATTCTTCTCCCATGAAATTAGAATATATTCTGCACTCGTCTCTTCTGTATCAAGCCATTAGGTCGTGCGTTGGTCGTCCAAATAAAATTATTTTAATCTAAATTTCGTTATATCTCCCATTCGTGATATACTTGACAAACATAAAAATAGTCAATTTTAAATGTTGGAATAATTTTAACTGTAGCTTTTAAGTTTCAATACAATTAGATTAGATGAATTTTGACGGGAAATAATATTACTTAGCTAATAAGACTTTTGACGGGGAAAAAAGATTTTATTAATAGTAGTGGGAAAGAACATGGAGTTCGAGAAAAATAAGATAGGAAGGCTGCACAAGGAAGTGGAAGGGCGATTCGGTGGGCACAGGCCAAATCAATCAGGTACACAAGGTGTGTGAATTATATTTTCTTTTCCCCTCGTATATTTCTATCAATATATCAATGATGAATAATACAATGACATCTATAATAAATTACATTAGTTACAAAGGTAATAGACAGTAAATACTATCTCCGTTTAAAAATATAAAATATTTTATAAAGAGTTGAATATTAAAGAATGAAAGGTATTTTTAGTTATTGTAAGGTGTTTAATAGAGATAGATATAAAAAAATAATTTAAAAACATGTAACTACTTTATTAAAAGGTGAGATTCAGTTAAAAATATTTTATTGTTTTAAAGGAAAAGAGTATAACTTTTTAATGCATAATTTGTTTGGAAAAACTAATCACATGGTACTTGTAATCTTTACTCAACTACAACTCAATCCATAAATTTTAATCCATTCTAACTCAATCATCTCTATAATTTTAGTAATTTAAAATGTTGGTTCTTAAATTTCAGAAAATAAAATCATAAAAATTAAAATTATTTTAAAAATTCTAATTAATCTTGGTAATATTCTTTATAAAGATGATGAGTTTTAGTACTTTAAAATATTATCCTAAATTTTAATCCTTATAATTTTAATATTATATTTTTTAAAATATAGGATCTAGTATTTTAAATGGTTAAAAATATAGATATTGAGTTTAAAATTATGATGATTGAATTACGTGATATCAAAGTTCATGGATTAAATTATAACTGAATCAAAATTGTGAGGATTAAATTATAATGAAGGTAAAATCATATAAATTGAGTTATAACAAATCAAGGTTCAATGACTAAATTACAATTGATGAGTTAAAATTATAGAGATTAAATGATTAATTTTTCCAAACTTTTTTATTTAACTAAAGGGTTTTGAAGAAAAGGATAAAAAAATTCACTCACACTATTATTTTTCCACATATGGACTATCTCCATCTGGATATGTAAATTATGGCCAACCCGACCTTAAAGGGTTGGCTCTTCAAGAGCCAGAGCTTAAATGAGTTAGCTCTTTTAAATTTAATTATGTCTCAAGGCTCTATTTTTAGCGGCTCGGCTTTGGCCCTCAAGGTTAAAGGCCTTAATTGTTTTTTTAAATTTTTTGATTTAAAAATTTTAAAAAATATATTTAAAATCTTAACAAAGTTATTACACATCAACATTAAGTCTAGAAAAATAAAATAAAATCAATTCACACAACAAAAATTTTAAGCCCGATAAAAAAAATAACATCCCAAAATCAACTACGACATCAATTGCATGTTGGTAGCATCATCAACCAAATCATAATAATTTTTATTATCATCAACATCAATATGATTTGATCATTTTCTTTATAAATCATCATTAATAGCAAATATGTTAAGCTTTTAATCTCTTTTTTTTTTCATCCTCATTATTTGCAATAAATAATAAATTAAAATCATAATTTTAAGATATTTAAAAAATACAAAAATACTCAAAGCAAGCAAATAATAATGTACATGTCTACTGTTTGGACTAGAGAGTGAGTGTTGAACTTAAGTGATGTGGTGTCTTCTTCTTTTTATATATTTTTATTAGGGCTTAAAAGTATCGATCTTTTTATTTTCAGGCTTAAAAAGATCGACCTTTTTAAGCTCGATTTACCTTTTTAAATATTAAAATAGCAGTTCGCCCCTCAATTTTTTTGGGCTTAGAAGGGCTGGCCCTACAGGCTCAATCTTAATTGACAGTTCTACCTCCGTCCCAAATTATAAGGTACTTTTAAAAGAGTTTTTTCATCTTAAAATATAAGATACTTTAGATAGATTAAAGTTTCATTAAAAATAATAATTTTAATATTATCTTTTTTTTATAATTAATTTTTATTTTTTTTGATAGGTATTTTTAAAAGTTTAAAATGGAGGGAGTATTATATATGCAATGGAACTAATTAATTTCATATACTTGGATGTACATAAAACTTTAATGAATCGATATATTCATAAATTATGAATAGCTTAATACCGGGAAGTAGTGTATGAAATGGTTGCAGCAGAGTCGGCGCACACAGAAGATTCATTGAACAGCACGTGGGAGGCGCGGCAATCGGAAAAGAGAATGAAGAAAAGGATGACACACCCTCACCAGCCACCAATGACCAAACCTTGTATACTTAACTTGTCCGCGTTCAGTGCTCATTCCTGAAGGCCAGAAACAATCTTGACCTATTATTTCAATTCAAATTGATCCTTATTATTTATTTAAATTAATTTTTAAATATTATATTTTATTAAAATAAAAAATAACAATTTTAATATTAAATTTAATCTATTTAAAGTACATTTAAATGATTAAGTTATAAAATTTATAAATTTTTTAATATTAAATTAAGTCATGTAAATTATATCTAAACTATTCAAAGTTTATCTGGACAATCAAACTGTAAAATTATAAAATTTTTTAATATTAAATTAGACTGCTAGATTAAATTTGTATTGGTCAGATTGATAATAAGTATATTTATTAAAATTTTTATATTAATAAATACAATATTTAAAATACTTAAAAAATAATTTAAATAGACGATAAGGATTAATTCAAATTGAAATAAAAGGTGAAGATTGTTTCTAACCCTGATAAGCACGCGGTGCTATCGTGCAAATACAAGCCAAGTATATTCTTTTACGATGCCCATGCCTCACTTGCATTCCTCTTTATCTTCATCGCTTCAATGTTTGTAAAACAAAACCCCCCACGCCCACGTGCTAATTATCCACTCATCTTCAACATCGGCTTGCATTTCATGCACTCGGTTAACTTATAAAAATATATAGAGCAACGGGATTAGTACATGTAGTGATTATTTTACTGCTCTGCAAATAAACTTTGAAATTCGAGAAAATAAAAAATTAGACACCACGAGCGAGTGCTTCCTGATCTGGATGGCCAATGTAACAAAGCAAAGTTGGACTTGGCATCTGCTGGCAAACCAAAAAAAAAAAAAAAAAGTTGGACTTGGCATCTCAAGCATCGAAACCAGTTCAAAGCAACCAGGGATTTTATAAACCTCGGAAGGCAGAGAAAGAAACTTGAGAGTACAAGGCTATGCTTAGTACTTCCGGCCATCAAACATCGATCTATCGGCTTCCTTATTCAACAGTTCAATTGTTTAAATAATTTATATACAATAATACATGTCTACATTAGCTGACTCCAAATATATGCACGCGCACGGTCAATTACTAATGGCTCGATTCAACGTCTTGAATAATTATTTTTGGAGAAACGAAATAAAGCGCACCTTAAACGACGAGGACTTAGCTTTCGGTAAGTAACCCAGGTCTATTTATTTAATAAATATTTTAATTATAACTATTAGATTTTATTAATATTTAAAAATTATAAAGATACATTTAAAAAAATATATTCAAAACAATCATTCCCATCAAAACACTCCTCACATGCATTATTTCTCAAAAATTTGAGTTTTAGTATTATTTTTTAGTATTGTAGGCAAAATTTTGCTTATAGTTATTTACTTAAATTGAACTGTTGTTATCAAAGATTTTGGACAAGTGACATTAATTTTAAAACTTTATCGTTTTTTTAATAAAGTTGAGATAAATATCATCTCAAGGATAACATCATTTTACACATGTTTTTCAAGTTTTAACAATATGAAGATAAAGACAAACGTGCAACGTTGATTGCTGAGCATGGTGCATACACCGAAACAGAAAGCGGTGAAAGTCCAAATGCAAAAGAAAGGTTGAAGATTTGCCAGAAAAAGAATGTAAAATTCACCACAATCAGATCAGATCAACACCTTATCTACAGAGTCTTTTATAAAAATAGCTAACCTACCAACTCCAATGCCTACAGTAACTAACATCTTGTGGACACTAACCCTTGATCATTCTCATCAAACCTGGAATCTATCTTCTTTTTTCTTTTTTTTACACAAGTTTCTTAGTAACTCTTTCAATGACGGAATCTTACTCTTTCTGATTCCATATGAAACAGTTCCCTCGGGGCCAATCCAATCTGACATCCCTAATCATTCTCCCAGCACTCTAAAAAAAAATTAATCTATCTTAGGTCTGTTGTAATTCTTTCATAATGAACAGCTGATAAGTGTGAACTGAAGCGCCCAGTTTCTGGATGATATATGCACGCTACTTTTTTAACTTTTCCTGTTGTATAGCAGTATATATATTTTTTGCAGATTTTTTTTTTTTTTTGGGTTGGATTCCAGTTTGGATCATCCCTGAAATCGAAGATTAGGGCCCAGAAGCAGCTGCTGACTCACCAATGGCTGTTTGTGGAGGAAGTTCCACTGGGGATTACTATTCTCGTATTGATGGTTGGTTTCTGGGAAGCTGCTGGGAATCACATATTTTTTGGACGGGCATAAGGCATCCTCGTCCAAGTTCGAAAGCTGTCGTTTGGGCCTGCTGTGTTCCATGTTTGGGGCCAAGCTGTTCAACGGAGGCTGGGAACTGCCGGAAGAGAATCGTTGATCCATAAGATTCCCGCCGGCACCGCTGACAGAGGCCGGAGCAGCGTAGTTGGAGTGGCCCGGATCAGACAAGAAGCTGCTCAACATAGAGTAGTCCATGGCATCCAGCAGATTGGAGAAAGACAGAGACTTGTTAGATGTGAGCGTGGTGCTGTGAGGAGGAAGATGAAGGTTCACGGGATTGCAGGGGGGGTTGGCAAAGCGGCGTCTCCAAGAAGGTGCCGATCTTGTGGTTGATCAGCCAGGAGCAGAGCCTCTGGTGTTGACGATGACATGCCATGTTTGGACTTCTTGTATATCCGGCACAGAACCCAATCATCCAGCTGCGTATTACAGAATGAGAAAACAATCCCGGTCAATTGTCTATCGGCAGGGTAATATATATTAATATACAGATATATTGGGGATTTGTGGTGAGGGAGGTACGTACCCTCATGGAGGTGTCTCTGAGCTTAATGGGCTTAGTGTTGCGAGCGAGGCGATATTCGTGCATGATCCAATTGGTCTTGACACCTTTGGGGGGCCTTCCTCCGTAGAAAACGAGGGCTTTCTTGACGCCAATGGTGTCTTGTGCGGATCCACCAGGCAATGATGATGGGGAGAGGATGTTCTTGTCAGTACCAGTGGCCTTCCAGTAGCCAGAAGCGGCGGCCCTGTTTGGCCTGGCTCCATTGGGGTACTTTCTGTCTCTGGGACTGAAGAAGTACCATTCTTTCTCCCCAAACGCAGCCTTTGCCGGTAAGTCCCAGGGATCGAACTTGTAGATATCGACCTCGGCAATGACAGAGACGGGGAGGGGCAGAGAAGAGATCTTCTTGCTTAAGTAGTGAAGGATGAGCTCTTGGTCGGTGGGGTGGAACCTGAAGCCAGGGGGGAGGTTGGATTGGGGTGATCTCATGGCGGAGCCGATGAATGAGGCTGACGCAGAGAATAGCAGAGAAGGAGGGAGAGAGGATTGAAATTTTGGAGATGGGAGGGGAGGGGCCAATATAAGGAGGTGGCTCTTTTGTCGTCACGTGGCCCACATGCCTTTCCCATTCTTGATTCTTCCTTTTCCTCGTCTTGAATGTTAGGTCCTCCCAGTCGTGGATTTACTATCCTTTTATTTGTATATTTTAAAACAGTATCATCATTCTCATCATTATTATCATCGTTTTAAAAAATACTTTTTTTATCTTAAATTATAAAATATTTTTTTAAAAAAATTTAACATCTCAAGATATAAAACATCTTAATAAAAATAAAATTTTATTAATAATAATTTTTTAATATTATTCTTTTTATGTGTTCCCTTTTTGTCTTTATATATAAAATATTTTTAATTAAATTATGTAAATTAATAAAAATTAATTATTTAATTAAAAGTATAACAACATCTCAATTTTACTCCTATTTATTATAAATAAAAATTAAATTTTTTAAAGTGAATTAATAAGGATACTTGTCTTTTTTTTAATTTAATAAAGATATAATGATTCATTTATTAAAAAAATACGTTAATAATCTCTTGTATTTAAAGATGAAAAATATTTTAAAAAACCTCTTATATATAAGGATAGAATGAACATTCTCTTTTTTTAATATTTTTTTATTAATGAGATATTAAACAAAGGACATTTTAAAAGTTTATATTTTAAAAAAAATAAAATTATAAAATATATTTAAAAAATTTTATTAATATATAAAAATTTATTTAAAAGTATTTTATAATTTGAGATGATTTAGTATTTCATTGCTATTCAATGCCTTTCATCAACATACATCAATTATATTTTTTTATTTTTACTTTAAGTTTAAATATGATGATTGGTAATAATTTAATTTAAACTTATATTAAATTCAGAAAGAGGACATATGGGACTGGGACAGTCGGACCGAGCCCAAATCAAGAGCGATCTATTCGGACTTTTGAGCTCCCACCCCGCTTCACAGCTCAATCAAACATTCAAGCTTAAATGATACTCTTCCAACCTTATTTATAAGATAAAAAAATAATTTTTTTTATTCTGTTTATAAATTATATCATTAAATTTTTATAATAAATTTTTTATTTTATCTTTCATTGAATATTAAAGAGAGAAAATATATAATTAAAGTATGTATATTTAATAGGAGTAAAGTTGATAACTTTTTAAAATTTAAGATAGAGTTAATGAGTTTTAAGATTTTCTTTGATATCATTGAAATATGTTAAAAGTAATTTATAAATAGAATCAAAGTAATACTCCTTCACTTTTTATTTCTAAAAAAACTGTATCATACAGTTTAAAAAATTAATTAACTATATTAATTACATCTTAAAATAACATAATTGACTATAATCTCTTTATTAATTGTGTCAATCAAACTTTCATTAATTATTTTTTATAACTATAATTGATAAAATTATAAAAGGTAATTTAGAAAGTTTGTAATAAATATTTCCTTCGTTCAAAAATATAATGCATTTTTATGAATCTCACCTCTCAATAAAATAGTTACTTACTTTTCAACTAACCCTATTTTTTTATATTTATCCTTATTAAACATTCTATGATAAGTATAAAGTCATTATCAATAAAAATATTATTAAAAAAGGACAATAATTATATTTTAAAAAATTAAAAATATTTTATATTTTTAAATTTTTAAAAAATATTTTTATATTTTTTAATCGTGGAAGTATTTACTAAAGAATGTAATTTTATTTATATAAAAAAATAAGATAAAAATGATAATTTTTTCAATCATTGCTAAATATAAGCCCTTCGTGAAAGGACAGGTCAGAATGTTAAATCTTAAGTCTTAACTGTCTTCCTTGGGGACCAGAGCGGGGGTCAATTTCTTCTCATTAATCACGTCATCCAACCAAGTTGTTCAGATAATAAAGTTTTTCTTATTATCATGTCTATCAACAGATGCTAAAGTCACCGGGTTTCAACTTTCAAGTGAGACCCATATAAGTGAATAGCGAAAAATACAACATTATTTGTGCAAGTACGTGTATAATATTCCCCTGCCTTGCTTTTTAAAATAATTTTAAATAAAATTACACATGTCCATATAATTGATTAAATAAATTTTGCAATCTTATTTTTTTAAAAAAAAATCCTTTATTAAATAATATTAAAGAGAAAAAACAATAATGAGACAATGGTAATATTGATAAAATATATTGAATAAAAATTTATTTTTATCAAATTATTTTATGTTTTTTGAGACACCTCATCACTTCCTCAGTTTTCTATAAATTGATGCAGAGGGAGTATAATATAAAACTTCTTTCAAGTTGAAAAATAGAACATTGATAACTAATTTATGATTATAAAAAATATTAGTTAAAACTTTAATTTTATAAAATAATTTATATTTTTTAATTTTATTCTCATTAAATATCTTATCTAAGTGATTTGATAATAATAATTAAAATTTTAATGTATCCTTTTTTGAGAAGGATGATAAATGAAATAAGGGTGTAATTGAAAAAAAATATCAAACTTACCAAATATTTTACATTTTGAATCAAGCAAGACTTTTTAAAAAATATACTATATTGTGGTTTGAAGGGAGTATAAAATATTACTCTTTCCATTCTAAATTATAAGATGCTTTTTGAGGATATTCAATCCAAAACACAAGTTATTTTGATGAAAACAATATTTTGTTAATGATGTTTTTTTAATATTACAATTCTCATTATATTCTCTTTTTTAATATTTTTCTTAAATAGAGTATAAATGAAGGGTATTCTTTAAAAATTATTTTTTTAAAATAATATTGTAAAGTATATTTAGTACTCCCTTCATTTAAAAATGTAAGGTATTTTTAGTCTTTTAAAGTATAACCATTGCCTTTTTTTAAAAAAATGCCCATATTAATAATAACTTTATATTTATTGTGGGATGTTTAATAGGGATAAATATAAAAAGATATGACTAATTTAAAAATAATTAACTATTTTATTGAGAGGTAAGATTCAATTAAAAATACCTTATATTTTTAAATAAGAGAGTAAATGTTATCAATATATATAATTGTATCTAAAAATATCTCGTACTTTAAAATGGAAGGAATACTAGTCCCTCCATTAAAATGTAAGATTGTTTTTTAAAGGGCTGGATATTTAAAAATATAAGATATTTTTAATTTTTTTTAATGTAATCATTACTTTTTTTGTTAAAAAATATAAGATATTTTTAATTAAATTTTACCTCAATAAAGTAGTTACCTGCTTTTAAACTAATCCTATTTTTTCACATTCTCCTCTATTAAATATTTTATAATAAATATAAATTTATTATCAATAAGGATACTTTTAAAACAAGATAATAATTAAACCTTAAAAGATTAAAAATATTTTATATTTTTTAATATTAAACTCTTAAAATAATGCCTTACATTTTTGAATGAAAGGAATATCTTTTTTTAAAATATCTCTATTAAATAAATTAATTTATATTTATTTTAAAAGTGAAACATGTAATTAAATAAAGATAAATATAAAAAGAAAATATTAATTTTAAAAATAAATGATTATTTTATTAAAAAATAAAATTTAATTAAAAATATTTTATATTTTTGATCAATATCAAATACTACTACTATTAACAGTACGGTAAGGTGAGTACCAAAATACGACGATAACAATGAGGTCTAGGATGGGAGGGCAGAGCTGACGTCCAATGACGTGACCGTACGATTAAAGCGGGGAATGCGGAGATGGCGGCGGTGCCAACTGACGTCGTCTCATTCCATAACCTGCCGACACGCGTCAGTCTGGCCCTCGAGATAACATGATTAATGACGTCACGTGTCAGTATGGCCTCATGTTAATATGATTAATGACGTCATCTCTTTAATCGGATGGATGCAGCACATGCATGTACCGCTAGCACTATGAATAACAAAAAAGACACATAAATTATTTTTTTTAAATATACTTCCTTTATTAAAAAATATTTTTATTAATAATAACATTATATTTATTGTATGATGTTTAATAAAAGTGAATATAAAAAGATAGGTTAGTTTGAAAGTAGGTAGCTATTTTATTAGGGGTGAAATTCAATTAAAAATATCTTACATTTTTTAATGAAGGGAGTAATAAGTTTTTCTTAAATTACATAAATGATAATTTAATATATCAATATATTATAATTTTAAATCCATTGAAATGTTATAACTTTAATGAAGTTTCTAAAGACTTTTGTGTTCATAAATTTTAAGGTGAAAAGATCTTCTATATCCTTATTGAAAATAATAAGTACCAATCATAATATTTGTTTTGTGAATTATAAGAGTTGGATAAGAAATCACAACTTATCATATATAATTTTTATTATGAAAAAATAATTTTTTATCACAGTTTTTATTTTATGAATCGTAAGAGTTGAACAAAAAATCATAATTTGTCATATATAAATTTGTTATAGAAAAACAAACTCTCAAAATAACAAGCCTTGATTACGTTTTTTATTTAATGAATAATAAATTTTATTTAAAAAATAGCAAAAAATTGAACAAGAAACTACAATTTATAAATAAGGATAAAATAATCTTTTTAATTTATTTTTTTTTCATTACTCTCTAGACACTTCAATGAAATTATAAAATTTTGAGAAATTATATTATCATTTATATAATTTAGAGATATTGTATTATTGTCTTCCCTTCTTTTTTTCAACCTATCACAAGAGTAATTGAGTGTATATCTACAAACAATGCTTAAATAAAATATATATCCCTTTCGGACTACAATGTATAGTATTTTATAGAAGTCTTATTTGGTTCAAAATATCAAGCATTGTGTAACTTTTATAATTATTTTTTTAACTATACTTCTATTTCATTTATTACTTTTTTTTTGGAAAAAAATGATGCCTTGAAATTTTAATTAATGTTATTATCACAACATTTGCATAGGATATATAATGAAAGTTAAAATTGAAAAGATTAAATTTTTTAAATAAATTAAATTTTTAATTAATATTGTTTAAAAATAATAAATTAGTTATCAATGTCTTTTATTTTGATTCGGAGGAAGTAATCTCAATCAAGGATACATCTATGTTTAGTGAAATGGGGGTAGTTGCTCTCATTAAAATAATTTAGAGGGAGAGAAATTATCACCTACCACCCTAAAGTGTTACACGAGCATCATTTAAGTTTTTATTATTATTTTAGTCTCTGCTCCTTAATATTTTGATAGTCATTCAATCAGTGAAATTAATGTTATTTGTATTGTTAACTTTTAGATGGTAGATTGGTTCATGTGAGAAATTGTCTTGTTAATATTATTTATGTAAATGTATAAGATTGGGCCAAAATTTATAAAGCTCTCTTAAATTTTAATATATTTTTATATAACTCTTCTCTCCTTTAAACTTTTAAAATTAACCTCTCTAATTTTTTTCTTTTACCCATACTATTAATAACTCTATTATCTTGTTAACAAAATTTACCACGTCATATCAATGAGATACATATGATGTCTAACATAAAATATTTAATTGTTTCTTAACACAACTCAAGAAAGAATGATATAATAAAAAGTTATCCTTCCTTTAAAATGAGACAGATATGCACACATAACAATAGAAAAATATGGATAAACTTTTTATAAAGATACTATTATTTTATATATGATGTCACAGGAGGTGCTATATATATTTTCTCAATACAAATGACAATTTTTGTTAGTAAAACAGTTGATAAATAATAGTAGGTAGTTTGTGATTAAAAAAAAAGTTTTTTAAATTTTTTAAGGCGAGGGAAATTCTATTGCCTCAAAGTTTAGGAAAATTTTATATATTTTAACTAGATAAAATTATAATAAAATATTTTTTCAACTTCTCCAATAAAGTATTTATTTTTTATTTTGTAAATAATAATAATGTCAGGTCCTTTTATTGTTTATATTGAAAACATTTATTTTAACAAAGCATGATTCTTTTCATAAAAAAAGAGTACTATCACATGATATTAATAGTTACTCCTTATTCTATAATTTTCAACACAAATTTTGTTTATATTAAAATAATTTTATTTTTAATTTATTATAATCTTATAGTTTTTTATTTTTATTATGTATTTAATTTTAATAAATTTATTTTTAATAATTAAATAACTATTTATACTTATATTTCAAAAATACTAATCTGGAAAAAAGTATTTCAAAAATATTAATATTTATTTATCTATGTTTTTCTCCTGTCAACAAAATTTTCTAGGTCCGTCACTGATCTCAATGCGGCTTCCAATAAATTAACACCGCGTCATCTAAAGGGACAAGCTCATACTTCACGTAGAGTTTAATTTATATTTTGGAAACATGTTGTAAATATCTATTAATGTCAATTCATGGAAATTGCTAGGAAGGTGGAACAGTGGAATAGTATGTGAGTTTAAAAAATATTTAGTATTGTTAGCGGCCATGATCCTCGCCCGTGGAGCCAAAGTGATGCGCAAGCCTCTGACTGTGCTATGCTATGATACTCTTTTCATTCACAAATAATTCATCAATCGTACATAATAATAATAATAATAATAATAATATATTCATTTCACTTAAAAATTTAAAATATTTTTAATCAAATCTCACATTTAATAAAACAATTATTTATTTTTTAATTAACACTATCTTTTTATATTTACTTCTATTAAACACACTACAATAAATATACAATTATTATTAATAAAAAATTTAAAAAATAATAATTATATCTTAAAAGATTAAAAATATTTTATATTTTTTAATATTTAATTTTTTTAAAAAAATTATATTTTTAAATGAAAGGAATATATTTATAAACAAATATTTACGTTGATGATGTCGTTATAAAATTTGGGCTGACTAGTCCAAATTTTACAACTCGTTTAGAGAGTACGTACTAATCGTCGAATCCTACTCGGAAGCCAAGTCATTGATGCTGTAATAATATATATAATTCATAAAGCTGTTCGAGGCTTCCACAAGCCTCCTGGCCTAACGATTTAAAATGTTCGAAGATGTGATCATCAGCTAATTTTTTTTTTTAAAATAATAACCTGGTTTTGGCCCATTTTATACATCAAACAAAAAGAAGATACTTACCACGCATCCATTAGATTATCGCGCCACGTTTTTTTAAAAAATAAATTTAAGAAAACATCAAAATGATTTTTTTTTAAAAAAAAAGTCATGGTCCATCTAGATTGAAAATGGAGCAGAATTTTTTAAACAAATTGAAGGACGACCAATAAATGGTGACAATTGTCCATCAAGAAAACTAAAGAAGGATCTCGATGAAAGGGAATACAGAATTTTATTAATCCAAAATGTATGAATTTGATCTTATCTATCATCTGTGCTTGTTTAGTTTGTATTAAAATTAAAAAAAGGGAAAATAGGATTTAAGAATCTTTTGAAATAATTATTTATAAACAAGAATCAATAACAATTCACCATATGAGAAAAAAATAAGTTTCTATTACATACTACTTTCATAATAAATAATTTAATTTTGATCATTATCTATAACTAATTCTTTTGAGAGATCCTCCCAATTCAAAAAGACCCGAGTATTAAAGAGTTTGAGCTATTGGACTATTAGAAGGTATGGAATTTACATATAATAATGGAGTATTTATTTGTTTGTGAGAAAAATTTCAGAATTACTTTAAGATCTCATACAATATAATTAAATATTACAATGTAAAAAAGACCCGAGACGCCTTGCGCGGTGTTTCTTTTGACCACCAAGACTTGTCCCACACATTCTAGCTCCTCCTCCTTTCTTTCTTTCTTTTCTGGGTTTGTTCGGCGGACGCACGGTTGATAAATACCAACTTTCCATACGCGTATTTGTGCATACATACAACTAATTAATTAACAAAATATTAGAAAAAATACAGCCAAAATATAAGGTCTTAAAGTAAACATAACTTTTAATTTTTATTTTTTACTCATGTTTTATTTTTAATCTCTATATTTTTTTTGGTGTTTTAGGTTCATATACTTTTTTTAGTGTTTTAAGTATTTATACATTTATTTTTTTATTATTTTGGATCCTTTTGAAGTTTCTATATTTTATTTATAGAGGGACCAAAAATAATGAAAAATATAAGTATAAGGACCTAAAATATTAAAAAAATATAGGGACTAAAAGCAAAATGTGAGTAAAGTATATGGATCAAAAGTTATGTTTACCCTTAATTTTATATAAAATTTTAACTTGATCCCTTAATTTTATAAAATATTCTTTCAATCCTCTAACTCTAATACAATTAATTTTAAATAATTATGTTTTGTGCTAATTATCATTATTGTAAAATTTTATATAAAGAAAATTTTTAACAACTTTGTTTCGTTAAAAATACCCCTCTTTTGTTTGATATCATGAGATATTTTTGAAAAAATGATATTTAATGAGTTAGTTAATTATCTTTAAAATTATATACTTTCTTCATATTTATTCCTATTTAATAATAGGATGTTTGAATTAAACAATTTTATTAATTATTATTTTTAATTAAGTATATTTTTTAAATCTCATTAATTATATTTTAAAATATGTAAAAAAATCTTATATTTTTAAATATTTTATTTAAAAAATGTTTTATATTTATTAAAGGAGGGAGTATCAAATGTTGCTAATTGATGCGGAGCACAAGCTCCGGTGAAGAGCACAGAAGAAAGAGCGTTCTGGGTTGTTATGTCCAATCCAATCACGTCCTCGTCCTTCCCATTGTGGCTATGTGGGCAGTTCAGAACAAAGATTTGCTTCGTTATACAGGTGCGCCTCAATAACTCGTCCACGTGGCACTTCTATATGGAACCTAAAGAAGGAAAATGAAAGTCGATAATATTATTGTCTTTCTTTTTCTTTCTTTCTTTTTTGTCCAACGGTAATATTTTGGAGTTGGCTTTGCTGGTAGAGCAGAATAGGGACCACTGTAGATTTGCGTGTTAAATTAAATTTGTTAACTTTTAAAAGTATGAATTCAATTTAAATAATTCATATTTACAGTAAAGAGACAGTGGATGAAAAAAGCAGTTCAGAGAAATCCACTTCATAGTAGTACAGTGATATAATATAAATAATACCCACACAAATACCGCATGCCAATAACACGGTCCGCAAATCTGTTATACTTGGTCATTGACCATTCCAAAGTTGTATTAATCCAAAAGAAGACTCTCGCTTCTCAAAATTGTTGTCCATCAATTATTGATTTTCCTGATACTGTTGCTTCTCTTCGTTATCTTCACTGTCTTGTCTTTGATGATAATTTTCCCATTTTTTAAAAAGATGGAAAAAAGACAGAGCTCTCCAACTTAATAATTTGGAAACCATCCAGTTATTATTTTTAGAATAGGGATGAATTATTTTATTTTTGCTTGTGCCCTTGAACTTCAAGCATATGCAACAACGTAAGCATGATTCTCGGTGGTTGGTGTGATGATTTACATTTAATTTATAAAATACTAGTGTGTGTGTGTGTGTGTGTGTGTGTTAACATCACGTTTACCAATCGCTAATATCAATTCTTTTTTTCTGCGTACTTCCGTCCTATAACACTCTGTTTCCGTTTTGCATTTAATGCTGATAATAGTGCTAATCAACAATGATCCCATTAGTTTGAATTGAATAAAACCTAATGATGAAGCGCATATGTTTATATATTTGTTTTTGAAAACCAAAATTTGCAACTATCTGCGTTTCACATATTACGGTGTCGACATAGACGCACAAAACCTAGATATATACTCCGCCTTAATCATGGTCAGATGACAAAGCACCATCATCTAATTTATAAATATAAAAAACCATTCAACTCTAAGATGACAAGGATTGAGGAGATGTTCTTTTTATCTTAATTATTTGGTGATCAAATATCAGAATTAGCATCGAATGCCATGTGTCAAGTCACTATCCTTAAAACATCCTTCCTCGTACGGTCATACCACCAAGGAGTGGAGATACAGGAAACTTGCACGGAAGACTGATAATCAAGTGAGCAACCAGCCATGGCGCCCTTCTAAATCACAATACAAGCCATTATTAATTAATTTATGTTTTAAAGTTGCTTAAAATTTTAATTTTTTTAAAAACTTCCACATCATTTAACTTATACTTTTGTGTAAAATAAATGTAACATTTAATTTATTCAAATCACTTTCATTAATTACTTGAATGAAAAATAAAAAAGTAATAATACAATAGAAAAAATTTATATACAACTTACTCAATATCTTATATTTTGAATCAAACGTGACTTAAAAAAAATGTTTTATATTGTGATTAGAAAGGTGTACTATATATATGCCGCACCAGAAAATAATTCCATATTTTGATTTTTTTTTTAATTTTCTCGGCGCTCGTTGTTGTCCTTACTTTTTTATTCATAGACACTTGAACTTGAATTCTTTCAATGTTTCTTTAAAATTAATCATTTTTATTTTACAAATAAATAGATACAAAACATGCAAGGATTACTTAGTGGCCACCGGGTTCAATGTACCAAAATTTTCGAGAATCAACTTAAAGGAAAGTTCACAAAACGACACTTGGTTCAGAAATACCGTTTTAATTGAATCTAGTTTACTAGTTTATAATTTAAGGATACATCTGCAAATATACAATAAATACTCAAGAACTTACCTAAATTATACTTTAACAATAAACCACACACCAATAAAATTCTTATTCTCATGAAATATATATATATATATATATATTCACCTTTAATTCTAATTTATGATGCAGGAGAGGATCATAAATTTAAAGGCACAAAATTCTAAGTTAATAAATATAAAGAGTAAAATAATTTTTTGTTCACAAATGTTAAGATGCTTATATTTTGGGTCAAAATGAGTATTTGGTAAATTACTTTTCCAGTTGCAAGGAAAGTGTGAGGCTTAGCTTCTCAATAACATAAGACATCTAGCAAAACAAGTTAGGCGAAATTTATTACTTTCTCAAGGGGAAAAAAAAGAAAAAAGCAAAAAGCTTCCCTTCTCCTGTTATCTGATTATCTCTAATAAAGAGTTAAGGTACATATTTATCTCTAATCAAGAGTTTTTTTTTTTTTAATTTTTGTTCCTGGAATGGAGAATCTTATGTGAGAAAAGCAGGCACGTGCGGTGTAAGGGGAGTAACTCGTAAAATTGGAATTAGTTGCGAAAAGTGAGGAGGAATATAATTGATTGGCATGCGATCCGACACGTGGCCCTATGGCTGCGGGTCAGCTTCTCAAATTTGATTTGGTCAGTCAAGATAAGTTATGGACTAAAAAAGCAAACAAGGAATCAATATCAAATCTGCCCTAAGCAATCATTTTCCAACCACAAAGCCTGCCACGTTACGCATTAATTAGGCAAAATAATGTTTGTGCTAATCCCTCTTCATCGTTAACCAACCATATGTGATAACGCCAGAGGCAGAGCACCTCTCGTGCCAATAGAACTGCTTAATCCATGCGTCACTCCCACAATACATCCAAATTGCCAAATTGCTGTTATTCTACCCTTTGAAAAACCTCTATCCAGTAACACAGGTGGGAGATTAATTTGCGGTGGACATAACATGCGTAGAAATGATTTAATTATAAATGTTTAGTTTCAAACATTTGGGTGTCTGGGTAATTACATAGTGATGATAAATATATAATAAATAGAAAGAAAAGCGACATATACTTCTCTCCGCCAGCTGTAGGGTAAGGCTCAAGTGGAGTAGAACAATGTTTCTGGAAATAGAAAGAAAGGCTTAAAAGAGAGTCCCAAAAGGGGGGTAGACTGACATTCAAAGGGATGGGGAGGTCCTGTCCTGGTTCTCTGGACCGGAAGGCAGAAACTGCCAAACTTAATTGGCCACAAAGAGCTGGGTCTTTCATCTTTCAATGAATCATAAAGAAAAAAGGTGGATGAGATAAACCAATGAAGAAAGTGATGATTATCCACAACTCTTGACTTTTTTCTCCTCATATTAATGTCCCTCAAACAAAAGATGCTTTTTATTAGGTCATGATTTCTCTCAGATGGGGAGTCTCCATACCCTTTTGGGGTTTCATGCAGGAATACCTTTACTTCACTAATGGGGTATTGGGTCAGCTGTGAGGTAAGAAACAGCAGGTTGCTAAGGTTTGCATCACCGAGTTCTGACAGTTTATTCCATAAAGATGCCCTCAGACGAGGTCGTCGTAGGTAACTTGTTCACCTAAAATTCATATTCGCACATGCTTAATGGCGAATGCAGTATATTATTATTTATATATGTGTGTGTGTGTCCTACACAGCACCCCAGAAAAAACTTCCAGCTCTGTATATACTATATATATAGCGCATACACACAGGGCCGAGAAAGAAATTTTGTATACATACAGTACCTGTTCATGATGGTCAAAAACGAATCTCTAGTCTGAGCCTTGGAAACGATTATTCGGCTACAATTAACCCATGGCATGACTAACAAAATTTTACTGGGGATAGAACAAGCAGACAACAAACATATAATTATCTCTGCAACTAAGCTGATAACTTACATAATTTCAACCTCATTCTTTTGTAATTGCTGCAAGTTTGACAGTCCCTAGTCCCCATCCACATGCAGTATTTGACCATTATGGTCCAACGAATGCCTGCTCAGATACAATTAACGGAAGGCATATGAGTAACAATTTTATTTTTATATTTAGTTGAATACCCCACATTTCCTGGGACTAAAACAAGCAAACAAATATTGCATTAAAAAATAAAAAAATATATAAATTATCTGTGTCAATGTTATGAGAGCTCATCCGATTTCAATTTTAAGACTGCGATGAGTTTGTTGTAGTCCCCAGTCCTATCCATATTATCTTGCATAAAAAGTAACCATCTCCAATCATTTTATTTTATATATTGGATAAGGATCAAAGGCGTGATCAGCGACGACAGAAATTTCAATGGCTGTAGCAGTGATTTGGTTAGAAAATTCGGCTGGTTAAGCATGCTGAAAATTACACATAGCCAACCTCAAGACTAGTCAAACACAGAGAAAACACATTATTAGTTAATTCCCAACTACCATAAAGTCTTGATTGCGACTCCTGTAGTTTTCCACGTGTAGTTAACCTAATCTATTGGATTGCCCTTATCCACTGTCAAAATAGCCATCCCACGGTTTCTCCTGCTTTCCAACAATGCCTTCTGCCTAACACAAATTATTCACTCAGCAAAATCACAAGTTCACCAGGCCTCAAGACTAATGCACATATCTGATATCTTAGTGGATATTGATAACCAAGATCCCCACCTTGAAACGGGGTATACTTAATTAATTCATGTAATTTGTTGACAAATGATAGTCTCAAATGCACATTAGGCGAGATTATCTCATTCGAGTATTTTATTCAATAGATTAGCTATATAAACTACTGAATTTAAAAAGAAAAAATAGTGGCTAGATTAGATATTCAAGCTGCACATGGAATTGAGAAATTGGAATTCGATTTTTGAAGCTCAAACTAGATAAAGGGCATGGTCACGTAATGGCAACACCTCTATTTGTGGAGATTTAAAATGCTTTTCCACATCCGAACTCGATGAAATGTTGTAAAATGAACCATGTAGTGTATGTTTTCTGCTGCATCATCACCTACTGGAATAAGTTATTGAAAAATGTCACCAAATGTTGACTTGACCTAGAAATCATGGATTATAATTCCCTACCTTTCATGGAGCAGCCTTCATATGTATATAATATTTAAATATATCAAAAGCATGAAGAATTTAAGGCTTGTATAGCATAAATCACGCACAATATGAAATCATTTCCATTATATATATATATATATATATATTCAATTTTTCTGTAGATAGATTTTATGCAAAAGAAAAAATGGAGAAATTAAGATCATGATGTTTACCTCCTTCAGTAGTCATTCACATAGTAACTACGGGCTACTTTAACAATTGGAAGCCTCTTTCATATCCCAATTTGATGTCAAAGAACTTCGTCAGATGTGAATCATCTTTAGCCATGTCACAGACATGTCTGGAACTTGATCTCGTGTTCTTTTAATCTTTTTCATTGTAACACAGATGTCCCAACACAGGGTGGGCTCCACCTCTGTTCCAATGTTAAAAGCATGTTCGACATGTCGCAAGCTGTATACAGAGAGGCATAATTGCCATCTGCTCATTTGCTTTTAACACAGCTCCAAGAGAAATCATACAAAGCAATGAAAATCTGATCAGCACTATAATTAGAGTCCAAAACAAGAAACCCAGTACCAAAACTGACTAAGAGAATAAAAGTGATACCACTAATGTTCATTGCCTCCATTCAGCTGATCAGCAAAATCAACTATAAGTCCAATTGCAACCTGATGATTTTCATACACATAGTTAAACTAGCTTATGATTTTCTTGATATAAATAAAAGTACTCCTATAAAAGATTTAAGTCTTTGGTTACTAGAAAAGAATATAATGGAATGGATTAAAAAATCATGACAACAAAAAATTAAATCACCCTTTCCTCAATGAAAAGCATGATAAAACTCATTAATATATGCTACAAATGTGGAAATCATCACACATTTCAAAAATCTCATAAATCATGATTCTCAACTCCATAAACTAAATTACCCCTCTCTCTTATCAATATACTCACCTATTCCTTTTGATCATCTTATTTTTACCTTTATTTTTTCAATTCAATCCATTTCATTCCTTGCCAGTAAGCAAATGTGATCTTATTGATTTACAGAAGGCACATACCTGGCCAGGGACATAAATGTAAGCTAAGGAAGACTAGAGTTCTTTGCGGGGAAAAAAATCAATATGTTCTCAAAGAAAATAGAGGGAAAGAAAAAACTTCATTATTATGCCTTAGATGTTGAAGAAACTAGTATAAAGCTCAAAACGTGTAGATTTACCATCCAATCTTCTGGGGCAATTCCTTCTGCGCCTACATATGCCTAAATTTTACTTACAGATTTTAGGCAGCAAGTCCGTGCAAGTAATTATAATGGTAACTAGGTTTGATCCTCCATAATATACAGCATGGCTCTGAAATTTATATTCTAATGTCCAAACTAATGAATATCCATGATACACGTGTTCAGCTCTAATATAAGAATATGCACTAAGGTTAACCATAAGACAGGAACAGGAAAATATAGATTGCATGTCATGGCCTGTCAAGTGCTGTATAAGAATTTACAAACATCATATATCTTGCTTATGGTAATTGAAGTCTGGGTATACATAGAGAAGATGCTATGCACCTTATGGATATCCTATGAACTTGATAAGATTGGTAAACAACAGTGAAAATCGTCAAGGACAAAACCGTGTCATTGGGGACCAACTGCAACATGCGGCTCTACTGATCCCAAAAAGAAAAACCCCTCTCTCTTTTTACTCTCCTGATCTCGGGTTGGCGAAGAAAATCTTTCTCCTTCTCTGGTTTATTAGGTATATCCTTGATATTCTTTCTTAATCTAAGAGAATCACTCTCTAATTTTTTCCACTCTAAATCAGTCATCTGGTCCTCCGCTACCTGTTTTCCAGAAAGCCAAGCTTGTAGCATTTCATTTGTTTTTGGTTCTGGGAGGAAGCCTTTCTCCTGCATCTCATTATAATATTTGTATGCTTCTTCCAGCTTTCCATTCAGAAATAGCCCATGAATCAGTACAATGTAAGAGCTACGATCAGGGTTGACTCCACTTTCACTCATCTCACTCCATAACTTAAAGACAATATCAAGCTGTTGCCATCGACTAAACTTTCTTATCAACATTAGATAAGTCTCAGTGGTTGGGTAGCAGCCCTGTTCCCTCATCTTGTTCAGAAGCTCAAATATTTCTTCCTTGGTCCTTAGGTTACGGAAGAAGGCATGATAAGTCCGAATAGTAGGGGACAGACCCCGCTGCAACATCTCATCTAAAATTGCTTTAGCTTCATCAATTTTGTGGGCTTTGCATAGAGGACCAATTAAGGAATTGTAAGTAACAGCATCTGGAGAAATGTTGGCATCTTCCATTGTTCTCAGGAGATTGACAGCTTCTTTCACAAACCTACCCTTTGCGAGAGCATGAACGACTGCATTATAAACTTTCCTATCTGGAGTGACCTTTGTTTTCTTCATCTGGTCAAACAGCCTGAATACCTTGTAAAGTTTAGAAGCCTTTGAATAGCAGGACATGATACTTGCATAGGAGACAACATCATATTGGATTCCTCTCTTGCCCATCTCCAGCCAAATTCTCTCCGCTTGACGTGGGCTAACAATTACATTACACCATCCATTTAGAATAATGTTAAAGCTTTTGGTGTTGAACGGGAATACATTTTTGTTGCAGAAAAGAAGATGCTCAGCATCTTCCACATTCTTGTACCGACAAAGGGAAGAAAGAAGGCCTTGAAATTCTTCCATTCCAACTTGAAAGTTGAATCGTTTATAAGCATAGAAAGTACTTATAGCCTTTCCAACATCACGAACAGCACAATATCTCCTAATCATAATCAAGAGAGTTTGACGGGTGACAAGAGACGGGCCAGTACTACCTTGTCTCATTTCCTCAATTAAGGTCCAAGCAGTATCAAACTTCCTCATTTTACCAAGGATATGAATCATGGAGTGGTACTCGCGAACAGAATGAACATAATTCGGTTGCTTGCCTGCCCACAGGAAAAAAGTGAAAGCCGCTTCCCAATCATTCCTAATTCTTGAAAGAACCTCCACAACCAACTCTGATGATACAGTAACATTGCAGTGCTCGAGATTAAATTTAATTTCAGATGGTCTATAACCTGCTGCTCGTAATATGTCCAACATGGTTTTAACATCTCGGGCAAGGCCATCATCCCTTAGGCCCAACTGACTAAGGTGGTTATGATTATTCTTGTCAAGGTCATCCAACTCCTCCTCCTCATGACCGCCTGAAGTTTCATCAAAACCCAGAGTTGAGGCATCAGTTGACACTCCAACCTTTGTGGTGCGGGATGAAGAGGAAAACAGGACTGAGAAACCAAATTGTGGTGGAGCCGGAAAAGCTGCAGACCCTGAAGGCTTCGAGACATTGAGAGCAGCGGTCGGTGGCTGCTCAACTATACGACTGTGATTGCCAGAGTATAAATTCTGACGGATGAGTAGGGCAACAGAGAAAACAGATAGATTAGATCTAATTCGGATCATGTGCCCAATTCAGTATAGAACACCTAAACTGGTTGATGATGAATAACAGGCGGAGCTCACAGCTATCCATTGGAATTGGAATGCGATGGAAGGGAAGTAAGTAAAAAAAAAAAAGTATCCATATGTAAATCACTCCAAGACCAACTGACAATATCACTTTCGTCGATTCTAAAACCACTGAGCATAAGCTGTTTGTGAAAATGCCCAAACGAAAAGAATTTCAAATGAATGATCGATCAAATACAAATACATAAGATGTGCGGGAATGTGTCCGTCGTGCCTAAGAGAACAACAAGCGTTGTTGGATGCTTCGAAGAAACAAACCTCAATCTTCGCCGGCGAGGGATTAAGGCGGGTGCCGCTCGCTGCAGAGGCAGGTCACAGGTTAGGAGCTCTTCAGTTAAAAAAAAAAAAAAAAAAACATTCGACCACGGTCAATATTAAACAATTTTGTTAAATAATAAAATTAATGAACGGTGAGGATGGGAGAAGTGGTGGAAAAGGGACGGAAAAAAATGGAAAGATCCTGGTGCTCAAAAAGTACCCTTACTCATGAAAGAAATAGGAATGGCTCTTGGGTCCATTGCCCCATTACACTGACGCTGATCAACGCTTTTTCTCCTGTAATTACACACGCTCAAGCTTAAAAGTTAAACGGAAATTTGCTCGAAAGACTTAACCACTAAATTTATTGCTGAAAAGGCTATGAGATATTAGGTTCTTTGCTGCCAATATTTTGGTGAATAAATATCTTATATGTCTTTAATAGTTAAAAAAAAAAGTCAAGCAAAATTTTTCACTGTCAATATATCACATAAGGTATTCTGGTGTCAATTTATTGAATACTAAAACATAAGGTCTTATAGTATCATTATGTAAAACAAGGCTTTTTAGTGCCAATATATTTGCATCTAATGTGTACATACGAAAGTTTTTTATATATGATGAAAGAAATGTTGTATATCATAAAAAAAAATCTACATTTGCAAAAGAGCATTGCATTTGACAAGAGAGTATTGTATTTTATGGAAGAAATTTATATTTGTTAGAGAGTGTTGTATATGCAAGAGAGCATTGCATATGATGAAAAAAATGTTGCATATGAAATAAACTTGCATTTGTTAGAGAGTGCTATATATGATGAGAGAGTGTTATATATTTAAGAGAGTAGCTATATATAATGAAAGAAAAGTTGCATATAGTGGAAAAAATTTGTATTGGCAAGAGTGTTGCATATATTAGAAAATAGTTGCATATAATGAAACAAATGTTGTATATCATGAAAAAAAATTTTTACATATGTGAGAGAGTGTTACAAATGTAGAAAAGTGTTGCATACGATAAGATAAATCTTGCTTATTATGAAAGCTTATTGCATATAAAAAAATGGATCATAGCCTTTGTTTATTCAATTTTTATAAAAACGTAAATAAATATTTTAAAATTTTTCTTAATTTTCATGAAAACACAAATGGATACTCTAAAATTTTACTTAATTTTTATGAAAATACTGATAGACAAAAATGAAAATGCAAATGAATCAAAGCATCTATCGTTTCAATTTTCATAAAAATGCAAATGGATATTCTAATTTTTTTTTTCATTTTTCATACAAACACCCATGAATATTCTGAAAAAATATAAACAAAAAAGAAACATAGTGATATAATATGGGATAATTATTAATTAAATAATTAAGATTAATTTAAGATATTAAAATTATCTATTAACAATATTCAAATAAGGATATCTATCCATTAAAATTAGAATTTATTATTTTATTTTATTGTTATTTTAAATATCGATATATTTAAGATTTGAATTAGATTTAAGATTTAGATTTGAATTTAAATTATTATTATTTTATTATTTTTAGAGCTTTATAAATAAGTTAAATTTTTTATTTGTATTTAACTTTGGAATATTATTAAATAAGAGTTTTTAAGAGTTTCAATCTTCTTTCTCATTTTTTCTCTCTTCCTCTTCTTTATCTCCCCTCTCCCATTCCCCTTTTACATCACATAGCTTCTAGCTACATCATTTTCTTTAAAAAATTGTATCATATCTTAAACATTTACTGAAACGTTGATGGCAACCTCTATTGCTTTAGATCATTACAAGAGCAATTTATCAATCCATTTTCCAAATCCCATAAGAATGTTGTCATGCACTTATTGACTTTTTTTAGTCTTGAAAACCTTAATCCACCAATGAAACTCATAAAGTTGAGGCTGAATCCATATAAAGGTTTGCTATTCCAATAGGTATAATTGTATTTGCATTCATATCCACTCTTGCAATTACTCCCAATAGGCATAAATGCAAACACGCTTGGTAGCAGATGAACAGCCTTCAATTTATTGCCCAAATAACATTATTAGCAACAAAACACATGATTAATTTATAGAAACTAACTAATGAACCATGGACTTCTTTCACAATCATAGCCCACTTCATGTGATAATGTAAATCACTGCCTTCCCTACATACTCATAGAATGGATATTGTAGAATAATCACTAACCTTTTCCACTACTACCCAAAGCACAACATCACATAAAAAATGAAACCAAACCTCATATTGGTGATATCTCTGAAGCAACATTGAGAATAATGTGTATATAAGGAGCATTTTGCATTTTGATTTTCGTCTTGGTCAAAATTCAGATTGTTTTTCATAATCTTACATACTCAATGAACAATCGAAAATCAATATAATAGATTAATGATGGCAATCAATGGATCCAAATAAGAATAAAACAGACTACCACACCTCCATCTAAATCTCTTATGGAGCTTAATTGGTCCAATTTCAACATCTTGATCCTCTCCTCGCTTGGTGGTGTACTACTGCAAGTAACTCTCTGACATATAATCCGCACATTACTTATTGCTGCCTATATATATATCGATCAGTGCTGAATAAATCAATGCATCATCATTTGACAAAAAGTCTAAGTTTGAATTACAAGCCAAAACAAAATAATTCATTAAAAAAAATAATAAAGCAAGGCAAGGAATGAATAAACGTGTGCATACTTGAAAGAACAATTGCCACCAACGCCATTGACAGGGGAGGAGGGGTGAGAGATGAAGCTGAATAGCAAGAGAGCGATAACCAGTAATAAGAGAGCGACAATTGAATCAAGGTGCCCCAAAATAAGAAGTGGGTGGAGTCGAGTGGGAAGAGTGATAATCAAATTAATGTTTTTGTTTTTGCCACTAGCTTTGAGAACTTCATTATTGGCAACATCTCTCAAGGATGAATTGAGAAGAAAAGGGAAGATCAGGAGGGATTTGGGGGTGGGGTGCAAGAAAAATTGGAGAAAGAAGGCAGTGAGGAAGAATAAGACACAACTTGAACACCACAGCCTTGTCCAGGATCATAAGTAACGGTAGAGGAAGAGGAGGCACGGTGTGCAAGGTCATGATCGACAGCGAAGAAGGAGGAGCTGCAGGTGACGCCGGTGTTATAGAGGGAGAAGCTTGTAATTGTGGTCAGGGCATTTTGGCAATATGACTACCCAGCTTTACTCTTCTAAAAGACCTCAATCCTTAAAACAAATTCTGAACCTTTTGGGAGAATAAATTTACTAGTCAAGTTTTTTTGAACAATTTTTTCAAAATTAAAACCTCGTGTTTAGATTTGTGCCCAAAAAAAAAAAACGTCATGTTTAAATTGCCATTAGTCATTCCAAGATATATATTGAGGGATTACTAGTCACTTTTTCCAGTATATATTGCTTCCTTAATTTTGCTTTTCTTGGCCTCCCCTCTCCCCCTCCCCAAAAAAGTATCCCTACAACTAATACTTGTAAAATTAATTTTTCAAAAAATTTAAACATCATTTAAAAGGCTGTGCTCTCTCTTTAGCAATGCTCTCCATATACATCTTTAGTAATGGAACGGAATAATATTTAAAGAGTTTAAATTGTTACTATTTATATCACACCCATTTGATAATTCTCGACTTTTCTTTTGTGTGGCTTGTTGATTGTGCCCTTATATTTTAAAAAATGTTAATTAAAAATAAAAACCCTAACATTTTATTTCAAAGTTATTATTTGATAAATATTTTTAAAAATCACTTTATTTTTTTGACCACTTTTTTCTCTCGACTATATTTAATTATTTAATTTTATGCTAAAATTCACTTTCAGCTATTAATTTATTTAATTACAATTCAGTTGTCTAATTCTATCATAAAATTTATTATTTTCTAAATTGTACGTTTGTGCAATCTTTTCTAATCCAACTGAAGTTTAACAATAAATATTGTTTATTTCCTAAGAAACATATAAAACTTGAGGGAGAATTACACAAAAGTCCTACTTAAGACAGTTAATTAATTCTCCCAACCTTTTCTATTAATTATTTTTTTTGGGTAAACAGTGGGGCAACAACCCAAGATATTAATTATTTTAATTAAATCGCAATAGAGGAAATTTTTTTGAATAATTTTTAAAATTTAAATCAAATTGAAATAAAGTAAAAATAAAGAACAAAAGAATGAACTTTTATCACGAATCAAAACCATCCACTCAATGAACCAACAAAAATGACACGGTATTGCTATTTCCTCATTCCTAAGACCATATATATGAGCTGATTGAATCGAATGAGTCTTCGAGAGCTGCAAATCTGATCATCTGTGAAGTACAAATGAAATTTAATGAAGCTATAGATCTTTTCCAACTATTCCAGAGATGCACCGCCAATTGCAATCTCAGTTCAGCCCGACTGAAATTTCTGACCATCCAAAAATGGCAGCATTTCACCTCATAGACTTTTACGTGAAAAATAAACCTGCGCCTCAAGATTCCGGACAAGTAATCTAAAGTGAAGATACGGCTTCTATAGCACTGCCTAATGGCCATGCTGCTTCAACGAGAGAATCCTGATATTTTACTTTCTTCACCAGTGTAATCTCTTGCCAGGGATCTAGGCCTGCAGACAAATGCAATCAGTCAGAGCAGGAAGATGGGCAATCAGTGCTCAAATTTTGTTGAGAACATCACAGGTATTCAACTATCGGTGCAAAACCTACCAAATCCATCAACAAGCAACGTATACTGATATACAAGATCCATGCATATGAACGGAAGATTCCCCTCCTCAACGCTTGGATAAGTGGATTTAGCATCCTCAAGCTTCGTTTCACAAGCTCGCTTCGCTGCATCCTCGAAATCCACAGGATGAACTTTGGCGACAGGTAAGTTTGGATCAGCAATACCAGCCTAAGAATAAAATTTCTTATTAGCAAAATATAGCATAACCATGCTACAAGGATTAAAGGGTAGATGCGCTTTCAGTACTGGTTCCATGATCAGAGAAAATAATAAAATACCTCAGCAGCCCGGTCAAAGAAAAATGAGGCGACAAAAAGATTTTTCTGACCATCTCCTCCTCCACCATTCCATATCCCACCAAAAGTGCACTTCATATGCGTGCATGTTGACTCATTAACTTTGAGAGCCTTGAAAACCACACTTTTACAGTCATTCAAGCTTGCGCCAGTACGGGAGGCTGAGGCCTTATATGACTTTCCTCCATAGCTGTAAAACCCTAGCAAGTAGGAAAAAAATACGCCTCTTTTGCATTATATGCTACTAATTGTGAAGAAAATACCTAATATGCAAATTTCCAACGATTCAGTTCTCAACACTAACTAAATTATTATGGGGAGGGGTCCCGGCATTGAAAAACCATAGCTATGCAGAAAGGAGAAACTATATTTACCATCAAACCCAGATAAGATACAAGGATTGTCAGAATCTTCAGAAACCTTTAAAATCTCTGCACGAGCTGCTAGTAATCCATAACGCAAGTAACTGAAAGCAAGATGTTCAATCTCTGTTAGCCATGGAAAATGGCAGTACCTGACTGTCTGTCAATCTATAACATAAATTATATGAATATTCTTGCCAAAGACAACAAATGTGGGAGGTTGTTAATTCTCCCTGAAACTGTCATATCATAGCGACTCTCATACTGGCATATCTTAAATCTAGAGTAAGAAGGAAACCTGTGGACATAGAGGTAATACTTCCTTCCCCTCAAGAACATCTCCCTAATGTATGGATCCTCCCCATCTGCTAGTTTGGGAGCCTTCACAGCATCAGTGTCTGAGATAGCATATGCCATTTGAACAGATCCACCACCAAGATCAACTACTCCAACTGTCTTTGAATATGTTTTTCCCAGGCTTCCCAGAAGATAGTTGATAGTCACCTAAAACAAACAAATGGCAAGATAAAGCTCCGTGGTTAATTTTTCAATAAACTATCAAAGAATAGTTTCTCATAAGACATGATTAAGGATAAATTGACTCTCTAGCCAAAAAAAATCTTGTGCCCAAAAAATAGAGACCAAATTTTTGAAAATTTGGAAGTATGATCGGTTCACATTGATATATAAGGAGTTTATCATTGAAAATTTAAAAATTTACAAGAAGTTTATTATTGATATACATTGGTATATCATTGAAAAATATAATAAACTAACCATAATACAAAATATAATAAATGTTAGGCTGTTTCTTTGATTTGGTTCTATAATATGAAATATATCTATAAAAGCCCCTATGCTTAATTTATTGTGAGACTTTAAGCTTCATTGGACTGCTCACAAGTCAAAGCTTATAATTAAGGATAATGCCCTACAATAACAACATTTATCATGGAAGAACAATTGACAAGAATTCTGATAGATACTTGGTTGTATGGGATACCAAATCCCATAAGTCCTATATTAGGTAGTATGGCAAGCTCAATGGCGTATTTAAATGGGTTAGTTCTCCTACCTCAATAGCTAGCTTTTGGGATAAGGTTTTCCATCCCACTTAGGTACTTATCAAATTCACATTCGAGTACTCCAAATGATCTAATGTACAATTAAGATTTAAGAATAACATGAAAGACTTTATGGCTAAGTTATTACCAATTAATTCTTTTCAACCCTTTTTCACATCGAACAATTGTTAGAACCAAGTAAAAAATTCTTTTTAATGAATCAATACAAGTTCTTCTAAAAGAGATAATTTTCTCTTGCAATAAAAATGGAAAATAAATAAAAATTCTGCTGCAAAAGGCTTAAGGAAGGCATTGTTAATAAAATGCAAATCTCTCTCCCACTCACTCAATCACTCACATTAAACGCACACTTGACCATCTTATGCTTTCAAGTTCAATAATCAATCATAACAAGTCTCGGATCAATACTAATAAACCTAAACTTTACATAGGCACTTAATAACTCTGAGGATTTTGTGACCTTTGATCAACCCCCACCTTATGGTGTTAAGGTGGTGGATGATGAAAGGAGATTATTTGAGAACACTACCTAGGTTGTAATCTTTTCACTTTATTACTATTTTCATTCAAAAAAAAAAAAGAGCTGCAATGTCATCCTTTTATTTGTTGGCAATGCCCCATTAGGTGATAGGCTGATGGCTGATGTGGTTAGTTTATCAACCATTGTTTTTCACACTAGAGTAGTATTACTACTTACTAATATCAATAAGTAAAATTTAAAATTTATGGGGAGCCATATTATTCACAAATCATAAACAATGGGGCCTCTCTCGGTATTTGTGCAGCTGTTTTTTTTTTCAAACTTTATTTACACATTTTATTGGGTTCCATACAATTTTGTTTTTATTCTTCCAATATGCCTCCACATATTTTAATAGGATTTAAATCTGAGGAAGACAAGTACAATTATGAAGAAACTTTTAAATTAATATATTTTCCATACATCATTGTAAGGGAAAAAAGAATAGTTGAGACTAAAATAGTATGGGAATATCTGAATTTATTGTAAATATTAGGATTGATTATTAGGGATATTCTAGCCTGATTATTAGCGATCTTTGTTGATTATTAGGAGTTATTAGCATTTATTAGTTTGTTTCTAAACTTTGTATATATATACTGGTTGTAATTCATACTTTAAGATCAATGAGAAACATTTTCTTCTCCTAAATTTAAGGTTTATTTTTTGGGATGGATCACATAGGGCTTCCTATATAGCACCTAAGGGCATTCATGTGGACCTTGGTGGAGCTTGTTTGGACTCTCATCGCCAGCCCCAAGGAGTTCAAGAGGTTTCGACTGGCCAAACACTGAAAAACAATGCCCAACAGCGGCACATGTGAGCTACATGCGCCACCACAACATTCTACACCAGTGCCGTTTGCACGGCGCTTGTTCCCCTGAGACAGGTGGCAACTGATTTTTCGATGATGATATAACATTTCCAGTCAAATCCTGTCCACTCCAGTGTCTAAGCACCCTTGTTTCGCATCTTCTTGATCATGTGTACTTGTTTCTTTACTGTGTTTGTATATTTGTAGGATTGTGGCTTTTGCACCCATTTTATTGTGAGAGTGTATTCCTATTTGCAATAATGTGGGTACTCTTGTGGGCTCTCTTGAATATAAGATGCACCATGTCTTGGTCTACACATATAGCAACAGTGGCAAAATGGGAGACCTTCCTTCAAGCTTTAACAACGTCACAAAATAAAATAATATGGATTGTTGATTCTGGACCTCAAATCATATGACTAACTGTCACTAGTTATTTACCACTTACACCCCGTATGCTAGGAATATTAAAGTAAAAATTGTAGATGGCTCTTTAGCACTGATCGTGGGAAAAGGGAGTGTTCAAATTTGAGACTCTATAGTGTTGCAATTGTACTTCATGTGCCTAAGCTTGATTGCAATTTACTTTTGATTAGCTAGTTGACAAAGCAATCACATTGTCATGCTAAATTTCCCCCATCCCATTGTGTTTCAGGACCTATCATATGGAGCAACAATCGGAAGTGCTAAGGAGTATGAGGAGCTCTACTATTTTGAAAGTATCCAACTGAGGGAGTACCTTATCGATAGTCGGTAACTTTGCATCTACCTCTAAAGTTAATGACTTTATGTTGTGGCATAAGAGGATAGGTCATCCTAATTTTCATTATCTTCAACGATTGTTCCCAACTCTATGTCCCAACCTGATATTAATGGCATTCATTGTGAAGTGCGTGAACTTGCCAAACACCATAGAACGTCATTTCCCAGAGCCAAATGCACACCCACCAAACCTTTCATAACTATTCATAGTGACTTGTGGGAACTATCTCGTGCACCCAGTTGCACTAAAACATGGTTCATTTCCTTTATTGATGACTACACTCGTGTTTGTTGGGTTTACCTTGTACGAAACAAGTTTAAAGCTGCATCCACATTCATGAATTTCTTTAACACGACAATAGCACCGAGTATTTTAACCAATCTTTGAGTACCTTCTTCCAAGTACATAGTATTGTGCATACCAATTCTTAAGCCTATACGCCTCAATAAAATGGGGTTGCCGAAAGAAAAAATCACCATATCCTTGACGTTGCTAGAACACTCATGTTTACTCGTAATGTGCCTAAGTTTTATTAAGGGGATGCCATTCTGACCGCAACTTACCTCATCAACTATATGCCCAATTGGATCTTATCCTTTGAAACTCCTCTCCACAAACTGCAAAGTAATTTCTCCACATTTTATTTCAAAACTACTCTTCCACTTCGTGTGTTTGGCTGCATAGCCTTTGTCTAAAACCACCAAAGCACTAAACTTGAATTTCAAGCCATCAAATGCATATTCATTGGCTATTCTCTTAATTAAAAAGGATACAAACGTTTTGATCCCGTTACAAAACACATATTCATCAGCCTTGATGTCACCTTTCATGACGCTACTCCATTCTATCCCAATTCTTCAATTCATGGGGAGAGAATAGGTGAATCTCAGACTTGGGAACAAGAACCTAACAAAGAACTAGTGCTTCTTGAGCTATGGTTTGAACCAATTGAAGTATTGAACCATTACTACCACCAACTTTTGAACCATTACCTTCATTTGTACCTTTACCTACCCTTCTAACAACATCTCCTCTTATACCACAACTTAAGGAACACAAGAAACCAAGAGCAGATGCAGAAAGACCACAAAGAGAAGAACTATCTGTTTACACTCAAAGAAGGATACTGAAAGACAGTGACCAACTTGTGTTTGAAGCACCAAGAGAGTTGAAACTAGAGGTAGCTCCTAAGGCAGAAACTCTTGGAGACTTAGATGATACAGAACGAGTAAGTAAATTCACTAATCTTGATCTTCCTATTGCTATGAGGAAGCAATCGTGTTCTTGTACTTTTCATCCGATAGAGAGGTTTGTCTTATACAATGCACTTTCTCCCCGATATCGGGCATTTGTTACTAATCTTGATAGTACCTGAGACTATACAGGAAGCCTTAAGCATCCTTGAATGGCGAAGTGCTATCATAGAAGAAATAAGGGCCCTAGAAAAGAATGGGACATGGGAGCTGGTTCAACTACCTAAAGGAAAGAGAACGGTGAGTTGTAAGTAGGTGTTCACACTAAGATAAAAGGTTGATGGAACTCTTGACAAGTTGAAAGCTCGCTTGGTTGTAAGGGGGTTTACCCAATGTATGGACTGGACTATGAAGAAACATTTGCTTCAGTGGCAAAATTGAATACAATTAGAGTTTTATTGTTTGTTGCAACTAATCTTGAGTAGCCCCTTCATCAACCTGACATAAAATATGCTTTTCTGAATGGAGAGTTGAAGAAAGAAGTCTACATGACTCTACCTCCTGGGTTTGATAAAGATAGGGAAAAACAAGTTTGCAAACTAAAAAAGTCTATACATGGCTTGAAACAATCACTAAGAACCTGGTTTGACAAGTTCTTAAGGGTTCTAAAGTCCAAAAGTTACAAGCAAGCCCTGTCAGATCATACAATGTTTGTTAAGATTGAGGGAAACAAGAAGTGCATTCTTATTGTTTATGTTGATGACATAATACTAATTGGAGATCACCTTGAAGAGATAAAGAGAGTGAAGATTGCCCTTGGCAAGGAATTTGAGATCAAGGATCTCAGAAAGTTAAAAATACTTCCTTGGGATGGAAGCTGCCCGATCAAGAAGAGGAATCTATGTTTCTCAGAGAGAATATATACTTGATCTCTTGACAGAGATAGGTATGTTGGGCTGCAAACTTGTTAAAACTCTCATTAAAGTTAAGAAACCAAAGAAGAAGCCTAAGGTAAATGAGGAATGTGAAGAAGAGGAGGAGGAAGCTGAAGAAAAGGAAGAAGTAGCTCATAAGGAGAGATATTAGGAGCTCGTAGGAAAAATGATATATCTCTCTCATACGAGGCCAGATATAACATTTGCTGTTAGTGTGATCAGTCAATATATGAGCTATCTAATGAAGAGTCTTATAGAGGCTGGCTACAAGATTTTGAGATATTTGAAAGGTACTCCTACTAGAGGTTTGTTCTTCAGAAAACATGAGCAAAAATCCATCGAAGTTTATATTAAAGCAAGTTAGGGTGGAACCTATAAAGATCAAAGATCAAAGATCAACTTCTAGCTATTGCTCATTTGTGTGGGGGAATTTAGTTACATGGAGAAGCCAGAAGCAAAGAGTTGTTTCAAGAAGCGATGTTGAGTTTGAATTGAGAGCTCTGGCCTAAGGAATAACGGAGGAGTTATGGCTAAAACGTGTCTTAAATGAAATACAAGTTGAAACAAGCTCACCATTGAAGCTCTACTGTGATAATAAGGCTGCCATAAACATGAGCTTAAATCCAGTACAACATGACAGACCTAAACATGTTGAGATAGACCGACATTTCATTAGAGAAAAAGTAGAAGAAGAAATTCTATGTTTAACTTATTTGCCTACAAAGTTGCAAGTAGCTGATGTTTTAACTAAAGGGTTACTTAGACCTGCATTTGAGAATTGTGTAAGCAAGTTGGACATTATAAGCATCTATGATCTAATTTGAGGGTGAGTGTGAGAATATTTGAATTTATTATAAATATTAGGACTGGTTACTAGGGATATTCTAGCCTGATTATTAGGAATCTTTGCTGTAATTAAGAGTTATTAGTATTTATAAGTTTGTTTCTAAACTTTGTATATATACTGGTTGTAATTCATACTTTAAAATCAATGAGAGAAACATTTTCTTCTAAATTTCCACAAATAGCACTCATCATGCGTACCCAAAAAAAAAAAAAAAAAGCACTCATCATGTACTTGGTTGAGACGGCACTACTTGGCCACGTCACCAATTAAACCCCACTCCCCTTCAAAAAACAATGAAATCTAACTATTTGGCCCAATTCACTCTTTCTTAACCCTTGAAGGCCTAAATTGACTGAGTTAAGACTAATAATGGAAGGGACTGATTTCTTCACATTTTAGTGTGGAAATTAATGACAACTTCTACATCAAATTATTTATAGCCATGTAAAATGAAACGTTATACAGGGACCACATTACACCTTATGAGAATTTACAATTATTACAAGTAAGAATTAAATTGGCACAACTTTCAAATCCCCACCTAAAAAAAGAAAAAGAACAAGGAGAAAAGCTGACACGATAAAGCTCAGGTGATAAATTGAGACCAAAATCATCCTACAGAACTAAAAATAAAAACCAGGCCAACAAAGTGAATCGTTTAGTTCTTTTCTTTTTTCAAGGGGAAATTGCATTTATCCACCCTAGCTTTTGCCCTTGATTCCAATGTCCACTCAACCTAAAAAAATTGCAATGGAAGCCCTGATCTTTCAATTAACTCATGAAAATAAAATGCACTCTTTCCAATGTAATTCCCCATTTTACCCTCTCTTCATTCATTGATGATATCACCCAAAAAATGCAGTGATTCCATCCCCTTCTTAATCTTCCTCACATCAATGATCCATCCCCAATACATTATTTAAGGGCAGCTGATATGGAAATGGTGGTATTTTATTAGGATAACCACATAAATGCAACAGACTGAGAGAGGTAAAATAGGAGTTCATTATGACTCAATAATAAATCAAACAAAAATTGAAATAAAACAAGGTACACATCACACAGGTGTGCAATATTTTTCAAACAAACTTACTTTTGGGGGGGGGGCAGGATTCAATAATCCTAACTGATAAAATTATAAACCATACCCATTGATAAGCACCTTCTTGGGTTCCATCCAGTACCGTAACTGCATCAGCCTCAGATTTTAGGGTGCTTCTTTCCCTAAGTAAATCCCTAACCTAAATTAATAATTTGAAAACCTTCAAAGTTAGCATAGCGGTTATAGCCTCCTAAACATCCAACATGATAAGATGTAACTATACTCACTGCTTGCAAGATTCTATCAGAAGCATCTCCTTCCAAAGCCCTCAAACCTGCCGTTGCCTGCATTAGCATAGAAATTCAATTATCCTCCAGTAACCCCGATGTAAAACGAATATATTTTGAAACAGCAATAGTACTATTGGTAGTGGCAAAGGGACGAGATTTACCCACCCCGACTTTAACGGGAGTTTTTGGACGTAACTCCCGGGGAACAACACTTTCTGCTTTGTCTAACAGGGAAATGAGGGAACCGGCGGCCTCCTGGGGATTCTGAGCGTATGCACTCAAACCTGGTTTTATCTACAATAGACCAATTAAGGGAGTCAGCAGTAAAGAGAATGATAAATGATCATTGACGCAAACAAGTGCAAATTGCGAAGGCACAACAGACATAACGATGGCACCTGCTCAAAAAGCTCAAGATCTTGGCCAATGTGAACGAGATCTAAATTGTGGTTAAAATGGAAAACATGTACACGGCTTCCAGAACTACCAGCATCGAAGATAACGGCGTAGGAATTAGAGAGTTTCTGGTCGGGGTTAATTTTACGATGAGTGAGAGCATAATCCTGAATGAATTCGTTGGAAGAGCTTGCAGGCATTAAGTAGAGTACAAAAGTGATGAGAAGGAGTGCAACGGAGACCACCAACAAAATGCTTCGGAACCTGTAGATCTTATCGGAGAAAGACTCTTGCCGACCAGGGCGCTTGAGCATTTTGCTAGATTCGAATTCGGGCAGGTGCTGATCGGCGGAGTAAGACGGTGGAGAATTATTGCCCTGCCCTTCAAAAAGATCAGCCGCAGATGGCGATCGGTACCGGATCTGACCGTTCCCAGTGGCAGGGGGACCCTTCAACTGCTTGGGCTCTGGTAGCGAATCCAGCTCTGAGTCTTGAGGTTTTCTACAAAGTGATGGAAAATGATCTATTTATGAGAATTGAATAACCTGAAAAAGACGAGCATGTGAAAACGTCGTCCAAACCAATGCAATCGATGCGAGCAGACACCAAAAGAAAAATGCCCGTTGATTATGGGGGAAGAGAAGAAGATAGTGATGCCGACGATGAGGAAGAGATGAAGACAATGGCCAGTGAAAGAATTCAAGTTTTTAACTCTCTTTCCCTGTAGTGAGAGAAATGTTCTTTGTGTGTCAGTGTCCGCGCCCTCGAATTTGTTACATGTAAGATGTAACAGTAAATTGTGATGAAAGAAACCGAGTCAGGTATCCAAGTTGGACTCGGATGCGCCCATTCCGGACCCGAGTTAACTTCCTGTTTCTTTCCTCTTTTTTTCCCTCGGAACCCGAGTTAACCACTTTACCTTTCCACGACGGCTTTCTCGTAACAAAAATTTAAAAACGGAACAATACAAAATAACAGATATTTAAAATTTAAAATAATAATAATAATAATAAGAAGAAGAAGAACGGCTAGTTGTAAACAGCCCCACGGAGCACTCCGACCAGAAACGAAACGTGTTGGGGGTTAGGGATTGAAACGGTGTATAAATTGCCATCACATTTTGGGCAACAAGGAGGGAAAATAACAGACCAGACAAGCCTGGCCTTCTGGGTGTAGTCACAGACTCACAGACAATTTTTTTTTTTTTTTGGTAATTTTTAGGACCTGGTTAAGAACGAAAATAACTAATTCTGGCATCGTGTCATACGTAGAATCACTCATTAAATATGTTACGCCATTCATTCCACAGGAAAAATCGTCATAAATTCTTAACCAATACAAAATACCCGAGGGTATTAATCAGCTAGAAAATATGTCGTAATTGGCAGGTCAGGTTGGCAGAAACGATCCAAGTTCAATGGTTAATTAAGTGTCTGTATCTGTGATAGATTGATTATTGACATTAGAGTTGAGTCCCATAAAAAGGTTCAAAAGGATATATATATATATAAAGCATGAATTCAGAACAAATATATATTGGCAAAACATAACATGTTATTGAACGATCAGCTGATTGCTAGAGTCCCAACAGCAGCAAGTAGCAAGAGAGGTGAGAAGGAAGGAAAGATGGAAAAAGAAAGAAAGAAAGAGGTCCCAACCCAACGAATAAACATGGAGCTTATCAATAAATGAAGCTAACATAACCAGATCTGCCAGACCTCTTCAGGCTTTCTTCTGTTTCTCTACTGGTGCTGGTGGGGGACACAAGATCCGAAACACCCAAGCAGCAACTATTGCTCCAATGAAGGGGCAAATCCAGTAAACATAGAATTGGTCCCATGTATTGTGCCAGTTGTTTACATATGCCCAGCCAAAGGCCTGCAAACGCCAAAAACTCAGTTATTCATTACCCGTGTATGCATATACGTATATTTATGTATGTATCAGATCCTGAGGGAACGGACAGCATCGCATCAACTAATACTGATTGACCCAAAGTCAGACAGAATGAAAAGAAAAACAAAGGGGGAGGGGGGAAGGTTAAAAAGGGTTCTAAACTACTAATTAAACTGCAGGAGATGTATCCGGGAGTAATAAGAAATTTTGGGAAGAAAGTTGCAAGGCAGAGTGACACTGAAGGGCTGATGTCCACTATTAAGGGTGGACTTTTGGGGTGCTTAGATTCAAGCTAAAGCAATTTGCCTCTGCATTATTTACCTCTAGCTCCAGAAATAATACAAAGAATTTAAATAAATCACAGCTTAGTTGACATCACTAAAACAATATTTATTTCCAATGGGATCCGAAACGGACTGGCTGAAATATATTAATCACAATTATATCATCCATCAATTCAACATCAACATTTGTTGTAAAAATAAATCAATTAAGGTTGGAGCAACTCAAGCATTAAAAGAATGTTTACGGTTGGCAAAATTAAAAATCAAAAGAATGTTTAAGAGTAATATCAAATTTGAGAAATAAAATTTCTTAACATCACTGACAATGCTATCAGAAACATTATCTCTGGATCTTCTATACTTTACATATGTGGACTATTTAAAATTCATGGTTTAAAAGATGAGGAAGTTCCATTAAGGGAGTGGAGGAGAGGCAAATGTGATTGCCTTCAGACAAATAGAGAAATAGTATAAAGATAAAGAGAACTATAGTCAATAATTTTTGAACGGCTTAGTCACGTAATAAAATTTAAATAGCTCTAAGTTGTTCTTTTTCCCCTTTTTTCCTGAAAAGATAGTATGACAAGTGGATTTGGGTTATGTTGCACAAGAATATAATATCCTGTGCATAAACCGATATCATAGGTAGGTAATTATCTACCCCAGTTCATCATACTTCGTCAAGAAAGAATTGCAACTTCTATTGCATAAACAGACAGAATATGAAACACAACTTCAATTATTACATCATGGAGAAAATTCATCAAGGTTATAAAGTGATCAAGCATTTGTCCACAAAATTCACTGCTTCACACAAGTAGCAAAGGCAATGTCAATGGCATAGTAAGCTGTCACAAGACAAGCAGAAACTATTTAACCCCAAAGAAGTCAACTGTGCTTGGTAGAGTAGCTATAACTCTTTTCTTCAAGCATTTTCCTCATTTTGTCATTTCCCGGTTTTTACTCTCATTCTCCATCTTTGATTCAAGATCAGGCCTTAAAAAAAATAAATATTCTCACACGACACATCACAGAAAGAGAACTTTATTATCCTTATTTACAACTTCAAAACAAGACCGGTTGAACACCAGGACTCACCAAATCCTATTACCTTTACACCATATATTACAAGAAGCCAGGCCTGGATTATACCTGGATATACTATTCACAGGAACAAAGTTAAAATAACAAATAATTGAGGCATATAAAAGAGGGTAGAAGGAGCAAAAGAGGAATAGAAAGATAACATCGAGTATTGCCTTAGACTGATCTTCGTGATCATTAACGCAACACGAGGAAGGAGAGGGGAGTACACAAGCTAACCCCCTGATTTTCTATAAACTCAATAAGACTTGCACCTTTGGAACTAACAAATGTGTGACAGAGACAAAAGTGAGTTGTTGTCACGATCTATGATTATATATCGATACAAAAAATTGTCTCATGAATAGCAAGATGCAAATCCACAGCCTTTTTACTGCAAGTGATTAGTAGTGTTTCTTGAACAACAAAAGAGTAGGACCTATGTAAACATTGTTGTACGGAAATTGGAAAACATATTTATCAATATTTTACTATAGAACCCATATTGAATTCATATCACACCCTCCTACATTTAGATATCTTATCTCCCCATTTATCCCCATGGACGTTTACATGGGTGCCTTGCTTACTAACAAACTTCAACCCATCCTCCTACAACACGTTATTTCCATGTAACAAAAACTTTCAAAAGGAAGTCACACCATACATAACAGTATGGAAGGTTGGGACATGCAAGGTGAATACATCTATGAATGGTATGAAAGAGGGAAAAAAAATATAGACGGAATAAAATATTTTGAAAACAATGAACAAGGAGTCGCAATAGTAAAACAACAAGTCCCTTTTAAAGGTTATCAAACAATATTTGTATTACAAAATTCAGAAGCTAACGAGAAGATGTGATCACTCACATTGGCAGGATTCATGGAGGGCCCCGTGTAAGTAGAGCCAGCCATGACCAGAACCACGGTAGACACGGCCAGCAACCAAGTCTTCAACAATTCATTACGAGGGCCCCTGAGTATGATAAAAAGAACAGCCAGAGTGATCACAAATGTCAGAACCCCTTCAGCCATAGCTCCAGTATGCAAATCAACTTTCAACGATGGTCCTCCAATCATGTGCCTGTATTTCGGCGGTATCACCTCCAAAATTGCCAAAGCACCCCCCGCAGCACCTAACGCCTGTGAATCCAAAGATTCAAATCAGCTATCGAACATTTCAAAACACTCGTTAATTCACTTTGATATCTTAAATTTCCTCTAAGTGGGAGGACAAAATTAACGGAATTCAACCAAGGCAAGATTCAACCACATCAGCAAGGAAAAAAAAATCTAGAAATAACCTGGGCAGGAAAGCGGAGAGCCATGGAGAAAAGGGTGTCAGAGCCGAGACCAACGGCATAAAAGGCAGCAGTGCCGGTGGGGTTGAAGGTGGCACCACCCAAGACATTGCCCACGATGGTGAAGATAAAGACAAGGGTAAAGACAAGGAAAGTGGTGACGAAAATTGATGCGTAATTAAGACCATTGAAGGATAGATGCTGAAGACCAAGTGATGCTGTTATCGCGCTAGTGGCTAATCCAAGCGTGGATGCGCAGAAGACCCACATAAAGGTGAGCACTGCATCTCCAATCGCGGCCTTTATCGGACCAAGCATGTTGCAATATCGCTGCTTTTACCTTTTTCTCGCTCACTTTCTCGACTATTCCCGCTATTCCCTGAAAAGAGAATCTCTGCAGAAAAACGACGGGGTCAAAAGAAGAACGCTTTTTGAGGTCGCCCGTCCCTCTCTCTGCGTCAATTGGCAACAGAGGGAGAGGCTTAAGAATATTGGGATAAGCAAAAAAAAGCATGAATTGCCGTTCGATGGAGGTGTTATATAATATATTAATTAATAATAATAATAATGCCACTATTCGAGTGACTTACCTAATCCCCGGGGAGAGATGAAGGGTCCGGGATAAGTTCACCAACGAATGCATTTCAATCTCATACTTTTTAACCCCATAAAAAATAATTTTGATATCTACTCTAAATATAAATATATATTATATAATTTGAAACGGTAGGAAATCTGACTGCTTTTTTTTTTTTTTTCGTTAGAACTTGAAAGGAAATACATTTAAGTGCCGTCAATATATAAAAAGTTTATTATTTTCTAATCACGAATGATATACCTTTTTTTTTTTATCAACATCATAAATAATATACTGACTTGCTTCAGATTTCGTGTTTCGCGTAGGCATTCTTAACTGGTTAAGTATTAGTTAAGAAAATTTTTCAGAATTTATAATAAAAAGTACCTTCCATTTTACAAAATATTTGAGTTTCTTTTTTATATAAATAAAAGTTAAAATAAGTTGAGTTCTAAAAACTCATCAAACCAGTGAGTGCTTTCATATTTAAAAAAAAGTTAAACACATATTTACTGATTATTCACTAATACATCCCCCATGAAATTTGATCCCATAATTTCATAGCTTTTGAATCAAATACTTATCAGTTAAATTAAATTTTGTCAGGAAAATATATGATTTTCCAATGATTCATGGATGCGCGATCGGGATGATCGCCAACTGACTTATTTACTGACCACGCCTTCTAAGCTTGATTATCTTGGTTACATATGGGTTTTTTATTTATGATTTCATGATTTGATTATCTATTATGTTTTCAATCAAATGCGTTGTTTTTTTTTTTTACTTTTTAAAATGAAAATATTGTTGATGTTGAAATTTAAATTTAAAGTACTTCCTTGTTAAAAAATTATGGAATATTTTTAATCAAATTTTACTTTTCAATAAATTAATTAATTGTCTTTACTTTTCAAACTAAAATCATCTTTTCATATTTGCTTATCTTTACTATAGTATTTAACCTAAAAATAAATATAAAATGATTTATTTATTAAAAATACTTTAAAAAATATAATGATAATACCTTAAAATATTAAATATGTTTTATATTTTTTTAATATCAAACTCTTTAAAAAATACATTACATTTTTAAAAGAAGAGAGTAACTATTTAATGAATTGATTTAAAGCAATATTTTCAAACCACTGTTCCTTATTATACTCCCTTTGTTAGTTATTTTTTAATTAATATTATTTTTTCATATTTACTCATATTTAATATAGTATTTTACTTTAAAGTAAATATAAAATGACTTATTTATTAGGGGTACTTTTGATAAAAGCATACTCCATCCGTTCAAAAATGTAAGGCATTTTTAATCGAATCTCACTCTTTAATAAAGCAATTATCTATTTTCAAACTAACCCTATCTTTTCATATTTATCCCTATAAAATACCCTATAATAAATATAAAGTCATCATCAATAAGGTCACTTTTGAAGAAAAGGACAATAATTACACTTAAAAGGACTAAAAATACCTTACATTTTTTAACATCTAACTCCTAAAAAAATGTCTTATATTTTTAAACAGATAGAGTATTAATTACACTTTTTTATTAAACAAAGCTAGCATTCAAGACTTAATAATGATTACAAACGATTGGGTTTTCAAAGTAAAAACTTTCACCATCTGCCTCCTCCTGCTGAAGAGGTAGGGGTGATCAAAAGTAAAAAAATTACTAAGTAAGCTATGTAACATTTTAGCCAAGCCATCAACTAAAGAATAGTTCTAGTAACATGGGACAACATAATATTTCAATCTTTATGCAAGATACATCTACCTTCGTCAATGACGTCCTTGAAGGGGTGATTATCATCACAACCTCTTAGAAGCGGTTGGATAGCATCAATGCAGTCAGTGTGAACCTTCACTTCTTTGAAACCAAAATTCCAACAAAGTTGAAGGCCTTGAATGATGGCCAGGATCTTTGCAATAACAGGGGGAACATTAATGAGCTTGCAACTAAAACCTTTGAACTACCTGTCATTCTTATCTCGAATAACTCCATCGCAGCCACTATTACCATTAGCTAGCACAGAATCATCAACATTTAATCTAATGATATCATTCTTGAGTTTATTATTCATCCTAGGCTCAGTGCGATTGTAAGACAACAAAGGGGCTAAATTAATTAAATCAAGATCCAGGCCCTAAAGAAAGTATAGAGAACTGAATGGTGCTGAAACTCATTTTCATCCTCAAAGGCCATGTTGCATCTGTCTACCAAAACATCCCAACATAAGTATCCAAAGAGAATATCTCATTTCACCTTTTTGGTAAAATTCTTTCCTGCTTCATGGGTTAAGTTCTATTTTACCCAATCAGCTCTAGAGAGGTTGCAAAAGGTATTCCAAAGTTCATCTTTAATTACCTCTTTCCATCATTCTTTAGCATGTCTGCAATCACATACCATGTGTATAGAGTTCTCCACCTCTTCCCATCCATAAGGACAGTTATACTTTGTAGATAGACCTCTCCTCTATTGCATCTCGACAATATGCACTCTTCTATGAGTAAAGAGCCACATAAAAGACTTCATCTTTTCTGGTATTGACCATCTCCAAATCCGCTTCTAAATGCTATCAGAGTTCCTCCCTATACCTGTAGAAAGAAAGAAATATGCAAATTTAATAGTAAAACAACCATCATTGGATAGTTTCTAAAAATATTTATCCTCTCCTTTCTCCTCACAAGGTAGATGGGCATAGGTTAGATAAGCAATTGAGTTTGGCTGAAACCAATAATTTAATTTCTACATGTCTTACTAACCAAGATTATCCACAAAGCCACAATAGTTGCATTTCTCTCAACTAGCCCTTCTTTGCCATTCACAAGTTCAACCAAGGGAACATTGAATAATGATCAATTCTCAAACCAAAAAGAGGTATTTCTTCTATTCCTAATTTTCTTTCCCAATCCGTCTTTAAATCTATTCCACACCTCACATATGCTTCTCCATGTGTATGAAGAATTTCTTCTCTTGACCACTTTAGGTACATTTTTAGATCCACATTTATATTTGCTTTAAGTACCTGAACCTAAAGAGCTTCTATATTGTTCACCATATTCCAACAAAGTTTCATTATGAAGGCTTCATCTTATTTCTTATTAGCCTTGATACCCAAACCACCTTATTTTTTATCCATTGTCACATTTTCCCATGATAAAAGATTAGCTTTCTTTACTTCTTCAGTATCTCCCTAAAGAAAGTTGCAACTTTATTTTTCTAGATCATTCAAAAGCTTCTTCAGTGAAAGCATAGTCTATATATGGTAAGAAGATAGGGTTGAAAATACAAATCCAATTAAGGTTACACGTCCAACCAAATTAAGAAATCTATCCTTCTAATTAGAGAGTCTCTTTTGTGTTTTCTCCAAAATTAGGGCAAAGAGTAGGTAAGAAGCCCTCAATGTATCAAAGGAATACCTAAATATTTACTTAAATCACTTATTAGTCCCACTTCCATTTGTCTACTCATCTTAAAGGCTTTAGAGAAATGCACCTTCTTGGAAAAGCAAACCTTAGTTCTTGCTTTGTTCATTTTTTGCCCTAACATATCACAAAAGTGTTTAATGCAAGAGAGAAGAACTTCCACTTGATTACAGGAAGCCTCACCAAATAGCACTAGGTCATCAATAAAAAATAAGATGCAAGATTTTTGGTCCTCTTGGGGAGATCTGTACTAGTTTCCAATGGCCTCCCTCTACCGCATCTTCTATAATATGATTCGGCTGTTCTATATAAAGAGTAAAGACATAAAGGGATATAGGGTCTTTTTGTCTAATTCCCTGAGTAGGTTCAAAACTTTGAAAGATTACCATTCCATAGGATTTAAAAAGAAAAGCTCGTAATACAAGCCATAATTACCTCACAAAGATTAGATGGAATTCTAATATTACATAAGGTATCGTGAATGAAATCCCATTTCAAGCAGTCATAGGCTTTCTTGAGATCAACTTTAATAGCCATAAGCCCTTTCCCTTTTTTTGACACGTTCATTGTGTGTATTACTTCTTGGGCAATAATGATATTATCACTGCTTTATCTACCCGCAATAAAGCTACATTGATGTTTGCCTACAAGGTAATCTATAACCTTTTTGATTCTTCTACTTATCACTTTAGACAAGATCTTGTAGCTCACATTATATAAAGATATGGGTCAAAAGTCTTTCATGGATTTAGGAACTTCCACCTTAGGTATTAGAACCAAGTGCATAGAGTTTAGGCCTTTTACCAGAGAGGGGTTAGAAAATAAGTTTTTGACAAGAAAACAAATATCATCACCAACAATATGCTAGAAGTCTTGATAGAAGAAATCTTGGATTCCATTTGGACTTGGGGCCTTAAAAGCTCCCAAGTTGAAAGCTGCTTCCTTAATTTCCTGGTAACTCACTTCACAATACAGCTCTTCAACGTCCTTATCACATAACTTTGGGAAATAATGTCTCGTTACCATGCCATTTTTAGGTTGATTGCTGCCTTCAAACAAAGATTTATAATACCTGACTGCTATAAATTGCAATTCTCTTAATTAAAAATCCATTCACTATTCTCATTTTTAGACCCTTAGTTCAATTTCTTCTCCTTCTAGAGATAGTAGAAGCCTGGAAGAATTTTCTATTTTTGTCCCCCCACTTGAGCCAGTTGCATCGAGATTTTTGGTATCAAATGAGTTCCTTTTAGGTTAAGAGTTTATTGTACTACATCCATAGATCCTTCTCTAAATCCACTAAAAATTGGTTGTCATAAGAGATTCATAATCTTTCAATGCCTTTTATCCTGTTCAACAATATCTTCTTTTTAGCTAAAACATTTCCTATTTTTTGCTTATCCCATTCTCTCGCTTTATTCATAAAAGAAGTAATCAATCCCCTTCTGACCATGCCTTTTTGACCACATCAGTGAAGCCCTCTTCAAGTAACTAACCAGCTTGGCATTTAAATAATTTAGTGTTAGGATTCCAAGGAGTGTACCAGTCAATGCACAGAAGGATAGGCTGATGGTCTGAACCAAACTTGGGCAGATAATGAACCAAGGTGTAAGGGAACAGGTTACCCCAAGATGAGTTGATGAGAGCCCAATCAATGCGCTCTTTAAGAAGGTTTTGTTCCCAAGTAAATCTATCCCTGACACATTCAATAACTTGTAGCATAGATTTTTGAACACAATTGCCAAATTGAGTCATAGATCTTGCATTAGGCATAGATCCCCCACGTTTATTATTAGCTGATAGATTCGAGTTAAAATTGCCCAGAGCAAGCCAAGCACCAGTAACAGAGTAACTAATATTTATAAGGTCATCCCAAAGACATTTTTGAGCAAGAGGATTTGGTTCAGTATAAATTCCAGTGCTCTAAAAGTATTTTTTAGTTTGAGACTCAGTAACTTATAAGTGCAAGAATTGAGTAGAGGAGTATTCATAATGAATAGTAAAAGAGTCTACATTCTAGGGTATCTAAATACCCCCTATATAACCTATTGCCTCTATATGAATCTAATTAGAAAATCCAAACGAGCACAAATATAATCAGCTTTAGTCTTACCAACCTAACTTTCTACTAAAATGACAAAATTAATATTTTTTGCCCTTCAATAGATCAAAAAGTCTCCTCACAAAATTTTTGGAGGCTACGCCTCTACAATTCCAAGACAAAAAATTCATAATAAAAATTAAAGAATAATAGCCAGAGAAACACATCAAGAAATCACAAAAGTGATTCTGGAACCACATCTCCTTTTTTACTTCCCACAATTTCATCCCTCACTTTGTCTTGGGTTTTAAACCATTAGTCAGAGGGCTCTATCTGACTCAAATCAACATTTCTTATTGCCCGATTTGTGGAGGGATTAGGCAATTTTGGTGACTGAATTAGTCATCCTCTACAAACTAATTTAATGGCCTATGATTTTTGGTGTCAAGATTCAAAAATTGAATTCCAGCAGCTTCTAAACTTGAGTTAACCGAGTTACCTCCATTATCCTTTACTTCCATTGGATTTTGAAAAGTAGAGCCTATTTTTTTTTATCGACCTAATGAAAAGATTATAGGCCCTAATTGAATGCATTCTTTTCATAATAGGGGAAGTTATTTTAGGCTTATGATTCTTATTTCTCTTTTTGCCTCTTACTTTCGGCTCGTTTGCCTTTGTTAAGGAAAATTTTAAGCTTGAGCCTAACTCTGGAGACATATTATCCACTCCTAAATCTGACATGTGTTCTGCTTCTTTAGCTATTTCCTCCTCACATGTTTCCTGAGGAGTTTTCTTTTTCTACTGGAGCTTCTTTGGTCTTATCTTGTCCGTCACTTTCTCTAGGGGCCCTAACGTTAGCAGTCTTATTACCCTTTTTTTGCCCGCTAGTTGTACCTTTTTTGGATTCTCTACATGTCTTTTGCTCTTGTGCGCTTGTAAGTTGCTGACTTCCATTCTTTTGTAGGTTGTTTTCCTCCTGCCTTCTCCATTCAAAAATTCCCTTCTTCCCTTTTTGCGCATTGTTTTTCTATGTATCCTCTGTATCTTCTTTCTCCTTTGACAGGATATTAAACCTTGACTTATTTATTGTCACTATTTCTATAGCATTAGACTTTGACACTGACTCCTGCTTCATTTGCCACAGCCCCCTGTTATCTGTGAAGACTTGTCTCTATTAAAAAGTACGTTTAGCAAGCTCCTAAGCCCTCTTCGAGAGTAGTGAAGGGATCATTGACGAAGGATGAAGCAATCTTTTTTGTCTTCTTCATTTCTAGTTGCTCTTTCATTTTTTTATGAGTTTTGTTTTTTCATTTGAGCCTGTTTCAATAGCAAACACTCCTCCTTCCGGTGGCTATATTTTCCATAGTTAAAGCAAACAACATCCAAAGCTTCATATTCAAGTTTGTAAACTCAATTCCTAATCACAAATCTAGATTGTAGTGTCTTGTTTAGATTTCCTTCAATGCTGACTCTAGCAAAACGTCCTCTCTCCACATATATGCCATTATTTCTACAGTGCACTAATGTATTCATGTCCACTTTCAAGGCCCTACCTATCATATTTCCTAGTTTCGGCATGAACTCCTCGATGTAACAATGTATGGGAAGAGTAGGGACCCTTACCCAAACTGCAAGTTTACTCACAATGTTACTATAAGGGTTAAAGTTTGGGCTCTACCTCTATACCACAAGATAATGTCCCTGTATCAACTAAAGTCCTTTAAATAAAAGCTTCTGAGATAGTAGCTGTTCTGATGCTCTGAAAGCAAAATAGTTGTTAGGAAGATCAATAAGTTTGAACTGTGTGGATTTAAGGATCTACTCAAGCTTTTCTTTCATGATCTTTAAAATCACACTTTTTCCCAAAACCGTTAACACCATAGTGTCTTTCCACAACATGTAAAGTTTTTTTAGATGATTATCATGCATGTCTATCTTTGGCAGGTTGTTAAGAATCACTTTTTGCTTTTCTAATAGGTTTGGTGTCAACCTTTCTTCCTCTATTAACCATTCCTCCATAAGCTCCTCGAAATCTTTCTCAACCTTGAAGTTTTCTTTCCCCACCAGTTTTTCTTTATAAGAGATTTGTGATTTCATTGGTTCTTTTTTACAGACTTCTCTTTATTATTCTCTATTATAACTTCTTCCTTCTCAATGTCTTTCATCTAGGTATCATTATGTTCTTCCTGGTGTTCCTTCATATCTACATCTCCTTCTCTTTTTCAAGTGTTTCGAGCTATCACATCCTTATCTTGCTTAGATAATCCTTTTCTTCCACTATTGTCTTGGAGTTGCCTATCGATGTTCCGTGCCCTATCCCATTCTCAGTCACTCTCTCACTACTCTCTCTCATCTTTTATTAATTACAATTTAAAATATTAAAAGTGCCTTCTATTTTTTAATATATAAATCATGTAAAAATGCCTTATATTTTTTTAACGGTACACGTTTTCATTTTTTTCTTGGTTTGACGTATTATATACATTTTCATGCACTTTACTTTTTGCCGTTGCTTCTTGTCCCTTGTTCGAGTTGTTTTCTTTTTTTTAAGGGATATATCCTCAATGGATTTTGCTAAGTCTGCACATCAGCTGATGGGCTGCGAACTATTTTCAATTGCGATTTAGTTATCATAATCTACTTTTTATTTTTATTTATTTTTTAGGCAAAAAAAAGATATTTCAACTGGCTAGTTGATTGATTGATCAAATATAGTACTCCTTCCGTTTTAAATTATAAGATATTTTTAGATAAAATTTTACATACTAATAAACCTCATTAAATACACTTAATAACCTTATCTTTTTAAAATAAAAATATAAATTTTTAAAAATACCCATCATTTAATATACTAAAAAGAGAAAGGATGAAAATTAATTATAAAGAGAGAAATGATAAATTTAAAATTGATGCATTTAATAAAATCTTAATACACTTAAAGTGTCTTACACTCCCTCTGTCCCTATATATAAGATGTTTTTAATCGAATCATGCAAATTAATAAAAGTTGATTATCTAATTAAAACCACAGCAACATTTCAATTTTGCCCCTAATTATTATAAATAAAAAATAAAGCTATTTTTTCAAAACAAATTAACGAGAGTACTTATATTTTTTTCTCTTTTTAATTTAATAAGGGTATAATGGTTCATTCATTAAAAAATATACTAACAACCCTTTATATTTATAAATAAAAAAAGGTTATAGAAGACTTTTTATATATAGAGATTGGGGGAGTATTTTTAAATTAAAATTTTTTTAAAAATATTTTATAATTTGAGATGAAAGAAGTAATTAAAATGTCAATTGATCATATTCATTTCATACTTGACGAAACACACCGGCTTGGAAAGTGGGACCCCGTCTTCATCGGTAATTCATCGGTGGCAACTTTGATATATTGGGAAGATTTTAACGTATTCCTTCCAGTCAAATTAAAATTAGTGCATTTTAAATTTAAAATTTATTTTAAAATGCCAATGAAAAATCTAAGGACAGAATGAGTAGTCCCCTAGGTTAATTAAAAAAATTAGTTTGAGTTAACAATTTAGATTAATTTTTCATGCTGATTTGTAGAGTATTCCCTTTGTTCAAGATACTTTACATTAAATTATATGTTTAATAAATTAGTTAGTTATCTTTAATATTGCACGTTCTTGTTATTTAATATGATATTTTAATTAAAAAAATTTATTAATTAAACTTCCAATTAAGGATATTTAAAAAAATCTTATTAATTATATTTTTTGATCGAACTTATTAATTATATTTTAAAATATTCAAAATGCCTTGTAATTGTAATTAGAAAAAATGTTTTATTTTTTAAACTGAGGACATGTAGATAACTAGCCTCAGCTCGGAGTAATTATGTACAGAAAATCAAATTCAAACTCAAAATATAAATAAAAAGCGATATCAGTAAATCATCGAGTAACAGCATTCACTTGTTTCAATTTTACATGCAATGATGATTTAAAATTATAAGAATTTAAAGTAGCGAGTTAACTATTTAAAATAAAACAGTTAGTAATCCAATCAATAAATAATAAAATAACAGTATCTATCCAGGAAATGAAAGTTATATATGAAAAAGTGTTAAGTAAATCGATGTATCATATTATTCATGATCTGTTCAATTATAATATTTAAATCTTTTAAATAAAATTGTATATGATATTATTTTAATTAATTTTATTTTTATAAAAGAATACATATTTAATTTATTATCTTTTATCTTCTTATTATCATTAATACTAAAATCAATTTATATTTAATATAATCTAAATATTATGTTTTTACTGAATAAATCACAAATAATATAATGCATCACATCTACCTAAAATTTTTTCGAAATTATACGCATTCTCTTAGCCATACTATAAATAATTCTCTCCACTTCAAAATATAGCTACAGGTTACCTGCACGACACTAGGTAAATCTGTTGAAAAATTATAGTATCTGTTTCATAACTACCCTTATTAAATTTAAAGATGACATTAATTAACTACTTACAGATCACAAATTTTCTCGTGGATAAGTGCAACTTAAGGGGAAATAATGTTTTAGATATTTTTTAATGTCATTAAAGAGGATTTATACTTTCAACGAAAAGAGAGGGGGAAAAGGATCTAAATTTTTAATTTTGGATGAGAGGAAATAATAACATTAATGAGTTTTTTGTCACATGAAATGATAGTGTTAACGAGTTTTTTTTTTTAACAAAAGTCTAGATTGGATTCAGTAAATATTCTAAAAATACCTACTCAATGAGTGTTTTAATTATAGCTGTTATATTTCCTCAAAATTTAAAAAGTATTAATATATTTTTTAAAAAAATTCAAAACAATTAACACTGTCAGAATATTTCTTACTTATGATGTCTCCTCAAAAAATTTAAAATCTAATATTTTTTAATATTAAATAACAAAATCATTGACAACCATCATATTAAATTAAATAGTTAGCATCGTGCTATATAAAACACTCTTCGAACGATTGGATCTCCAAATCCTGATCCTGTAAATCTTAGTGGAAATGAATGAATCTGGATCATCAACGTCAACAAGCCTGCACAGACCTGCCCACTCCTCTTCCTAAGCTTATTCACGAAGATTTTTGCGAAGTGCTGTATTATTATGATGCTCATGGGAAAAAAAAGCTGATAAATTTTGAGTTTTGAGTCGTGTTACTGGATATCAATCCATCGTTGTCGTTTTTCTATAATGGTTGCTTTTGTTCCACCAGATCAATCATTTCCCGGAGCTTGTCTGGAAACATGAATATATATATGTGTGTATATATATATATATATGTATGTATGTGTATATATATATATATGTATGTATGTATTTTTTTTTTTTTTTTAACAAGAGAACCCGTTTTTTTTCCTTCTTTTTTTTGGTCATGTGGCACCATAAACGTTAGAGTCAAAATACATTTTAAATTTTAATGGAGCATAATTCATTCATAAAATATAACATAAAATGCTAAAGCGTATTTATGATTCTCTAACTTTATACAAAATTTCATCATTTGATTTTATTAAATATTTTCTCAATCCTCCAACCTTGATATCGTTAATTTTAAATAATTATTTTTTATTAATCATGGTTTTTTTAAAAAATTAAATTTAATATGTTAATATTAAACATGTTTTGTCAATATTTAAAAGGTTAATATAAAAAATTTTTTGTTAATAAAATTAATATTATTAGGATTAAGTAATTGAAAATATACTTATAAAGGGAGAATTTCAACTATGGATCAAAGATGTGATTTATATGATTATTGACAAGTCATATAATATAATTTATAACTCATATTAGTAAATTAATAAGTAAAGTAAAAAAATTAATAAATGAATGACACTTTAGTATTTTCACCATTAAAATTATTTTCACTTCAATCCTCCTACATTGAATTAAAGTTTTAACTTTTTTTTTAAATTTACTAATAATTAAGTCACATCTTTAGTCTTTAATTGAAATTCTCTTTTTTATAAAATTGTAATACTGAGATAAAGTTTTATATAAAGTTAAAGCATTATAAATATACTTTACTCAAACTAAAATAAAAAAGCTACAGCAGATATCGTTGCAAACTATATTTGAAGAAAGTATAATACAAAACAAAATAAAAGGGGTGCCCAATTTTTGAAATGAAAGGATGAAGCCGTTGTTTTCATTGTATTGAAAAGGGGGGGAAAGGGATGAATCCGTTGCCACGTGCCATATCAGATATCACAACGGCTACTTTCACTGGGGAACTATCCGTTGGCCTCATCATCATCAATTCCTTCCCCGGCATAAATCATTTTCATCTGCTTTAGATTTTCAATCTTATTTGCATATTTTTTGCTTCCAAAGTCTGATCGTTGGCTCTCTCATACAGCGAGCTTCCTCCAAAATAGGTCTTTCCTTTCTCCACCTCAAAAGGTCTTATCCCGGTACAATATCCTCGAGCCTGTTCGCTGATTCCAATTTCGTAACTGATTTGAAATTCATCGTTGATTCTATGCTCAACACATGTGGTGAGATAAATTTCTAATTTTGACCGTCGATTTTTGCAGGAGTTTGGTGATATCTCGGAAGCAAAAATGAACGATCTAATGACCAAATCATTCACCAGCTACGTGGATTTGAAGAAAGCCGCCATGAAAGATGTGGATCTGGAAGCTGGTCTTCCTCCCAATGACGTAGAACTGAGCTCTTCAACAACCAACATGGATACTGACATGGGTCTGTTCCTAGAAGAGGCAGAGAAGGTGAAAACGGAGATAGGTCATCTCCAAGAAATATTGAGCAGGTTCCAGCAGGCCAATGAAGAGAGCAAATCCCTTTGCAAGCCCGAGGCCCTAAAATCCTTAAGGAACAGAATCAATGCTGACATTGTCACCATGCTCAAGAAGGCTAGAACCATCCGGTCCCAGCTAGAAGAAATGGACCGAGCCAATGCTGCTAACAGGAGGCTATCTGGCCTCAAAGAAGGAACTCCAGCGATTTACAGGACCCGAATCGCCGTCACCAATGGACTCCGCAAGAAACTGAAGGAGATAATGATGGAGTTTCAGGGACTGAGGCAGAGAATGATGACGGAGTACAAAGACACAGTGGGAAGGCGATATTTCACAGTAACAGGGGAATACCCAAATGAGGAAGTCATAGAGAAGATAATCGCAAATGGAGGCGAGGAATTCTTGAGCAAGGCAATACAAGAGCACGGTAGGGGAAGGGTTCTGGAGACGGTGGTGGAGATACAGGACAGGCATGACGCAGCTAAAGAGATTGAGAAGAGCCTGCTAGAGCTGCACCAGGTGTTTCTGGATATGGCTGTGATGGTGGAGGCACAGGGCGAGAAGATGGATGATATTGAGCACCATGTGCTTCATGCTTCCCACTATGTCAAGGACGGGACTAAGCATCTGCAGACAGCAAAGAAATACCAAAAGAGTAGTAGAAAGTGGATGTGTATTGGATTGATACTTCTCCTGATTCTCATTCTCGTAATTGTCATCCCCGTCGCCACCAGTCTCAGCAGTTCTTGAAATGATGCCTTCAGGGGGTAATTCTTAGGTGTTTTGTTTCATTCTTCTTGGCAGTTTCTTCAAAGTTGAGCTGTACTTCGACCCATCGTCGTTGGATTGCCAGGATTATGTGTTGTGATTCCATGAAATTGTTAGCTTGAGTTTTTTATTTGAGTGAATCGATTGATTATTCTACGGCATTTACATTGACCCAAGGGCATGGTCTTTTCTAACCGCCCGTTTTCTTGAAAAACATATAGCAAATGTTGTTAAGTCCATTTTTTGCACATTAATTTACCCTGGCTCAATCCATGCTCATAAAGGTTAATTTAGACTCCTTATATGGGTTTAATATGGCCCATCGGGTGAAAAAAATATCAAAAGCCACGCCCCTTGACAACTCTGGCCAAGCCCATGAGCGTATTTGGGTGAAGAATGGAAGAAGTCTGTGGATAAATTCGGGTTGGGATGGGGCATGGATGGATAAACTGAAGAAACCTGCTCATCTAACTAGGAATGGTGTGATCCATGGAAGGCAGAACGTTGAATGAATGAATTGATGGTCGTGTACTTAACCTACGACGAATGGATGAATGAACTGATGGTCGTGTACTTAACCTACGACGAATGAATGAATGGATGATGCACCGTGCACGTAAGTCGTGACACATTTCCTTCAGCTTTGTGCTGGGATATGATTTTTTTTTTTTTCCAGTCTTTGGATCAATCTTGAAGTAATCTAAGGTGGGGGAGTGAGATTTTGAGTTTTGACCCACGAGGAGCCAGACGGAGTTCATTCTTTTATACTAGTAATAATAATAATAATAATAATAATAATTCTTTTTTTCTTCTCATGTTTCCTCCTTTCGGGAATTTTAGTATTGTTCGTCGCTTTTTCTATTTCTTTCTGTGGCTCCTAGTTAGGAGTACAGAGCACTGCAAGTATGATTAGCTTGATCATGCTATTGTTGTAATTTGCTATCGTTCAGCTGAATGAAAAAAAGGAAAAGAAAAGGAAAAATAATCTTGATTTATAAATTTCTTTTTTCAATTAAATCTATTTTTTTCTTGTCCTTGTTTTGTATTTTATGACTAACCACTACCATATCATTTAATTCATAAATAAGCGTGGTAAATTTAGAGTTATCTATTTAGACCTTTCAAACGAGATATGAACCTTTTAAATGATATGTTACTTCGTGCTCTGTTTTTCAGATAAGGAAAATATTAAATACTTATTTCCAGAGATGTAAAACCTGACCTGACCATATAATTGTTGAAGAAAACTAACCCTATAATTATTTCCCTCAATATATAACGAGGGTTTGAACTTTGAAATATTAATATCTACCTATGCCTCGTCTTATTCTTATCACTTGAATTAGGTTTAGACTTTAGATTATGGTTGCCGTAAAATGATTACTGTCCATGTAGTTTAAAATGCAATATAGAGGCCGCAACGGAAAATCGAAGAAGCCATGCGACATGATCTGAAATGCATTTTGAGTGGAGGGTGGGGATTAAACTTCATGCATTCCATGCCAAGTCACGGGTTAAGGCAATATTAGAGCTGTTTGAAATTATATTTATTTTATTATTTTGAGAATTGATGTTTTATAAAAAATGTTTTGAAAACAAAACAATAATAATAAAAGGTATTTTTTTATTCTTTTTTAGTTTTCAGAACAATAATATTAGAATACCTAATTATTTTCATTTTTCTATTATCTAGAATAATATTTTATTTTAAAAAAATTAATCACTTGGTCCCAATAATTTTGATTTAATTGTAACTAAATTTTTAAATTTTGACTTGATTGTAAATTAATTCCTGAACTTTGCCTTTGCAATTTAGTTCATAAAGTTTCAACCTCTTAATATTGATCAATATTTTAAAATTGATTACTAACATATTAAATTAACAAAACCTTTTAATATTTATAAACATTAAAAGTTTAAAATATTTTTAATCTTTATCATTTTATTTTTTAAATATAAAAATTAATATTTAAAAGGTTAAAAACTTAAGGGAAAAAAAAAACAAACAAAAAAACTCATTGGATTGTTTTCCCAATAGATTGGTCTTGATCTTTTTTTTAAAAACATTTTCTGGTTTTTTATCAAATTATTTTTTTAAAAAAATCCAAATAAAAAATCATGAACTCTTGCCAAAGTAACTTTTGATAAATAAATTTTTTAGAAAATACAAGGAGTCCCTGTATTTGAAGTGTGCCCAGTTTTTATTTTCTTATAGTTTTATTTCATTATTCTCAATGCTTTTAATTTGACTCATTTATAATGTTAGTTTTCCTATTTTTTTAAAAATACACATCATGATTATGAACTGATGGAGGTAATTTTTCTAATGTGTACTTGAGTCGTGTGTGTGTGTGTGTGTGTAAGCTTTTTACCCTGACATTTTATTTTACGTGAAATTAATTTCTGGGATTGAGATCAGAACATGACTTTAGATTAAAAAAGTATTTATAAAAGTACTTATATATTGGGTTCTTACACTAATAGCAGATATAATTCCACCAGTTCATGGGCGAAAATTTTTAACAAGGGGGCCAAATTTTGTTGGTGATCCTAAGTATTATCCATGGAGAGTGACAAGAGATGCCACGTAACACGTATGTAGGTTGGTCCAGGTTCCAAGTGCGATGACCGCCACCTGCACACTTCCTCTCCAGCTTGGTGAATTTTTCATATCATTCAAAATTGGCTCTACATATTATGGGTCTTGCTCATCACCCTCTTTGGACTTTGTATAGTGCTCAAGCGAGGGGGGGTAACTTTGGCTAGTTGAATTTTTGACAAATAATGCTTAAATTAAATGATATAAAAGAATGAACAATATCACCAAATATACTGAGAGTAAGAGAAAAGTGCAAGAATATTTATCCTAATTCAATTCCGACCACTTAAATGTCCCTAAGCTTCACTAGAAAAATTGTTTACCAAATCCACCAAGATTAATTCAAGACCTTGATCTTCTCAATACCATCTTAGATAATAAGTCTAAATTACTCACCCTTACAAAAGGTAATGATTATCCCTACTTAAGCTTCCTAAGCTTAAATCTTCTGTTCTTAAGTATGAAAAATAGAGATAAATAAAAAAGTTCATAAAATGAACTAGTACTATGAATACTCTCTCAAATAGTTGATTTACAATCAATAAAGTGTAAAGATAATAATTGAGTAACAAAAGGTTGGTAAGCAATAAATAAGGTAGTTTGCGCAATTAACTCTAATGCGTTTGCCCTCTAATGCGTTTGCCTTCATAAGTAAGTTTATTTATAGTTAAAACATTGAAAGATCGATTAGACTCATTGAGTTAGTGGTTGGAGTGTTGAGTTTTTCTTTCCTCTAAGTTTCTCTGAAAATGAAGGCGTTACACAGTACTTTTCGATTGAGTTTCTCGCTTAATGGCTAAATCCATTTAATGCTTTGATGAAAAATAGGTGAAAAGAATGCCAGTAGAGCACATGCAATACAAATAATTGATAATACTTTATTATTTACAACATGTCTTATCTTATTTGGATCATTATTCATGCCTAAATGCATTCATATTATATCCATTATGCATATTTGCCTAAGTCTAAATGTTGCATGCAGTAAAGTATTTTGGTCATAAAATTAACTTTTCATAATTGTGAGGTTATGCATTGGAATTATATATTTTAATGGGCTAAGATAATTGATCAAATTATTTTTATTTATTCATCATAGGTTAGGTGTTACTTAAAAAACATAATTTTAAGGTTATCTTTTTAAGAAGTTTTCTCTTAGCTTTAGATTTTGATTCAAATGTGTGCATTTTTGCACTTGTGTCTTGACAGGCTTCTCTATTCACATTCCCTTGGTCATTTTATTACCTAGGTATAATTAATATTTTTTACATTAATTCAATTAAATAAATGTCACACTATAATTAATTGATTATTTGGTTAAATTGTGATATGAGTGAATTAATGTGAAATATGTGTACATGTTTCAAGGCAAATCAAAGAGGCTTTCAAGGGGCAAAAGTGGCAAGAAATGTACGCTCATGAGGGTGCAAGTTAAGCAAGTAAAAGTGCATTGCATTGGATGGGAAGATCACATAGGAATTATCACCATTTTCCTTTAGAATTAGCGTTAGTTTCAGCCAAGCCAATTCTAGTTGGAAGACTAGAACTACTTGAAGAGTTTCCTAACTTTCCTTCACTTTCCTTCATTTTCTCCTCTGCCAATTTTGTATCGCATCTCTTCTATTTAGATTTCTCTTAATTTTCTCATCTTCAAACATTTTTCTCTTTACCTCTCCACCAAATCACACAAGGCAAATCTCATCCTTCTCCTCTCACAATTATCGTCAAAAACCCTCCTAATTATTTAAGGATTGAAGGGTCAAATCAACCAATGAAGGAGTCATCATGTTTAGCCAAATGAGAAAGAACATAGAGAGCTTAACAATGGAAATGGAAGGCCAAAGTTCAAGGAAGATTCCTATGATGAAGATGAAGGAGGTGGGGTCTATATAGTCCACATTTGCTAAGAGCCTTCTAAACCTAGCTTCTTCTATTTTACTTCTTGTTGTAATGCTAGATCTAGGTTGCAACTTGATTGGCCTATGACTCTAATTTGAGTTCATCTTCTTTCCAATGAGAGATTGAGAATCGTTTGATTCTATTCTATTGCTTTGTTTAATGTTGGATTTCGGCCATAGCTTATTAATGCATAATCTTTTGTTAATTGGATATGATACATTAGATTCCTAGGGATCTCCATACTTGTTATAATGGAATCCACTTTTCATTGGCTTAGGTTTTACTTACATTTTGGTAGCTTAGTTCAGCCAACAATCACTACATTTGGATAAGTTGTAATACTTAGGTAACTTTCAACTTCATTTCAGCCATTCCTTGAAAAATATTTAGGTTGCACCCTCTGCTTTATTAGTGTTACACGAGTGCTATTTGCAAGGTAGGTGACTAGCCTTGCTAGTTGTAAAGAATAAAAACATGATGAAATCTCATCCAAGATGTGTTTAGAATGATCTAATACTGCTAAAAAAATATGAATTAATGAGAAAATTTAGCGAGATATTGTCTACTCTTCTTTGAAATGCCAAATTAGCAAGGAATATTAATTTCTTAGCTAGATTTAAAATTAGCGAGGGAATGTCAATCTCTTTTTAAAATAATACAATTAATGAAGAAATAACAAAAAACTATCAATCTTTTTTTAAAATAAGATAATTACGAGAAAAATAGTGATGGACTATTACTCCTCTCTTTAAAATTGGATAATTAGTAAGGATTATGTTCCTAACTATTACTAAAAAAATTGACTTTTAAAAATAATTTTTAATTAATTGTATATTTAATTATTTTCATTTAAAAATAAAAATAAAATTTAAAAATTAACTAAAATATTAATAAAATTATTAATATTTTCTATATTTTGAGTTCATTCTCCTTAGAAAAATAATATTTTTATTAGAAAAATATAATATAAAGAGTCATATAAATACAAATATAAATATCTTAATATATTAATAATAAAAATAAAATATAATATACATGTACATTTTTTAATATATTATTTGATATATTTATGTAGTTAAATAACATATATTTTAATTTTTTATATAATGATTGAAAGTACATTTCAATTCAACTGTAAAGAGGAGAACTTAAGGTTTAGAAAAGATAGGAAGTTAAGAGTTTAAATATTGACCTTGACATAAACATGATTAGTATTTGACATGACAATTAGCAGGTAATGTGGCACGAGGTAGAGGATGACATAGCATAAGTCTTCACACATGTGACCGGTGACGAGGCACCAATGACGTGACATTGGTAGCCATTTTTAAATATAGATATATATGTTTAGCAAAGGATTTAGCAAGAGATGTATTTCATAGCTAAATTTAAAAAGGCTGTTTTTTGCAATGAGATTAATGAGGGACAAAATTTATCACTAAATTTCATGTAACAAGAGATATGTGCTATATAGATAGGGATTCGTCCGTCACTAAATTGACTTTCTTTAGTAGCGTGAGATCAATGGTAAGATTTACACAACTCTTAGAAGCAAATAAAAAATATTAAATCAACTAGACGAAGCTTAATGAATGCCGAATGTGAAATAGAGCCTTGTAACTTGACATTAGTGGCGGTAGTAAAGGAATAGTACAGGAAGTGACATTGTAAAACATCTTGAAGACAGAGAGAATCGATACGGGTAGTGTGAGCTTTAAAAAAAATTCATATTACCCATAAAGACGAAAGAGAATCGCAAGCTTAGAACATAAGGAATCATATTACTATTGGTAGCGTCAATACAATGCTGACAGTGATAATTAGGAAAATTAAAAGTCAGATATTAAAGTTTAATTAGTAGCACGTTTATACCTCAAATTCTCTTTCTTTAAATAATTATATAGTTGTAAAAAAATTTCTCTAATTTTTTATCATAAAAACCAAGGTTTAACATATAGTATTATGCTCCACTTTTCTCCCCGCACTTCTATTTCCAAGCCTGGAAATATCAAAACAAATATTTCAACTGAGCGGTCAACCTGTCACCAACCAAACGGGGATTGGGTCTAACCTGAAACCTAGCCTCGCATCTCGTGGTCGGAATGAAAAAGAGATGGGCCTGATTTGAATCATCTGTACGAAATGACTCTCCCTTAAATTCTAAAAAAAAAAAAAAAATCCTTCACTCGAATACTTGCCAAGAGGTTTCCTAGGTTGATAAAACGTGTTGAGATCACTGTCAAGGTACATCTACACCTTGAATTTCTTCTCATCGACCAGTTTAGCGATGGAAACCTCAGAGGTTGAACAAAAAAAAAAAATCAATAAACAAATATTACACTGAAGAAAGATGAAAAAGAAAGGGGGGGGGGGGAGGGGAAGGGAGGGGAAGCGATACCTAAGGGGCAGGGCGGAGTATTTGATAGAGATGGAAAAAAAAAGAGAGTAAGGTTAGAAACCCATTTCTTTAACTCCCAATTTGAAGGGGTCAGTAATCAAATGATATCATATAAATAATAGTATTACAAAATTATCATAATCCTTTTCATCCCCTCTCATTCTTTCACCGTAAAATAAAAACAAAAAAATCTAATTAAAATCCATTTGTTTATAAGTATTCTCAAATAATTATTAAAAAAATTATTTATTCATTTAATAAAACTCCCAAACAATAAAATATTCTATTCCATTCTCCTTTGTCTCACCCCCACCCCATTCCATTTTATTAATAGCCCATTTCTCTCCATTCTATCATATACTCTCAAACATATATACCCTAAAACCTCTAGATGAGTTGTATCATTATTTGACATCAATGATAATATATACACACACATATCAATTTTTAATAATATTAAAAAAAATAATTTTAACGTGCATGAAATGATTGAAAATTTGCACGCAATATATATACATACATATATAAAATAAACACACTCACGCGCACACATGTATCGTTTTATGCATCCATATCATTGGCACGTTTGAAATCGGCACTACATATTCTTGGTTATCGTCGGCACTCATCAATCCTCTCCCTCGTGATCGGACCTATACTATTATTCTCCCCTCTTCCCTCCACACACTTGTTTTAAAGTCAGCCCTGAGAAATGTTAAAAAAAAAAAAATCAAATGGAATATTTCACATGAGAATAACGGGGTCAATCAAGCCCGGCCAGCATGTCAAAACTGAGCTGCGTATATTTGTGTGTGTGTGTGTGTGATGATTTTTTTTTTGGGAGGCAAAAGGTTAATCAGAAAAAAATCAACAGAAATTATTTGTTTAATATTTATCATTCAAGAACAAATTTGTATTAGTTTTACAATACTAAAAGAGGAATAAACCATTTATAACCTTAGGTTGCATGTAACAATCAATCTTTTTCTGATGAGCATAGATACCTTCTAACAAGACGACAAGTGAAGTACTGATTGTGCAAACTTCCATAAACTCTGAGAGGTACTTCATACATATAGCTGATATTACCCTTGCACCCTTGCACGGGCATGCAGTGTTAGCCAACAACCTTAGAAAAAAAGAATTCATTTCTAAGTAATTTATGACTTCACTTCTGTATGCGATATTTGTAATATATAGGTTGGGAGAGGTGGCTTTTTATGGATTCGGTTTCCGTGCACCGAGATGCTCAGCACCTAAACTGTGTGGTTTCACAGTTTTTTCTTTTCTTTTTTCTTTTTTCTTTAAACCATAAAATCATTATTATTATAACAAATAAATATTATAAAATATTATTATGATATTCAATAAATAAATTTAACCCGTTAAAATTTGACTTGAAAATCTTAAAAGATAATTAAAAAATTTGAAAAAAATGATTTGAACATATTAGAAGGGGGTTGGCTTTAATAGAATGGGTTAGTTTCCTTTAACATGGCAACTAATATTTGAATCTCTTTTAAAAAATGTGCTTACATTTAATTTGTGACTGTGCCTTCAATAAAATTGCCTCTAATAGATAGTATACACAAATCAATAAAATCAAGAAAAAATATTTTTTAATTACAGTTCTAAATGTTAAAATATAGTTTTGAACTGTTTAGGTAAAATTTTAGTGAGTTAAATTTATTTATTTATTTAATATAATAATAATGATTTTATAATGCTTATTTATCTTATTATAAGAATAATTTTGTGGTCCAGAAAGAAAGAGGGGGAGGGGGACCATAACTGTAAAACGACACAATTTGGGCGTCGAGCACCTCGGTGCTTATCCTACGCGCTCATCTTTAGCACGAGGACAGAAACCGAATCCTTTACTTCTAGAATTTTTTTTTTTTTTTTTGGTTGGGGGGGGGGTGTTTGTCAATAGGCTAACTAGTCAAGGTACAATGGCCTACACGTCATTGTGAGTTTAACAGTAATTGAACTAGTTAGGCAGTTATGAATAAATTGATATGTTTTAATTAATTAAAATATGTTTTAAAATAAAAAATAATAATGTCACTTGCTTTCATGGAAGATGTATATATTTATTTTATAATTTATAATTTTAGAATACTGATTAGACCAAACATGAGACTGTTAGTATGGTGATCTTTATTTTTTAAATCAATATCATTATTAATAAATATAAAATATAAACAAGTAATAGTATTAAAAAATGGGCCAACTTTTTTTTTCTTTTATTTTTTATGGAGCACATATATGCTTTTACTTTGTACTTACATATAAAATACCAAGACAATAGAAAACAGTAAAGGTTGAGGGAAAAACAAGAGGATCGAACTGAATCATGTAATCAAAATTAATCTCAACAACTGTGTTGTGTGTGTATGTAGCATATGTACGAATACAAGCTGAGCTTTTTAGTTATTTTTTATTTGATGAATTTGCACAAAGGAATTTTTAAGATTTTTTGATCTAACAGTATATAATATATCATCATTAAATTGTCACCCGGCCCCCACATCCATCATCTGCACAAAGAAGAAAGAAACTGGACCCTAAACAGGTATTAAAGAGAAAACTAATCATTTAGTCTTATAGTTTTAATCTAGTTATAGCTCAACCCATGAAGTTTTGACTCAATTCTATATCAGTCCTTAAACTTTATATTTTATAATTTAGTCTCTAAAGTTTTAACCTCTTAAATATTGATTCTTATATTTAAAAAATAAAATTATGAAGATTAAAAATATTTTAAAATTTTAATATTTATACTATTTATAAATCTTAAACGGGTTTGGTAATTTAAGATATTAGTAATAAATTTTATATTTTTTTAATCTTTATAATTTTGTTTTTTAAAATATAGGTATTAATATTTAAGAGGTTGAAATTTTAAAAACTAAATATAAAAAATAAAGTTCAAAAATTGAATTATAACTAAGTTAATACTTCAAAAAATGAGTTATAACGAGTTAAAATTTAAAGATTGAGTTATAATTGAGTCAAAATTATAAGGTTTAAATGGTTAATTTTCTAAAAAAAATGTCTTGATAGTTTTGTAAAGATTTTTCAAAACATACAAATAACAAAAACAGCATACGTCACTAATTAGTACTTCACCAGCAGCTCTCTTGTCAAGGACGAAAAATATACGTGTATATTTGGTGATTTTTGTAGCTTATATATGCGAATCAATATTCGCAACCCCAGTAGCACTCGTGGTTGCTTTCGGCAAAAAGAGATATCTCGTAAACTAAAATTAAAGAACACTGTGCGCATGTGGACACGCACAGAACGAAGAATCAAATGATGAGACAGGAGCAAAAGCAGATGCCAGAGGGCCAAATATATATATAGAGAGAAAGAGAGATCAGGGAAGGGCCAAAACAAGGCAAGCAAAAAGAGGACACTAGTTATTGCATGGTATTAGTGTCATATAGTGAGGATACATTAACTATTATACAACAACAATCATATCGATCCCGATGGCATCGCCACGAGATGGTGGTGGCGAAACTGCTCTCGTAGTTGGGAGGGTGATAGGGGATGTTCTAGATCCATTCACATCTTGTGTTTCCATGAGGATCGTGTTTGGTAACAGAGATATTAGTAATGGCTGTGAACTCAGGCCCTCCATGTCGTTAATCGCCCTAGAGTTTCTGTCGGGGGAAATGACCTCAGGACCTTCTACACTCTGGTATATATATATATATATTTATTTCATATTTACGTACTAATGTTGCTTACCAGCTAGCTGATAATCATCGTTAACTTTGCCCATATGATCTCAGATTATGGTGGATGCGGATGCACCTAGCCCCGTCAACCCCGTCCTGAGGGAGTACTTGCACTGGTCATTTATTTTCTGATCTCTAGCCTCCTCTCAGAATTTGAAAATGCAATCTGCCACTACCTAATGCTCTAGTAAATGATGGATGTGCAATGAGTATTCACTGACTTATTTATTAATTAAATATTCATTATTGAATTGACGAGTGCAGGATGGTGACAGACATTCCTGCTACCACAGATGCAAGCTTTGGTAAATATACTGATCCATTCTTTTTTCACTCCTTTTCACCTTATTATTGTAAGGAACATATATGTGTGTGTCTTATGCGTTACAAATTAAAGATTCAATTTAACCAATATTTCTTAGAATTTTCACCACTTTGTGCGTGTAAGATGATGAGCCGTGGCTTTTTCTTAGAATTTTCACTACTTTGTGCGTGTAAGATGATGAGCCGTGGCGTGTTATAGATCATTCAACTCAAGCTGAGTGATGTACAGGATATATACATGTATATAATTGCAGGGAAGGAGGCAGTGTTTTACGAGAGTCCACAACCGTCGGCGGGAATTCACCGATTTGCACTGGTGCTGTTCCGGCAACTGGGAAGGGAAACAGTGTTTGCACCTGAATGGCGCCACAACTTCAACACCCGAGAATTCGCTGAGACGTATAATCTTGGATCTCCTGTTGCTGCTGTTTACTTCAATTGTCAGCGAGAACGTGGTTGCGGCGGAAGGAGGAGGGAATAGCATTTCTATTATTAATTAATTAACTCCTAAACGAGTACTCAAACTAATGAATAATGAGCTGCACGCTCAATTTCTCTCTCTCTCTCTCTACTTGTTTCTGTGGTCCGATTTCAAGCATTGTATTGGATAAATATTAGTATATAAGGAAGTATGTATGGCTTATATCAATAATAATGCACCATAGAGTTCGATGGTTCATTCAATTCAAGTACCATATATAAATAGATAATTATATTAACTTGATCTTATCATTTCTGGCTCAGTATATGTATACGTTGTTTCTTTGCTTTTTTCACTAACTTGAATCAGGCTTCCTCGGGAAGGATATATACAGTTTATGCCAAACTCGGAAAATATATCATCAAGTTGCTCATTTTCTATAGATAAAATGTTCACTTTTTTTTCATCTAATTATATGAGTGTAACGTAATGACTATCTTACTTCATCTCTTAAACATGTTGTGAGGAGTATGATTTTTCACTCATGTAAAGGAGAACATTCCATAACCAACAGTTTGTCTTTCTGTGAGAGATCCTACAGTGAGAGAGGATTAGTCATAGCTATTAGCGGTGGATCTCTTGTACAAACAAAAATGTTCACTTTTCTCTCTTATGCTTCTCGAACAGCTTTTGCTGACCTTCCTCGAGATATTCCCTGCAGTATCCGACCATTGGCTACGAGCTATCTGCGTCAAAATGAAAAATACCACTCTAATATCATAAGACGGCTATATATATATTGGAAAACTAAGCCGCTTGAGCTCTGATTTCATTAATTTATGAATTTATACAAAATGACTTTTGACCAAACTGAATCGGCAAAAACTAAATCTAACTGATCGAAACTTGTAACTGGCTAATTTCACTGTAACAGAAATACGAAAAAAAATTTGAAATATTTGTCCTTTTTCTAACATATCTGAACCTAAAACTCCAAACTTTTTTGCTGGTCCGTTAAGTTATCGAATTAGTGCGTACTGGTGGTTAATTTAACGATAAGGGATGTTATTATTAACAAGTAATGATCTTCTAAGTTTAAACTGATCTTCCTCTCACAGTATGTACCAAAGGTAAGAAGAACGCTGAAACAGCCAGTAAATTAACCACCAGTACGAGAACTGATCGAAACTTGTAACTGGCTAATTTCACTGTAACAGAAATACGAAAAAAAATTTGAAATATTTGTCCTTTTTCTAACATATCTGAACCTAAAACTCCAAACTTTTTTTGCTGGTCCGTTAAGTTATCGAATTAGTGCGTACTGGTGGTTAATTTAACGATAAGGGATGTTATTATTAACAAGTAATGATCTTCTAAGTTTAAACTGATCTTCCTCTCACATGTATGTACCAAAAGGTAAGAAGAACGCTGAAACAGCCAGTTCTAATTAGAACATATATATATATATATATATGTGTGTGTGTGTGTGTGTGTGTGTGTGTGTGTGTATATACATACATATATATATATATATATATCTCTTTAGCTATATTATTGTTTCCTGAAATAATTAATTCCTTAACATCAAACACGTCGAAGTAGTCCGTGTCGTCATAAAAATAATCAACTCATTGCTCATCAAAAAGTGAAATTTGATTTTGAAATTGAAACCAATATATATATATATATATATAGAAAGACAGAAAGTTATACCAGCAAAAATTAATCCAACACATTCTAGTCGATAAGTCCTAATTAAATTATATTCAATCAATCAGCACTTTTGCAACCCCAGAAAATAATGTTTACTCCTCCTATCCTATATATTAATTACTTTTCAGGAGTATAATCTGATTCACTTTATAAATTACTAGTAAATGTGAATGTCTTGTGTTAAATAAAATTTTTTAATTCAAATTAAAATTTTTAAATTATCTTTAAAAAGTCAAAAAAACAGAAAAAATATATTTTTTTATTTTTTACTTAAAAATTATATTTAAAATTTTAGTTATTTTATTTTTATATTTTGTTAGATTGATATTAATAAAAATAATTTATAAATAAAATCAGACAAAGTATGTTGTAGTGCTTCCGGGAGCAAGAAGATGTAACCTTTTGCATGATCCATAAATTCCTGAACTATCAGAAACTGATGACGTAAGTCTATTGACCTTTAAACCATCTATCTAGCTAGAAGGGTTGATAGAAGAACAGTACACGCAGGTCTTAAAAAAAGAATTACCTTTAAGTTTCAATCATGAGTAAACATTGTAGACTGAAGTCTCACATGTAAATATTAAATTTTGACTTGGTTTTACTTATTTGAGACTTGATGAGAAATCTCCTTTATTAAAATCACACACACACACACACACACACACACACACACCACACACAGACACAGAGAGAAGGACATGGAGATGCCAAAAAATTTTTTAGGATAAGATAAGACGCACTACAGTGGGCCCAAAAATGGCTTGCCACAAAATTTGAGATTCATTTCCAGGTCATATGCCCCGCTTCATGTCATTTATGCGCTATGACCGTCTCTCTCGTTTAATTATATTCAACGCATTCAGTGTAAGAAAAAGCTTGGAAGAGACGTTATTCGAGAAGACGATAGATTCTCTGGTGTTTCATTAATCAGGTTTATGTTTTTTTAAGACTAACCCAATGCAATTGTCAATTGGTTAACTTATGGTCTTAACGATATATATGCTTGCGTAGTAATGCGCCAGAAGATGAAAATACTGTTAAACGATTGGACCATTTTGGCTTTTGCTCAGTTTTTTTTTTCGTCCACCTTGTAAGTCAGCCCAACTTTGCATGGAATATATAATAAATAGTGGACGGGACGTCGTTCAAATTCTAGTTATAGTAGTGGATCTCCAGTATCTAGCCAAAGCAAAAGCTTAGCAAGCCGAAGAATCGTTCTTTTATCAGTTTCACATATAAATTGTCATGAAGAAGTGATTCCTAGTAAGCGGGCCTTCACATTCAATTCGATCCTTTTTTTAAGTTTCATCTTCTCACAAGTGGGATCAAGCTAGCTAGAGAGGATTCTCTGATGTTCCCCTTGCATGACGCATATAAAAAATTATTCATAGCAGTAAAGTAATAGAGTTCACTCAGATGATGAGAAATGAAAAATTAAAAGTGACGGGCTTATTTAATTTTTTAATCTATAAGGGATCAAAAGAGCTAGTGGCAACAATAATATTGATAGTGAGAGTGTAAAGAAAAGAAAACGATAGGGTTGGTGTAGATGGAATTTAAAATAACTACATTTGAGATTGAATTTGAAATTTTAAAAAAGTTATAATAAAATATGTATTTGAATCAAATTCAAATTCAAAAACTCTTATATATCTAAATGGAAAATTTAGTTTAAATTCAAATTCAAATAAACGCATCCTAAAGGTATTTAAATTAAGTTTAGTTTGGGTGAGATTCTGGTTACTTATCTATAATCATAAAAAAGTAAAGCTTACTGCAAAATCAATTTATCGAATTCTACATTTCTCGTTGGCGTATGATCATGGGTTAACGTACAAGGTAATAGAGTAGAGGCAAATGATACAAGGAGAATTTTAGACCATATTTATTTAAATTTAAAGCACCTAAATTTCTAAAACTCCATTGTAATACAGGAGTATTGATTTGATATTGCGATAGAAGGCAAAGCTTGTGTTATGAAAAATGGCGAAATTTTCCTTTATTTGAATTAATATCATAACTTTTTTATTTTACTTATTCATTTTTCTATTTCACTTATTGATTTATTTATGAAACGTTTGCACTCTACTCAACTTATTTTTGTTTTAGGTATTTAATTAAATCATCTTAAAATAACTTGTATAACATCTTGAAAAATTTACCCCCCTAATAATCAACTTAATTAAGGTTAATTAAGTAGGATTTATATTGTATGTGGTTAGAAGGGACCAATAAGTGTCTTTAGTTAAAATTTCAGGTATAAATTTGGGTCTAAAAAATGAAATTGAGTCACTTTGACATTAAAAAGTACAGAAAAAAAAGTAGAAAAGCCTCTTTATTATATAGCATGGCGTGTGCATGGTATGTTGTGGTGCATAGATTTGAGGTAAACATTTGAGGTAACCTTTAACATTTTAAAGATTTGAGATAATTAGAAGTAAACCTATTTTATATAGTTGTTTGTTAATTAAATTTTAATGTGAAAATGAGTTATTTGCACATATGATTTAGCTTGTAAATGTAAAAGCATGCTATAAATCATGTGTTAAAATATTAATATTGATCTTACATAACTGTGGAGTGGAATGTGAAATGAGTTTTCAAACTATGAATATGTATTGTAATAAGAAGTTTATGCACAAGCAGCGACACACTGCTTTGTTTCTTACTCTTTGATATTTTTTAATTGATTTTGAATCTTTTTACTTTTATGAGGTATTACATGCTTCTAAAACATCATTTTTCTCTAGTTAGAAGTTTAATAAATGATTTTAATTTGTTTTAATTTATAAAAATTTGAAATCTCATTTCTTTAAAGTTCAAACTTAGTATTCCAAAAAGGGGTTTAACCTATGATTATTGTAGTTTGTGCGATTAATTCTGTTTATTAAGGGAGATATTTTAACTTATTAGTTTTTATATTGTATATTATTCATTTACTTATGAACTATTTTTTATTGCCCTACTTCACTTATTCATTACTAGACTTTCACTTTATTTCATTTTAGGAAAATGATTAAGTGAAGTAGGGCAATTAACAATATTTCGTAAGTAAATGAACAAATAGATAATAAAATTTTGATTTTAATTTAAATGAGGGTAATTTTTCATTTTTCTCAAAAATTTAATATCAAATAAGTACCATTGAACTACAGTAAAATTTTAAAAATTTAAGATTTTTGAATTTAAATGAGTATATATGGTCCAAGGATTTTTGTTGAAATTCTCCCAACCACTTACAAAAAAAAAAGACTTTTATCACCACCAAAAGTTCAATTAAAAGTTTTTACAGATGACTTTTCACTATTAAAGGATTGTGTAAAGGGTGTCCTAAATTAAGACTTAAATCATCATATTAACTATGATTAATTAAGGACTAACCTAAAAGGATTATTCAATATGAGATTAACCTAAATAAATTCTTAACATGTACTTCCACAAACGATTCAAAATAAAGGGATCCTAAGCCTTTAAAATATTTTAAAAACTCATATTATTCAATTAAGTATATGCGAAAGCATGATAAAGGAAACACATCTCAACGTAGGAGGAAAGCTTTTCCCTTTATTTTCTCTCTATGCCTTACTTTACAATATATATATATATATATATGTATGTATGTATGTATGTATGTATGTATGTATGTATGTATGTATGTATGTATGTATGTATGTATATTTACAACATAACACTTGGCCACTTAGATCCTTCCATAACTAGCAACAGGGGGGAAAGTTCTCAATCACATTTATCACAATGACTATTATCTAGTCATCATACTCTATATGTCATCTATTCATCAATAGCCCATCATATGCATAAATTTTTCTTTTCATTCACATATAATTAATATCAACTACCAACCCTTGGACATAAAAAATACAAGGGTAGACCATATATAACAATATTCAAGTTCTCAAATTAAGTAAATAATAACTATTTTTATTTACATAAATATTTTGGCCCATTAATATAACACAAGTATCAAACTACATTCTCAAGGGCCCAAGATATATTTCCACCCAACACAAAACTCATGATGCAAGTGAATCAATAATATATTATTCTAGTTGGCAATATCATAAACTAAATAGACATATCAAAATAAAAAGAGAAGGGCCTACAAAAGTAATTATTATCATTTGGCCTAATGTTCCTTTTCTCTGTTCTTCTCAAATGAGCTAGCTTCTGTAATATGTTAAAATAGATGGGTGAGTATAACTACTCAGTAATCAAGATACATCTAAGTCATACAAATGCATGATAATTAATCATGAATGCAACTGGCTAATAAATTTATGAAGGTGATTATGTAAACAATCACATTAATAACATGTGAATCACATTGACATCTAACTTATGTGAATAATATCAATAATAAAGTCAAGTATAAATTTTGCACAAATGGCTACATGTACATTATTTGCATAATTATTACATGTTCTTATTTTCACAATTATAATCATATTCTCAACATAGCCAACAATCACGCAAATGACATGATAACAATAATATGCATGATCAATCTCTTCCTTATATCCCCCCTTATTTTCTTTGACATGAAATCTATGGGCCGACAATCGAAAGGGATCATCCATGTGGTGAGATTACCTAAAGCTTTAATCATATCATGAGGGGCTACCGGGCCAGGGTTACTTTACTTACTTATGAACACGATTTTTCCTAAATCACACACTATGAGGTGTCATACCTAAAGCTAGCTCTACCTAAAATTTCAAATAGGCCAGTAGGGTTAAGTCCCTTAATAGAAACATGCTACAGTACCTTACAGGGTAAGTAGCGGCTATAACCCCTGAGATTATCAGTTAATATCCAAGTAGCATATGGATTTTGCATAATCGCTAACTCCTTTACTAAGATGAACTCCCGCTGTATGATCATGATCAAGAGAAAATGCATTTCAAAAACTCATATATATATATAATTAATAATTATCCCACATGCTTATCAACTTTCTTACTCAACAAGTATAAAAAATCATTATTTTTCAATCGTGCCTCTTACATCAATTTTATATTACCACATAAATCACATTAACATCATATAAAACTTAACATGCTCATATACAATTTGTCATCATGCATTAAAATGGTGAAATGGTAGAGTGATGGTGATTTATTTAGCAATGATGCTTCCAATGGCATTATGAATTTCATGCCTATAAAAACTAGAGTATGTGCATGAGATCAAGGAAAAGTATTTTTTGAGTTCTTAGGCACTTTCTCTTCCTCACAAGTGTCTTGCTTCCTGAGTTTAATTTTCCTTCTAAATTATTTCTACTATTTTGTCACCCTGTTGAATTTTATAGAAGGGTTTCGCTTAATCCTGGGAAGCTCCGACAATTATACCAGAATTGCTCTTAAGGGCAGTATCCTTGGGTACGACTTGGAACAAATTTTACATTACTACCACCAACAATTTAAGAGTAATGGAGCACATTGAACAACATGGTATTCCCCAGGGTGTGAATGTTACAATTGGTTCTGGTGGTGGTAGTTCTTATATTTCGACTGCAATGCCCTTGCCTAAGCCGTTTCCAGACATCTTTAAAATTGAAGTGTTTAATGGGAAGAATTTTAAAAGATGGCAGGAATGAATATTTATTGTCTTTGACATGGACAGAGTTGTCACTGCTCAAACCCAAACCGAGCCCCCTACAGATGCTCCTCAAGCATAAAAAGATATTTAGGTCTATGCGAATAAGGTATGCAGACACACCATAATCAGTTCTTTATCTAATGATTTGTTCGATGTCTACTGTGTGTATAAGGAGGCCAACAAAATTTGGGAGTCTCTCATGAATAAGTACACTGCTGAAGATGTTGGGAAACAAAAGTTTATAGTAGGTAACTACTATAAGTAGGAGATGAAAGATGACAAAGATATGAAGTTACAAATTAATGAGTACCATAAGTTGCTAGAGGAACTATGTGCTAAAAAGATCAATCTACCAGATGAGTTTATGGCTGGGGTCCTGATTGAGAAGTTGCCAAGTTTATTGAGTGACTATAAATAACAACTTAAACATAAGCAGAAGCAATTATCATTGTCTAACCTTATCACTCATATCATCATCAAGGATACCAACAGGAAGGAGGTTTGAGCCGCCAAAGGAAAATAGATAAAATTAAAAGTAAACTTGGTGGAAAAAAAATCACAAAAGCCTAATTACAAGCCTAAGAATTCTAACCTCGGGTTTAAAAGGAAAGGCAATTGTTATGTCTGTGGTAAAGAGGGACATCATGCTGCTCAATGCAGAAGAAGAGCTAGATGAGATAATCCTCCTAAGCCAAATGTTAATTTGGTTCAAGAAGATGTGAATAATGATGAAGAGATCATTGTTGCTGTGATTTCTCAGGCTCTTATTGTCTCTGATGTGAAAAAATAGGTAGTAGGCTCTGGAGCTACCAAGCACATTTGTGCAAATAGGGAGATGTATTCTTCCTATAGTCCTATTAAGGAAGGTGAAGATTAAGTTTACCTTAATGACTCTCGAACTGTAAAAGTTCAAGGGAAGGGGAAAGTTGATCTTAAGCTCACATTTGGGAAAGTGGTGTCTCTCAATGATGTCCTGTATGTGCCCGATATTAGAGCAAATTTGATTTCTGTGGCTCTGCTTGGGAAGGCCGGGGTTAAAGTGTCATTTGAATCTGATAAGATTGTAATAACAAAAAATAATGTATTTATAAGAAAGGGCTATTGTAATCAGGGACTATTTGTGCTTAATGTTGTTGATGAAATGAATAAGAATGCATCCTCTTTTGATTATTCTTATGTCTATGTGGTTGATTCTTTTGATTTATGGCATTCTAGGTTAGGTCATGTTAGTAAAGGTTATATAATAAAAATGCAACATCTTGGATTAATTTATAAAAATTAAAGATAATGATTTAAATAAGTGTAAAGTATGTGTAGAAACTAAGCAAATTAAAAAAAATATCATTTTTCTACCTAAAGAGAAACTGAGTTACTATCTTTGATACACACTAATTTTGGAGATTTAAAACAAACAATGATTAGAGGAGGTAAGAATTATTATATTACTTTTATCGATGATTTTTCAAGATATACCAAAGTATATTTATTAAGAAATAAAGATGAAGCTTTTGAAAAATTTCTTTTATATAAAGCAAAGGTAGAAAATCAGTTAATTAGAAAAATTGAAAGAGTAAGGTCTGATAGAGGAGGAGAGTATATTTTATTAAATGATTTTTGTGAAAAAGAAGGCATTATCCATGAAGTAACTCCTTCTTACTTGCCTGAGTCTACTGGTGTTGCAAAAAGAAAAAATAAAACCTTAAAAGAAATGATGAACGCTATGCTTGTAAGTTCTTTTGCACCAGATAATTTGTGGGGTGAAGCATTATTATTTACTTGTTTTTTACAAAATAGAATTCCTTATAAGAAGTTAAATAAAACCCCTTATGAGCTTTAGAAAGGTTTTCCTCTAAATCTTAATTATTTGATAATGTGGGGGTGTCTTGCAAAAGTTTTATTACCTGACTCTAAAAAGAGAAAATCGCATTCTAAAACCTCTGATTGTATGTCTATTGGTTATGCTGAACATAATGCTGCTTATAGATTTCTAGTTTTGAAAAGTGATATTCTGGATTATAATACTATTATAGAGACTAAAGATGCAGAGTTTTTTGAAAGTCTTTTTCCTTTAAAGGAACAACTTTTACTTTAAAGAGGAGAAAATTTTCCTTCTTCTAAACAAATTTCAAATGAAAATTTAAGTGAAGGTTTAAGAAGAAGTGAAAGGCAAAGAAAGAAAAATAATTTTGGAGATAATTTTTATACTTATTTGGTACAAAATGAACCCCATAATTTCTATGAGGCCATTTCTTCTCCTGATGCTCATCTTTGGAAAGAAGTTATACGAGCTAAAATTAATTCTCTTAATCAAAACAAAACTTGGGTTTTGGTAGATTTGCCTCCAGGTGCAAAACCTATTGGATGTAAATGGGTTTTTAGGAAAAAAATATTTTTCTAATGGTTCTATTGATAAATTCAAAGCAAGGTTGGTTGCTAAAAGTTTTACACAAAAAGAAAATGTTGATTATTTTGACACTTTTTCTCCAATAACAAGAATTTCTTCTATAAGAATTCTCATTGCTTTAGCTTTAGTTTACAAGTTATTTATTCACCAAATGAATGTTAAAACTACATTTTTAAATGGTGATTTAGAATAAGAGATATATATGGTGCAACCTGAAGGGTGTGTAGTTTCTGGCTAAGAAAATAAAGTTTGTAAATTGGTTAAATTTTTATATGGCTTGAAACAAGCTCCTAAACAATGGCATGAAAAAATGATCATGTTTTGACAAGTGGTGGGTTTTCAACTGTTGAAGTAGAAAGGTGTATTTATACAAAATCTATAAATAATGATTGTGTGATTATCTATCTTTATATGTATGACATGCTTATTTTTGGTACAAGCATGGATATTATTTTTGAAACTAAATGATTTCTTTTATCAAATTTTGATATGAAAAATATGGGTGAAGCAAAAGTTATTTTGGGTGTTAAAATCATAAAAAAGGATGATGGTATTTTTCTTTCTCAAGAACATTATATTGAAAAAATACTTAAAAAGTTTAGTCATTTTGATGAGTCTCCTTTAAGTACTCTTTATGATTCAAGTGTGCCTTTAGTTAAAAACAGAGGTGATTCGATGGCTCAATCTAAGTATGCACAGATCATAGGGAGTCTGTTGCATATGTAAATTGAGCAGATATACACACTACCCAAGCAATAAACATTGGATGGCTCTAGTAAGAGTAATGAATTATTTGAGAGGTACTATGAATTATGGTATATTTTACAGTGAATTTCCTGCTGTATTAAAAGGGTACAGTGATGCTAATTGGGTCTCAGACTCAGAAGAGACAAAATTTACTAGTAGGTATATATTTACTCTTGGTGGTGGTGCAGTAACCTGGAGGTTAGCCAAACAAAATATTATAACAAAATCCTTAAGGGATTCTGAATTTATTGCTATGGAGCTGGCTGGTACTGAAGCTGAGTGATTGAAAAACTTCTTAGCAAATATTCCTTTAGGTAAAAAACCAACACCATTAGTGTCTTTACATTGTGATAACCAATCAACAATTGCTACGGCTAAAAATAAGACCTTCAATGGCAAGAGTAGACATATTCGATTGAGACATAACATAATAAGGCAGCTGCTTAAAAATGGGGTCATCTCAATCGATTATGTAAGATCAGAAGTGAATCTAGTAGATTTGTTAACTAAACTCGTAGGGAAGAAACAAATTATAGAAACATTGAGGGGAATGGGACTTAAGCCAGTTTGAAACCAACAGTGATGGTAACCCAACTTTTATGACTGGTGATCCTATGAAGAAGGTTCATATGGGTAAGAATAAGTCATCTGTTAGTTCTGCTAGCACTAAAATTAATTTTGTCCCTCTTCCTATATTGTATGAGAAAGTACTAGAATGTATTATTGGTGAGGCAGAGCAAAGCTCTTAATGATTTCATATTCCCTGTGGAAGGTGTATTAATTACAGATATATTTGATGAAATTACCTAGATAAATGTAGAGTGGGGCCGTTCCTATGAGATTGTGACAAAATCTCTAGAGCATTTGTTGCAATACCAGGCACGTGCATGGCCGTCAAAGCGCAAAATCGCCGTTAACAATAGAAAATGTGGGGGTATAATCTAACTAATAAAGCTTCTAGTATGCACCCAAGAGTTGTTAGTTCATAAAAGCATGCTTCACTAACTTCTTTGTGTACTAAGCAATATTGGTCTAGGTCTGGTTCATAATCCAAACGACAAAGATTTAATATGGTTATACTGATAATTGTAACTCAGATGATAAGGTTCTTGTGGGGGGATTATTGTAATTTTGTGTGAGTGTGTCAAAAGATAAATTCTCATTAACCATATAAGAGGAGAGGTCTCAGCAATTTTTGTGAAAATATTTTTGACAAAAATCAAAAATATTTATTTAAAAGAGTTTTTCATAAAAGCCTTTATTTACCTGTTTAAATTTAAATTCAAATAAGAAAACTGTTTTCTTAATTACCTTGGCAGAAAACGTTAGTCTCTCCTTAACTTTAATTATCACATTTGTCTATGTTAATTATCTCATTTGCAACGTCTAATCTTTATGTTTTATTATTATATTCAAACGGTGGCTTTATGACTCATTTACTACCTATCATTCATTTTAATGATTAAATAAATGTGTTTGTGTTGAATTCTAAAATATCAAATGGTGGCTTTATCTATACCAATCTTTTCATTTGATGGTTATAAACGGATTTGCCTCAACGTCCAGAAACGTGCTTATAAATTATATATTTTATTACATTAAAATGGTAAAACGGATAGCAATGATGCTTCCAACGGCATTATGAATTTCATGCCTATAAAAACTAGAGTGTGTGCATGAGATCAAGAAAAGCATTTTTTGAGTTCTTGGGCACTTTCTCTTCCTCTCAAGTATCTTGCTTCCTGAGTTTAATTTTCCCTCTAAATTATTTCTACTGTTCTGTCACCTTGTTCAATTTTACAGGAGGGTTCCGTTTAATCCTGGGGAGCTCCGACAATTGTGCTAGAATTGCTCTTAAGGACAGTGTCCTTGGGCACGACTTGGAATAAATTTTACATTGCTAATACTTTTATTTTTAAAAAATTATAATTCAAGATTTAGATTTATTTTAATTTAAATCTAACAATAATCTCCTAACAAAATTATTTATCTCTAAATATTTTTTCAAAATTATTCACTTACTCTTAGTTAACTTAATTAATTTTGAGTTAAATTTTTGAGATATTACAGGTTGCCGTCATAACTCTTATTGCTAATTATAATAACCAAAAATATACTTTTAATGGTGACACATGTATGCATCACGTGATGCCACCTCATGCCATGGCAGTCGCCAATTATATGGTAGATGATGTCATATCACTTGCCATCTCGTGCTACGTTACTCACCATATGTGTAGTAGATGATACTACATCATTGATCACCTCGTGTCACATCACACGCCAATGCCATGTCAACCACCACATGCGGCACCCTTCTCAAGCCATGTCACTACGACACGACATATCACATGTTTATTATAAAATATGCCAAAATCAATATTTGAACCCTTAACTTACCAACTCTAAACCTTAAATCTTTTTTTTTTGTTAGTTGAATTGAAATATACTTACAGTTATTATAAGTAAAATTAAATATATATTATTTAACTACATAAACATATATCAAATAATATATTATTAAAAAGCCATATTTTATTTTATTTTTAATTATCAATATGACAAAATAATTTATTTGACTATTTATATTATATTTTTAATAAAATAGTATTTTTTACTAGAAAATATTTTCTTGTTAGGAAAATGAATTTTAAATAAAAAAAATTTTAAATATTAAATAATTTTCTTATAAACATTGTACAAAATTTTAAATTTTATTTTTATTTTTAAATAAGTACATAATTTATATGTAAATATGTATTATATTAGTTTATGTCAAATATCTTTTATTACTTTTATCTTCTCTATATTTTTCTCAAAAATCAATGAATTATATGAATAAATTTTTATCTTCTCTCAAAACAATTAAATGTTTCCCCTTTTGTTATTAAAAATATATATTTGATCTACAATTTTTCAATATCTTAAAAAAATTATTTTAATAAAAAATTAATTTTAAGCACATAAATTTTGTTAATCATTTTAAACAATTTAAATTTTTAATTAATACTAATAACTTTTACTGTAGAAGATTATTATAAGGATATCATATGTGATCAATCTAACTAATCTCTAATTATTCTCTACCTCATTGCAAAGTGAATTTGAATAATTTTTCATATTCTCCCTAGTAATAATTAGTTATAAAAATCTTATTAGTAACTTCTTTTTTTTATAACAATAAAAATCTAAATATATTAGACAGAATCACATGAAATTCTTGTACAAAAGCCATTAGAGCTTAGCAGATGAAATAGATACTATGTATATACCAAGCCAAGTATCCAATGTACAATATGTCAAGTAATCTGTAATGTCATTTGCATCTTGTGATACCTATATAATTTTAACATCTCAAAGTCATTTATATATTTGTGTGTAAGTAACAATTTTTTTTAAAAAAATAAATATACAATTTATGTATAACTCAATCTGATTTAATAATTAAAATTGACACATCTTCATTATTATTCTTTTTGTTTCACAATTCTATATATCATTTATTTTTTATTTTATATATAAAATAAAAATTTAATTTCATTAATAGCTTTTCAATGATTTTATTTAATTTTAAAATATTAAAATAATTCATAAAAAATTCTAATAATTTCAATCATAATTTTATAAATTATATATATTTTTTTTTAAAAAATAATTGTAGTGGTGACAAATATTATCACGAAAAGTAATTATATAAATTACTTTTTTTATAAAACGACAATGTCGCCCTTAAAAATTTTTGTAGCTATAACTTTTAATTGTCGTCAACAAAAATATATTTTTGGCAATAGCTTTTAAACGTTACAATCAAAAATAGACTTGTGACATTTAAAAGTCATTGCTAAAGCTTCATTTTTTATGATGACTTTTGGTGATAACTTTTAATTGTTGTTGTAAGAAGTTTACTTTTAGTGGTAATTTTTTTATTGTTGTGAATGATATATATATATATATATATAATGAATGGAAAGGGCTATACAGATAGTTAGAACAAGTTGATTGGTGGAAGACAAGACATTGGGTGGCTGACATGAAAATTGCAGAATCTCAGAGTCCTTTTGTTGTGTTGTTGGAGTTGGAATGCCTAGCTATTCATTGCACGACAAGTCTTCTTTGCATAATGCATAGCATCATCAGTTAGTCTATCCGCTAATTGATACCTCCAATAGCCATTTACGAAGAGAAACGAGGAATCTGAAGTTGTGGCAAAAGATCAAAAATGTGAAAGCGTCGCATGTTGAGCTTCTTGATGAGAATCATATTACTGTTAGTTTACCCCCTTATCGCGCAGCTTTTAGCTTTGTTGCACGTAGTAATGACGAAACGGGGGCTAGTGTTCTAGAAAAATCGATGGATCAAACGCAGTTCGATGGAAAAGTGAGATTGAGATGTGCACCGAGAGGTGATTTTATTATATGGGTATATATCTGCAGATCAACTAAAGAGGTCTAGGATTCCATATCTTTTGTTTGCATGTTACACGCAGAAATGGGATAGGGTATATATCCAACGACTGGCATTCCCTCTCTGTCCAAAGATATCTCTAATATCTTTCTAATTGGTCCGCTAGATTTGAAGTAATACAGCTATATGTTGCTCCTCTCTTGCCCTTTCGATTCTCTTCTCAACATTATTATTTACTCTCTCCTTTTAGGATCAACAGATGTTACTACATTTTCTCCCTGCACGGCAGTTGGAATTTTAATTTACTGCAATATCAGTGTTAATCATAGATTTGCTTTTATGTAGATGTATTCCACTTTTTCAGTGTAGTTTGTTTTACTTTAACTATGTTACAGAAAAACTATGTTACAGAAAAGGATTGCTGAATGATAAATAAAATAAAATTTAAAGTATATTTTTGATTTTTTAACTTTATATAAAATTTTAATTTAATCCTTTAATTTTATAAAGTATTTTATTTTTCATTTAGGGTATTTAACCCTAACATGATTAGTTTTGAATGATTATTTTTTATGTCAATTATTATTATTTTAAAAAATTTAACCTTAATGTGTTAATATTTGATAATATTTTGTTAATATTTAAAAATTTAATACATAAATTTATTGCGATGAAACTAACAGTATTATTAGAGTTAAAGAATTAAAAAGATATTTTTTATAAAAGTAAAGGACTAAAACAAAATTTTATGTAAAGTTAAAGGATTAAATGTATATTTTAATCAAAAATATATATATAATACAAATTAATTCAGCTAATTAATAAGATGCAATGTGAAACTATTTAATTTGCTCCTTTTCCCTGTGTGGGATTCCTGACTTGTAAATCATATAATTTTTGGATTGGTGATAATCAATCGACAAAAGTTGACGGCTTTTATACAGATAAATAAATAAAGAAATAGTCAGAAAAGGAAAAGGAATGATTGACATATCATATGGCCTTGCATATTTGGCAATATAAGTAAATTATGAGCCTTGCGTGTATGTTATGATTCTCTAATCATAATGTTTAAGCTAAATTATCTTTTATGAGCGTAAGTGAGATTCATTGACTCAGGAAACAATATACAAAACGGATTATATAAAAGGATCAAAAAGAGAAAAACAGAGCTACAAAGGGCCATGATGTAAAAAAGGCATTATTTACAAGTTTCATGACCTTACAAGTACATGGTTAACAAAAGATTAAACAAAACAAAAAGGATCGATGATAGATGTGCCTTCAATTGTCATAAGAACGTTTACATTAGTAAGATTCCATTGTTACCCAAAGTTTGCAGCATAAAATGCCAAAAGTAGCGGCACTAGTTTTGGCCCAGATGCTTCGGATTGAGATTGTTGGGAAGTCAAACAAGCAAGGGTTTGGGAGAGAAGGCACGATCTCTCCTTGAGTTAGACAGGAGGTTCTGGCATGCAGTGGCTATAGGACACTTCAACTTCACAAGTGGTTCCAGATCTCGATGATTTAGCATTATAGCAACTTATCTTTCGAAGACTAGCGATAGGAATTAAGGATCGGACTCTCTGTCACCAAGCCATTTCCAAACGAGGTTCCACGGCAATTGTATGTCCTCGATTGCTGTGCCATTTATGTTCCTCAAGCCTGCTTCTTCATATATATGTTGGGGATTGATTCCAGAAGGGAGAATAATATGTTGACATAGATGCCATTTTTAACTGATTTCTTCATCAACTACAAGTCACTAATAGGTCGATTGAGTTCATTATCTTCATTAATGATTTCGATGAACGTCCCATCAATTCCCCAATAATTAATAATCCAATTATCAGACCAGAAATAAACACGTGCCATCGCCAATTTCCCAGATGATACTTAGGTTATATGTTGCCAAGCTAAATGCACGAACTGATCGAATTGATCTTAACAAGCATTTTAAGAATGCAAACCAGCATTAAACTCAACCACTTGAAAAATAACGAAGTGTCGTTTGCAAAGTTACAAACCTTGGCTCGCTAGGCTAATGGATGGCCACCAGTGACAATTTGTCTATAACTAAAATTTTTATTTGTTATATATAGCTCGATATCTAGATCCAATATGAGTCCGTATACATATACGTAAGATTATAATGAATTTGAAAGCCATCAAGCGGCCCCCATCCGCAACATATATAATTTTAAAAAAGGGGGAAATTAAAGGAGTAATAATAGATTCAAGTTAATCTTCTTCCACCGGTGCCGTTCTCTCTCTGACAGTTGAAATAGACGGCTGCGATGGGAGCCCCGAGATTGTAGAGTTGAGAAAATTGTCTGTTATTGAAGTTCTGGCGCCATGCCGGAGCATACACCGTGTCTCTCCCCAGTTGTCTATACAACACAAACACAAACCGATGTATTCCCATCACCGGTCGTGGACTTTCATATGTTACCACCTCTTGACCTGCACTTCCAAACCATCATCATTCCATCAGAATTATACTGTGAAGGCCGTCAGTGAAGCTCAATTATGGGAATTTATGTACCGAAACTGGCGCCGGTAGTTGCCGGAATATCAGTCACCAACCTGTAGTCCATTTCCAGAGAGGGATCCTTGCGTTAGTTATTCTTACAGACCAAGATATACATGCCAATTATCTACCTAGCAGAACAGAGAAAGCGAAAAGGAACATGTGATTTTGTAAAGAGTATGCGAGGTTTTAAATTTTATAACGTGGGCATGCTTGAGCAGAGGAATAAGGAAGATCAACAGAGAGAGTCACCAATGAAGATATTCCCTCAAATTGGGGTCACTGGGGCTGGGGGCATCAGCGTCCACCATGGCCTGCAATTAGACAGACAGACAGAAAACATACAGTTATATAGTTATGATGATGGTGATGAGGTGAGAGATTTTGGGAGACTTAATTACGAGGGTGTAGAAGTTCCTGAGGTCGTCTCCACCGATAGTAACTCGTGGTTGGTTGACAACATAGGAGGGTCTGAGATCACAGCCATTGTAGATATCTCTATTAGCGTAGGACACTCTCAGATCTTCAACTGAATTGTCGAAGGGATCTAACACGTCCCCCACGATTCGTCCAACAACAAGGGGGTCCCCACCTCAGCTCCAGCTCCAGATCCAACTCTAGGCATTGTATTTGCTCCTTTTCTGTTTCCTTCTTTCTATTTCTTCTTCGCCAACTTCACGCACTTAAATCCTGATCTATATATACGTATATATATGTTGAAGTTGAACTACTTGTTTGCTTGGCCACCCCTTATTTATACTCCGTAGCAGGGACCGACTCACGTTTATGATAGAGGGACGATTGCCCCCACGAACTTAAGAAGAAATTATTCAAAATGATCTTAGATTGTGTTTGAATGGGTGGATTTAAGTTGAAAATTTAGATTTAAAATCTTATATTTGAAATCTCACATTTGAAATTCATAGATTCTAAATTCTTCGTTTGGATGATACAAAAAATTTTAAATTATAATATTAAAATCCTTTGTTTAGATCTAAAGTAAAATTTTAAATTTTAAATTCTATATTTAAATTTAAAAGAAACTTAAAAGATTAGTCAAACTCAACTATTCGAATGGCCAACTTCTAATGGGATCATAAAAACAAAGCTGATTGGGACTGTGGCATTGGGGACGACCTAGATGGGACCTACAACTTCCACTAGGACTGGAGCGTCGCAACAATGGGGACGAGACAGCTAACTACCATTGCGATCGGACCAGCAATGACAACGAGGACAGGATGGTCAACTTCTATCAAGACTAGATGGATGATGATGACGATGACTGAACGTCTAACTTCCATCGAGACTAGACCGACGGCTACAACAAGGACTAAACAGCCGACTTCTATCAGGATCGAATAGAAGATGACAAGGACCGAACGGCCAACTTTCACCAGGATCGGACGACAGCTTCAATAGGGATGAGACAGTCTACTACCACCACAATCAGACCAATAGTGACGATGAGGACCGGATGGCCGACTTACCTTGGCCGGATCAATACTGACGATGGGGATCAAAAGGGCGACTTCCATTGGGACCAAACCAATGTTGATGAGGAGGATCGTATGGCTAACTTTCACCAAGATCGAACTGACTACGAGGATGGGGACTAAATGGCCGACTTCTACCAAGACTAGACCAAACTGACGGCGATAGGGACCAGATGGTTGACTTCTACCAGCACCAAACTGGACCAATGGAGATGGTGACCGGACTAAAGGGATGGTGATGGAAAGCTACCGTTTAGTCCTTGCCTGGTAGAAGTTGGACTTTTAGTCCTTGTCATAGCCTTAGGTTCAGTCCCAATGAAAGTTGACGTTCAATTCCTATCATCGTGATCGATCAAGTCCCAGTAAAAGTTACGCATCTAGTCCCAATGGTCACGTCGATTCAATCCTAGTGGAAGTATGTTGTCCTGTCTCGATCCCGTCAGTTTGGTCATGGTGGAAGTCTGTCATCCTATCTTGGTCATCACTATTGGTCAAGTTAGTCGTCCAATCTTTGTTATCATCATTGATCCAGTCCCAATAAAAGTCAGCCATCCGATCCCTATTATAGTCATTGGTTAGGTTCTAATAGAAGTTAGTCGTTCAGTCTCCATCATTATCGTAGGTCCGATCCTCGTCGTCAGGTCTGGTCCCTAGTAAAAGTCAGCAATTTGGTCCCCATCATCACCATTGGTCTAGTGTTAGTGAAAGTCAACCGTCTGGTCCCCGTCATCACTGTCAATCCTGTTCGGTGAAAGTTGTTTGTTTAGTCCCTGTTGGTCAGTCTCAATGGAAGTCGGCCGTCACATCTCGATCAATGGTGGCAACTTTTTTCATCAACTTTAGTGGTCTGGTCCAATTATTATTGACATGTCGATCAAGTCTTCATGCATTTGGGTCAAATTATAAAAAAGCTTGAGTTAGAATTTAAAATTATAGGGGTTTAGAAATAATTTCAAATTACAAAGAGATTGAAGAAGAACTTGGATTTGGATTTGGTTCAAATTCAAATTCATACATTTTTAGTTATCCAAACAATGAATTTAGCTCAAACCCAAATCCATGTGTATCCAAATGTAGCATTAAATAATTTTAGTTGCACTCTTAAAAAAATTTCAATTGCCCCCTGCTTCAAAAAAAATTCACTTATCCCCTTTTAAAAGTTTACTTATCCCATTATATCAACAAATAAAATGGAAATATGAAATCAAAAGTTCAAAACTTAATAGTAAAAGCAGAAGCACAACAAGACAATTTATGATTGGTATAACTATAGCCCACTTTTGAAAAACATAAGTAAACTGTTGGAGCATCCACTTTATGTCTTTGTAAATAGTATTTTGACCTAAAGAGAAAATAAGAGTTCTTTGTTGAGCTTTAGTACCATGTCACCAAGCTGGATATAGGAATCCGGATGATTTTGCCAAAAGCTATAGATCATAAAAGATTCATAAAATCATATCCATAAAAGATGATATGTGAAAGTTCTGTACCATTCAATGAAATATTCATTAAACAGTAAGGTTTCTTTATTTTTTTGAACTTGCATATATGAAGTTCCCATTATGGCAATTGATGCAATGATGCTCCAATCTTCTTATAATTTGCAAGCTCTACATTTTGTATATGATGACTTAAAGGATCTAAGCTATTAGCATGTTTTCAATTACAAGTAGATATAAGGAACAATAGATCTTGCTTAAAATCCTAAATGAAAGATTCAGCTAATCTTTTCTTATTTTAATAAAGGGTAAGATTCCTAAATAGCTAAATTTTATGAAGTAAGAGGAAAATATTTATTAACAACTCTATTTCTTGGTTTTGATACAAAATCTTCAAAACTTGTAAAATCCATTGACAGAGACCAATCTTTAAAATGGATGTAGATTCAAACTTGTAAAATCCAAACCAAATAACTTTAATGATTGGACATTCATAGAAGAGATTATTTATTATTTCTTGGATGTCACAACTAAGAAGACAGTGCATAGAACAATTCAAATGAAAAGTATATATAACATTACTTGTAGGAATAGCCATGTGAAATAGCTTCTAAATGAACAACAAAGTCTTTTGAGAAAATTGTAATTTTCAAAGAAAATTCCAAATACATTCATGCATAAGGGCAAGCGCTAGCTTAGTGAAACTCTCTTTAGTAGAATAATATCTTATACCCCATATGAATTTATCCTTTTCATTAGTGAATGATATTGGAGTGCTAAGTATACACTTAGCATTTGCTTCATCATACAGTAGAACTATTCCAACAAAAAGCGGTCAAAGAGTTGGGATTTTTAATAATAAGATTAAATACTTTCTGAACATCATAATCCCTTAAAAGATTTGGCTGAATGGGTTTTCAGCAACGAGCATGAGTAATAGAGATGGCTTCTTCATTGCTTATACCATTATCTAAAATTTTGTACGTGTGTGTTTAAACTTAAATAGCAATAGTTTTAAAATGAAAAAGTAAAAATTTAAAAAAGAAATTGTTTATAAAAAATGTTATCACAAAAAATTCTGTACCATACGCAAGAGGCATATTAATTTTATTAAATGAAAATTAAAAACATGATTCTAATTGATATAAAAGTTTTATATAAAGAGATTGTTTTATTTGATTATGATGTTATGTTTTATGCATTTTTGAATATTTATTTTTATTAACTCATACCATTACTATAATTTAATAGATATTTAAAATTATTTATTTTATAAAAATATTAATATTTATTTTAAATATAAATTATGTCCCTATCGATTAATTTTTCTGGGTCCATCGCCGCTCTGTAGTTCAGACCCACTAACTGTCTTCTCGTATGGAACGCAGGGAATATAATGCGATATTTTTATGGCAAAATAATCCAGAAAAGTAAAGTGTGTGTTAACCGCGGTTCTCAAGACGCTATTTGCGTCAAAGATATCACATGGTAACTTCAAAGTAAGATCCATTTATTCAAATCTGTTCACGGTCAATCCGAAACGAACATTATAATGAAACCTATTAGCCGATAGATCTATATTCCCACTGATAATCATGCATGCGCCACATTAAATATTACTTCTTTAATATTTAAAATCCACTTTAGACTTTTTAATTCTCTAAAAAAAAAATCATTTTGTCTTGCATGTGATGTGTGCGGTGACACCTGTAAAGCTTTTTTTTTTTTTTTAACCAACACACTCGTAAAGCTTTTAAGACTTTATAGTTTATTCCACTAAATCAATTGATACTGATTTTCTTTTTTAAAAAAAAAATTATTCCACTGAGAAAGGACAAAAATAGAAGAAGAATGCCGGGCGGATATTATACGTTTCGGGCCCAACCAAACACACACACACACCTATGCCTCATTTTAGGGGGCCCACCACGTGGAAACGTGGCGATGCGTGGGTAGCTGGCATGAAAATAGCAGAATCTGATGGATGATCGCGATCCTGTCATCATTGGGCGAGAACTCGTCTTTGCATAACATCCTCATAAGTTAGTCTGTTGGCTTATTGATTCCTTGAGAAAGGAGGAATCTGAATGAAGTTCTCGCAAAGAGATTAACAATTTGAAAGCGACAACGGTCGAGCATCAATTGTGTTGTGGCCTTCCTCATGGCCTCAGATCAGTGCTGGGCGCGCTCGTACGGCAGAGTTGCTTTATCGGAGAAGGGGAAGGGTCGGTGACCCACTTTCCATATACATTATTCAACTCTATCCGCGAATGTGTCCTCTGAAATTAAAAGTCATGGAAATGCACGTGAGTCTCGAATTCAAGAAATTTAATTTGTTCCCAAATCGATCCTATAATTAGAACATTGCCTCGATCATAATAATTAATGTCCACTGCTGTTGCTCTTCGAGATGTGCAAATATATATTCAACTCACTAGACGGAGAGCCGAGCCAAACGGCCATTTATTTGTCAAATGGAAAAATGAATTATCATGTGCTAAAACTGTTTAGAGTCCAAATGAATATATTATGTTTTACCCAGTAGGAGCAAATCATGCATGAGAGCACCAGGTGCTCATCGTTGTGATAAAATCTGAATGGTTTAAATTTAAAATATTATTTTATATTATATTTATTAAAATAAAAATTTCTAAAAATTATGAAATAATTTTAACACAATTTTAATTTTTAATATGGTCTTATTTAATTTAAAAGATCTAATTTAATATAAATTTTTTATAATTGATATATATATATTGACTATCCAGATTTAATCCAATTACATTCAAAATAAAAAATTTATTAAAAATATTTTATAATTTTATTTTAATAAATATAATATATAATAATACTTTAAGTTTAGACCATTAAAATCAAAATTTGAATCATCTAGATCTTATCACAGTGATGAGTATCGAAACCAGGTCCTGCATGAGAGAGGAAGTCTTGGCATATATTTTCTTGCACAATAAGTTCTAATTATATTCATAAATCATTTCTAATACATTTAATTGGAACAAAAAAAAATCTTAAAACTCATCAATTTTCTCTAAAAATTTATAAATTTTTAACATTGTCTCTATTAAATATACATACTTTTTTTTATCATGAATTAAATATATATATTTTATAATATACTTTCTCTCAATAATATTCAGGGTGATAAGGAAACTTTGCTATGAAACATTAATGTCATTGTTTATAAATAAAACCAAAAAATTCTTCTTTCTCCGTGTTATAAATAGGACAAGAGTGAGTGTAGATTTATAATTTGACATCGTAGGCGTCTTACAAGGATGTCGACTTTGCCGACGATCCAATTGTTTTTAACCACAAATGATGTGAATAATTTATCATTAGCATTCACATTCAAGCATAAAGCATAAACAACAACCCTAGAAACCTGCTTCAACATCACCGCCGTGTATATGGGAGCAACCGAGCAAATAAATCAGCGTTGAAAATTAAAGTAACAACTTGTAGAAGAGGCTGTGAAACTTGTCCATTTCCTTGGGAGGTAAAGCCACCAACACATTGACGCCATCGCCTTCGCCTTCAACGGGAGGAAACAAGAGTATGATATCCTTCCTGTGATTCACCACCGGACAACTATACTTGGCCTTTCCCCATGGATACTCCACCTCTGCAAACCCTAATTTCCACCACGATGACACCAGCACCTCCCCGTTCGGAAACCCGCTGTACATCTCTCCCCAGTCCACCGCCGATCTTGCGTACTCATCTGTTATCCTCCCTGCTCCCTCCCTCACCATCTCCACCACCCTCCCCAGCGGCGCATCTTCTAGCTCTTTCACCCTCGCCGTCGCGTACGCCGTCAGCACCGCGTTCCCTGCGAATGATTTTGGCAGCGGAGGGTTCAGCCTCTCTCGTATGTCCACCGCGTACAGCATGGTCGATGACCGGTCAGGGTCGTCGCCGGCAGATAAGGCCTTGCACCTCCACACATGGGCGGTGATAACGTTGAAGCCGCTAATGCGAGCGGTGGAGGGGCATCCCTCGGCGGATTTGGCCTTGGCCTTGAGAGAGGAGATGTCGTCGGAGGTCAGCCGGAAGATCTTGAAGTCGAGTTCCTCGGAGGAGGCATGGAAGACGCCGGTGTGAGCGTCAGTGTCGGGGAGGCTGGTGCTGAGCTTGAGCAATTCGGGGTGAGGGAAGGTGACACGTGGAGGAGATCGAGCGGCTAGGAGCCGCCTGTCGTGGCAGGGGGTGACAGCCAAGGGCATGTTAGCGGCCAAGGCGGCGAGGTTGTCCAGGAAAGTCTTGAAGCTCAGGCCGTCGAAGGTGGTGTGGCTGGTAGAGAAGCCGATTGCGAAGCCACCGCACTTGAAGGATGTCACCTGCGCTTAAACTCGCCAATATATTAATCATTCCTTAACTTTAATTTGGGAGCTAATCCATTAATTAATATTTTTTCAGAGTTCATTTCATTTGTGTGTGCCCTTGGGCAGGTTAATCAATATCCACTATTGTATTAAAGTGTGAAGGTCCCTCAATACATTATTTCATATTTCTATATTCATTCATAGTATACTTCGGTATGATGCTCTTTTTATATTGTTCAGCAATAACATCAAATTGATTATCGTTAACGATTTTACACATAATGTGGGCTTACAGTGTGGTATAGTATATAGCATCTTACGTACTAATTAAAAGAGTGCTTTATTGCTAATAGATAAAATATAAAAAAGATGTTGTAATTTAGAAATGAATTGATTTGATGTTGATGTAAAATAACCAGATTTTCTTGCGTGGAAGTCAAACTAAATTAATGCTTTTTCAATAGAAAGTGTATATATTATCTATAAATCACACTCACTAGTTAATTAATTACGAAAGTGTGTGTATGTGTATATGTATATGTATATAATATAAAAATTCCTTGCAAGGATGCACATATATACCTACACTAGTTTATAATAAAATATGTGATTTTAGTGTGACATATTTAAGCAGGTAGTGTTTAAATAAAAAGATAGTAATCAATCGCTGTCTATCATAACATAATTTGACTGTATGATAATTGGGTGAGATCAGAAAGAGGCAGAGCATGAACGCTCCCCGGGATACGGGGACAGAAAATCATAAGGAAAGCTATCTTTGATGAGTGAATGAAACTGTAAATGTGGACGAACCTGGACAACGCACAGAGGGTGGTCACCTGGTTCGAGGAAATCCTTGTTCTTATGAACCAACTCTGCAAAACCTGGATTAGGATACACCAAATCTCCTACCTCGTCCAATTTGTTGTCACAGGAAGCCACCACAAACCCTGCTCCTGCGCCATTGCACACTATCTCCAACCTACCTGTCTCACAGTTTATCTTCAACCTTCCAGCGAAGAAATCATAAGCCACCAGAGCTTCGGCCAGTGCCTTCTTCAACCTGTCAGCCACAACGTCGGCCGGAAAATCCTTTCTAGGCCCAAAGAAGTGCACTGTCTCTACGTCGAAGTTTAAGACTCTGTCTATGTTTGATAAGAATAGGGATCTTCCTCGGTTGGTTTTGAAGGACAAACCATCGACGTTTGCTGGATTTTCACATTCAAATCTTGAAGCAGAGGCTGAGCTTCCTGGCGAGGTGACACCATGCTCCTTTTCTTTGAATTGGAATGTGACTAAACAGAAGTGTCTAGACTTTAGTGCTATAGATTTGGCCTTGACCTTACGTGCAGAATATAGTGGGTGTGACCTGGCTACTTATAGCTAGCTTTAATTTATAAGCTTTTCATCTGTTAGAGCAGTGAATGGTTAACAATGTGCCACGAAATCCAAAACCCAGAGGAAGCTGGTGGTTATTAAGGATAATGTGATTTGAAAAAGAGAGAGAAAGTGTGTGTGTTTGATTTTAATTTTGGGGCCACATGCAGCGTGTCTAATTAATTACTCTCTTAGTTTAAGAATATAAAATATTTTTAAAGAGTTATATGTAAAATATTTTTAACTTTTAAAGTATAATTATTATTGTTTTTTTAAAATATCCCTATTAATAATGACTTTATATTTATTATAAGATATTTAATGGAGGTAAATATAAAAAGATAAGGTTATTTAAAAGTAAATAATTACTTCATTGAGGATGAAATTCATTAAAAATACCTTATATTTTTAAACGAGAGAATATTTATTTACAAATAAGTATTTTAAGATGCTTGTGAGTTTCTACATTTGGTACCTAAAAAATTATTTGTTAAAATGTACTTCTTTTAATTCTTTTTATAAGTTATATTTTAAAAAGTTTTCTTAATCCTTTATATAAGTCACTTTTTCTTGATTTTTATAACTTATGTATAATTTCAAAAGTATCCTCCAGCAAATTCTTAAAAAAAAAAAGTGTAACATTTTATTTTTTTAAAAAAAAGAAACCCTTCGTGCTCTTCAAATAACCCTTTTTTAAATGTAAGGATAAAATTGAAAAATAATTTATTTTTAAGATAATTTTATTATTTTAACTAACTCACCTTAATTTTAATGAATTAGTTAAAAGAGACTTATCGAAGTACTAAGCAGGTCATGCACGTGATATATAGATAATGATGTGATCTCCTAAATTAGAAGCATGTTAATCATAATTAAGTTCAAATACGTAGCAATAAGATTTTGGACATCAAATAATTAAGAAACAAGCAGCCATAGATCAGAATAGAAGAATTGTGTTGGGGAATAAAAATAATTAATTGAAAACTAACTTAACTATAACTTGAGAACACTAAATTAAAAGAAGTTTGACTGTAAATTTTTATAAGGGAGAATTATATTAAAATTCTATATAAAAAAATTAATTACTGTAAAATTTATTAACAATTAAATTAAATTGTATTGTATGTCAATATAATTTAATTCAATTATTAATAGACTTTATAATAATTAATTTTTTTTTGTGTGAGATTTGATCCTAATTTTTCCTTTTTACAAAGTAATTTTTCTGTTTTACAAAGTCACTGTCCAGAATTCGAAGTGTTTGTTACCTGACAGATGTTATTTGTTGACAGAGAAGCGTGTCCCCCATCTTTCATGAGGCTGCTAGTTCAGTTAGCCGCCCGCTTGCCGAGCTATTTAAACAGTTGGTAAGTTGGTCCAATTAAAAGCACCATCAAGACAGATTTTGTTCGTGTATGTTTTATTCAACCCTAATTAATTCTTATTTGAATTTATATTTTACAGCTGCGAGGGGGCCACCATACGTATAAATGACGTTGCCTTAATGGCCTTCCATTCTGAAATACTTAGTAATCTACGAGAAAGTCTTGTACTAATCTTAAAAACATATATTATAGATCAAAATTTTCTTATTCTATTAAAAAAAATATGATGAGTTTTACACTTTTTTTAAATGCAAGAAAAGAACTACCCCGGTTCTTTGTTCTCATTTTTGACATTTGAGACCATTTTATTTTTCTGTGGCCGTGTTAAATGGCACTGAAGTATTTTTCATGCAAATATATTCCTTCCGCTTGTTTTTACAAGACACTTCTAAATGCCTTATTAAAATCAATAAGAGATGGTTAAATTATTAATTTTGTTTGAAAATAGAATAAATGTCAAAATTTTATCTTTATTTAAATAACAAATTTTAAAATTGACATTACATTTTCTTTCATAATTAATGAGTTTAAATAATGGTGATATTGAAAATAGCATAATTAACATCTCACTAAGTGCATAATATTAAAGACTAGAAAATTCTTTTAGAAATGCTAAGAACAGAAAGGAGTATGAATCTATATGTAAACAATGAGAAGCCGTTCTACTTAATTAGCCATCATAAAAGACAAGTGTAGTCGAGCTATTTACATATGCGGGGTGACCATCTTGTCACGTCCAAGCATGCTTGTGAGTTTGAAATGGGCAGCATATATTACCGCATTAACGGTAGACTCGGGAAGGTGATTTGCATACCAGGCAATGGCTCCACTCCATTAGGGGTCGATTGTTGTACCACAAGGCCCACATTCAAAGTGCTTCATTGATGATTTTGACGAAGCTGGGTGTTTGCGAATGTGCGAGAGAAATGTGTAAGTACAAGAACCATGTTCATGAGCTTTGCCCACATGACTCATGAGGCCTTCGACATTGGATTGCGCTCTGGATAAAGTGTGAATCGAACCACATTTTCAAGCTTTAATGTCAACGGTTTGCCCATCAAATCGCCTCCTTAACATCAGAAACCAGTCACCTGCCCTCCTGCAGACATCAGCTGCGCTTCTGTCCTCAAGTCAAAACTGCTAGCCTCAATTTTGTCAGCTTGAATGGATTGTCACCAATCACCATCTTGTCAGCTTTTTTTTTTTTTTTCATTAATGGAAACGGTAACAGTTTTACACAGACTAGACTGCATGGTTTGGCATGTTTTAGCAAATGATGCAAAGGTATCGTTTTTACTTGGTTATCCGTTTCCGCATATAGCTAGCCTAACTCTGTCCTCCATTAGAGATCGAATAATACAAATTAGTACTACTTAAGATTATCTACAAACTCTGTATTATGACATGGGATCAGAGGTGGGCACGAGGGAACTGGGAACGCCACCATGCAAACCAGTTGTATAAGTCCAGCAAGAACAAGTGTCAGAAACTCAGAATGTGAGATGAATCATCGGGTCACAGAAATTAATCTTTGGATCAAGACTCTGAATACCAAGAATAGAGCACACAGATGAACTTAATAATGCGCAAATAGCGCTTTTGCATGCTCCAAACTTTTTTATACTGAACTGGATTTTTAGATACTAGAGTATATGTCAGTGTCAGAAGGGATTTTATTGGATGAGCTAGCTCTATGTCAACCACTGCAATTAAGTCGATAGCACAATCTCAATCACCGGTGGAAACAGATCCAACTTATAATATAATGCACAGCTCCAAAGAGGTACAGTTCATTGATCTCCACCACCCGATGGAAGAAAGTTCTGAACAATTGGACCATGCTGAATTCAGATCTCATGCTGTTATAGAGAAGCCAACATCAGCAAATGTTTTTTGCAAAAAAAAAAAAAAAAAGATATCACATGCAGTTTTCCTAGGATACAGAGGAGGCCAGGCGATACTTCTAACATCTTCATGGGAACAAATTTCGCTATACTACAAACAAGGCATTAATGCAATCCAATGCAATGAGACCTGTGCTGAAGTATTTCTTGCATGCACGTAAACCTAATATTTATGTAGGGTGGACTTCATACAGGAATATTATTAGCCCCAGTAGCGTGATTATTAAATACTTGACCTGCAAAAATGTCAGCATCACTCTAAAGAAACTGGAACTAGATGCATATACCTTTGTAATATACAGACCAAACAGAAGGAGTCGCCTCCTTCATGATGTACATGAACTTTGCAAATGAGTGGGATGGAAGGAAGATCAATTTTATTGCTTCCCACACCAATCAATATAGACAGATGGAGGTTTTCAAATTATATCGAACTCAATTAGAGGAAACTTGTTGCAGCATACTACCAAACTCAACTAGTACTAGCACATAAATTGCAGGACAGTGATGAATTATAACTAGATGCTAGAATTCTCCAAACCTAATGCTTCTATGGCCATACCAGAACACCGCAAGTCCTTATCATGAAAAACTAATATATCTGAATTCACCCACCTATAAAACATTTCAGTTCATGTCATAACTGCTTTCTGCAAATCATTTAAGGCCCTTTTGTTTCAGACATGAATATCATTTTAAACTCGACGACCATCACCATATTGACTTCAGAGTTATCAATTTCCAGTTGGCTTGGATAAATTCATTCAACATAAGTTGCTCGAAATTGTAATTTGCTATTAAATTACACTGTTTAGTCTCTTCATTCAGTGATCGTAGATTGATTAAGAACTACGCTTCTCTCAAGTATAAATGCACCTAAGGAGTAAAATTAGTACAAACGATTGACAGAGAACTTGTGGTTTTACTTTTATAAAGTAAGGCCACTGGTCAGTAATCCATCTGAGTTAAAGTAACCGTTTAGAGACAAGATCAGACCATGGAGTCGAAGATTCCAAGACCTTCCGCTCAAAGGTCATGAGGATTTACTAGGACAAGAAAAAATGCCAGAGAGAGTTAAATTCAAATCTCAACTTAAGAATGCATCAGCATATTAAAAAAAATTAAGAAAACATGTGATTTTCAAGTTTCATTCAACCACGCTACGGCAGAAAGTAATAAACGAGTACTTCACCAAATGCATGCATATAAATGCAACCTCAGAGAATTTAACTATTATTAATCATCATTATCAAAAGTCAAAACCTTTCATCAGTACAACGGCCAGTCAACGGGTCGAGTTTCTCTTAAAATGGTGACCTTGTTAAAAGTAACCGCAACAGAAATAAAAATAGGTTAATTGTTTCTAACATGGGCATTTATCAATCAGGAAAAGAATTAACTGAACAAATCAAAATAAAAACCACCAATAAACAATCTGTAAATATCGGAGCACATGATTGATTGATGACTGTGGTTGCAGACAATAGCCATTGGTTGGTTACGTAGAAAGAGAACTATAGGGTACCACACAAGGAATTAGTAGCCTCTCATAGTACATAATCCTGTTGGGTCCCATTACAATACAAGATTGAAATGATGGAGCTGTCATAAACATTCCTTTTACATTCCATGTGATCATGCATTTAGTTAAAAGCCACGAGAATTTTTTTCACGTGTTTTCAGATTCCTATTATTTTGCATTGTCACGAGAGCAAATATCTTAGATAGCTCTGAAGAAGTATTCTTGATCCTAATCATTAAAGAGCCAGAAAAGAAATCTGGACAGCAAAAACAAAGATTTAGAATAGGATGTGAATTCTTACTGCAAGAGAAAACCAAGAATTGAATATATTGTGATGCTTCTCATAAGATGACAAGGAAGTTCAATATAATATCGCATGGGAAAAAAATTAAATCAGGTACCTAAAGAACTGGCAATATACAGGCTTCTAAAAGAAATGTACTGTTTCTTATTGACATCTCATGTTTCACCACCAAATAAAGGTCCTATTTCTGACGTGATGGAATATGCCCACTCTATACACTGTGCAGAGTATCAAGAAAGCAAATAGTCTATTGAAGAATCGGCACCTTAATCTTGTGTCCTATTCAGCCTCAGCTTTAGGTACAGTCACCTTCAATGCAGCTTTTCTCTTTTCTTGAATTTGGTGGACAAATTCAGCAATTACTACATGTAATTTTGGACTAGGCTTACGATGAGTTGGGATGGCATAACCTGCCCTTCTTACTGCACGAATCAAACACCTTTCACCTAATTGGTAATGACTGGAGCATGCAAGAGGAACTGTGGATCTCAATACAGGCTTATTGCATCTAGAAGGTCCAGTTGGCAAACTGCATAGAGAAAAATCCTTATCAGCAATGCTGTCTGTTCTAGAAATGGTATTTAACACAAATAGGAAATCAAGTGTGCAACATTGGGGGCCTCATGCTGGAAACAAATCACAGTACCGCCACCATATTGAACAAGCACGATAGTCTGAAATTCTTAATTACTATTTGAAATGGGCTCCCAAATATAATATTAAACTAGAAGTCTAGAACTAGAAGAGGCAGCATTTTGCATTAGAATGATCAAGTGAATGCTATTTACATACTTGCTTCCATGAATAACGATCAGGCCTGAAACTGAAATGTGCAGATACATTGGTTTTCTGGTGACATCAACTGAAGCAGGCTAACATACCAATCCCAGAAAAATCTTGACCCTTAAAGAGCAGTCTTGGACATTATCAAGAAGGTAGAGTTAAACTTGTGCATCATAATAAGAAATGTGGTTGTTTTTTGATTAACTAACTTGACCATTCATTCCTAAGTGAAAGAATTGCTAAAAGATTTAATGTCTCAGAAGATAAAATGTTACTTAGTCTGGATAGTAATTAGACATGAGAGAATGGAGTTAAGATAACGATTTTAATGCAAAAACCGTCTGAAGGTTCAGGTATGCTAAGAGGAGGATTCAGCCAAGCAACTTTATATGAAACTTCAAAACAAACTATTTGACTTCATTTTACATGAAGGCTTACTGTATAAAAAATGGATTCACCACTGCTGTTTGAATTTATCTTGATTTGGTTCAAGAACTAAAGAAAGATCAGGGCCATACAGTGAGCATAAACAATTTAGTTTGATTGACACCAAGTTTTCTCTCAATATTACAGAGTTTGAGAGCGTGCTCGTTATTGGTATGAGTGACACTTTCAAGAGAAAAGGGGGGAAAGCATGACAACAGCACAAAGGGTGATAGTGGTTCTCTACATAAGAAATGAAACTATAAATTTTAATTAAAAAATAACCAAACAAGCTTTCACCATAGAAATTAGGAAATACTAAGACCAGGAAAACTGAGTCCGGGGTGCCAGACAACAAACTAAAAGCCAAAAAATCTAATTTCTACGATCCTTATACTACAAAGTTGATAGTTGTAAAATTTTTAAAGCAACAACCACCCTGGAAATCACACAGCAGTTTCACAGAATACCAAATAAAGCGAACATTGAATTGTTGCTCAGAACCCCAAATCCTCATGAAACCACAAGTCATAATTAACACAATAGAAATATGACAAAGACAAATATTGTTGATGCATTTGATCTCTTGAACTTTTGATCTGAATGAATCACCTTTTATTCAAATATATATATATATATATGACAAAGACGAAGTCAATCATTTGTCCCTTTGGCGCATTGTAAGATAAGTTGAAGGTTTTGAAACGATTTACAGAAATATACACCTTAAGAAAATCACTCGCGTAAAGCCCAAACCTGTTATGTCACCTAGAGCGCCAACCCATCTATGCTTCTAATTATAAACCTCATCTTGATGATTTCTCTTAAGTCTCTCCAAGCAAGCACAAGACCACCATTAACAACAAAACCCACTAGACATATATCCTCTGTGGCCTTACCTTATATTTTCCACCACCGGGCAACTAATTTTAGAAAGGCATGATAAGGCAACATAACACTGTAGCATATAGTAGAGTTTGAAGGAACTAACAAATTTCGTTCTTTGGTTTCTTCAATAACCGGTCAATAGTTGATAAAATTGCAATGAACCAAATTATTACCACCCAAAATGAAGAATCCCTTTTTTCATTGGTTTCTCTGAGCAATCAGGCATTTGCAACTACCATTGCAGTATATTATTAAAAGAAATAAAGAAGGATTGACTAGGGAGAGAGGGGCTAACTTTTTGGCCACGGCTTTGCATCCCCGATAGAGTTTCTGCTTCGAATCGTACAATATATGGTTATGACAATACCTAGTTAAAGCCATAGCCTTCGACTTGCAGCCGCTAAAAGCGCAACGGACGACATCCTGACCAACCCCACCGTTAGAAGCAACGATTGCTTTTTCATTGCCATTGCTGCAACTTACATTCTCCCCGGATGCCGCGACGCCTTCGGAGTGTTTGGCCTGATTGTTCTTGTGATCCTCCACAAAAGGGCTCATGCCGTAAGTCCAATAGTACTCTTTGTACTTGACCTTGAGCTCCTCCATTAGCGCCCAGTAGTGGTCTCTGTAGAAGCGGGCTAATTGCTTGATTCGGCGGAGTCGGCGCCTGAGCACTTCCTCGCGCGTCAGATACTGCGAATTGGCCAAGACCGAATCTTGCTCGGCGCCATCGATAGTAATAGCAGCGGGTGGTGCAGAGGATGGAGAACCCAGCTCGTCCATGACTGAGACGCCGGAAAATCAGCAGTAACAGAAAAAAATTGACTGAATCGCTAGCGAGCTCGTGTTGATTATCTCGAACTTTGAATCCTACAACCTGCTCCCGAGGAGAAAATACGAAGAAAGATGGAATTTTATTAGTTATTGATTAATAGTGACGATTTCTTTCTTTTTCCAGTTTATGGCCTTTTTATTTTAATTTGTTCTTTGTTTATGGCTTATTAAAAGTTTAAAAAGCCAGCAAGCAATTTACCATGAGTCCATGACCAGTCGTCAAGCGATTATAGCCACGTGAAATTTTTTTTTTTTTGGGCCAACGGATCCTTTTCCGTGGATTAAACATTAGAGTCGGTTTCAATTTTCATCGCCAAAAATTTACAACAAGAAAAAACATTCAAGGAAAAAAAAATATCATAATTCGTTATCATCCGCTCTTTTTAAAAGTTTTACGAGTATACATTTTAGAAGATAGTTTTACCAATTACAATAATGCTTATCTCTTCGTTAATGTCATGAATATTGCATGCTAGCCAGAAGATAGTTTACTAATTTTAATAACTCTCATCTCCACGTTTATATCATGGTTCATATCATAGATGTTACTATATGCTAGCCAATCAGCACAAGCGTCACTGCCCAGTTTAAATATCAAAGCAATTCTTCAAATACATCCTAAAAAAAAAAACAGAGAGAAAGAAAACGACCCTTCTTGCAAATATTTGTTCAAGTTTTTAAAAATTATAACAATTTAAAAATTAAAAATTTTAATTATATTGAGAAGTTATCATAAATAGTATTTGCAAATAAACAAATAAGAAAGAGTGCTACTGAAACTATGTAAATATAATTAATGAATGTCATGAGATGTGGAAATTACGAAAAACTTGTTAATTTGGCTATAACAATCAAGAAATGATTTAATGTTTAGAATTTTTTAAATTTGATGAGTTTTCTCCATCGTAATTCTACACGAGGATATCTTCTTGATATGATAAAAAAAATATGAATTTCATTATTTTCAAATCTTAAATGAATATCTCAAAATTTCTTTAAAATAATGTTACTTTGTTTAAAAAAGTAATGTTTTCGTGAAACCAGATAGAAATATTTGGAGATATAGATAGTTGATTATCTGTAATTAGCTGGAGCAGGATCTTCATCTTCAACGCTCATAATTCACGTGATCTCGGTCACTGCCGTGTGTTTTTTTTTTTTTTTACTTATATATATACCTATGAGTGTAATTTATTTATAAGAGTGCAAATTTATTGATGGTAAAAGGACAATACTACCTTAATCTTAAATTATAATATATTTTTTGGGATGACTTGATATTTTAAAAAATAAAGTTATATTAATAATGCTATTTTAATATATTTTTTATATATATTCTCGTTATTTAATATTTTTTTACTAATAAAAATTTAAATGATGACAAATATTTTAAAAATTATATTTTTATTTTAAAATAAAAATATAAAATATATTTAATAAATTTTATTAATATGTATGATTTTATGTAAAAATATATTATAAAAGAAAAGTAACACATAAATCTTCAAAGAATCTGTCAGACAAGAGAAACGTGAAGGTGTGGCTTTTATTTTTTGCCCCCCAAAAATCACGGTTTAGATTCCCATAATTGATGATTACAAATGCCTACCCAAACAGGCACAAATACGCGGTCAAGCATGATGACTAACATACACGTAGTTTTAACATTAAATTATCTTCTTTTTATTTTCTTTTTTCCTGAAGACTCATTTTGCCCTCTAAACTACTGTCATGGATTCATAACTATGCTCTTCAATAAAGGCTTTTCATTTAAACCAGAAAAATTAAATGCCTGTAAATATATTTTTTAGTTTTGTTTTTTATGTTTTAGACTTAATTGCAAATCCTCGTGGGTACAGAAGGGGGCAAAACACGCCCAGATCGATAGGTTTTAAAAATACATATTAATCTGCATTATTAAAATTTAATCTAAACAATTTAGAGATCTGTAGTGAAGGAATAATGGAGAAAAAACCAGGTGGAGAGAACCCAAGTGTGTATGTTCATGCTTTTATTTTTATTTACAATAAGTAATGGCCATGTGTTAACAAGACAAATAAGCCATCTAAATTAAATACTACTCCTTTAATGTTTTTTATAAATTATTTCTATTAATTTTATCAACACCAATTAAAAAAATAAAATGAATAAAAGCACGTAAAATTTTAAATATACCTCTGTATAATAATTTTAAAAAATGATATTATATTACTTTTTTTAAGGATAATTTAAAAATATTACCTAAAAAGTTACATAATAACTCAAATGAAACTAAATGAATTTTTTAAAATGCATCTAATAATTAGAGCTGGAGGGGTGTTTTCAATAAGTAAAGACAAGCGCTCGGAATACGCATACCAGCAAGCTCTGCGTAAATCGCAATCACTAAAATCACGCATGCGGACGGTTAAAAACTTTTGATAATCTCTTCGCATATGCTAGCATAGAGTACAACTCAAGGCCACCAAAAATCACGCTTCCATTGGTAATATTGTTGAACTGAGCGGTTAAAAAACACGACGCTTACAAAACGAAGAATTCTCTTTTAATTATGGAAGAATTTAATATAGGACCCTCACAAACAGTGACGGGATCTTAAGCCAAAAAGAGCGAAATCATTTACGTATTTATAACTCAAAAAAATAAAAATTATTTAATGATTACATATCTTATAAATTTTACTTACGTGGTTTCATGTTTGGAAGTCGTTAAACAATCAATTCATTGTCAATACTTTTAAATATATCTTTTTTAGTATAAGTTACGAGATAATCATTTATTCATAGATTCTTCATTCAATTGTGCAACCAAATTTGTATAAACTTTATAACAGAAAAGGCTCTTTCAACTATTGCTGTAACAATAAGTAACAACACTATTGCTAATGTCAAAAGAAGGTAAACTAATAAATAAATAATGTGTCTTTCAGTTTCAACTAATTTTTCATCAATTTGTTTTGAGATTTCAAACGATGTGGGCAAGATTATTTTTTTTCTTATTTTCTTAAAGTTTAATAAATGTTAATTTTTTATAAAATAATATTACTATTTGGGTATATTGAAATTGTGGACTAAAGTTTATTGGGCTTTTGAGTTAAAAAAATTACTTTTGAATTTGAGTTAAAAAATAATATGAAATAATTTAAAATGCAAACTATAAAAAAGATGGGGTACAAGATATAAATACCTATACCCTCATTTCTATGTAAGTAATTTTTTTCATTTGTACCCCCTCAAATACATGTGGCTTCGCCACTGCTCAGAAACAATATACTATTTGCATGAGGGTTAAAAGGAATTTAAAATTTCTCTATTGGCCTAAAGGCCCTTCATGAAAATAAAAATTTCACAAAAATGCCATAAAGGGCCTTGCCTTTTTAAAAAAATAGTGTTACCATTATTGGGGCCACTATGACAATTATTGGAGTCCCGTCGCCAATAAGAAAGCCGCCGCCACCGATGATTGGAGACCCTATAGTAAAATTTGGTCAAAGGGACAAAGCGGTCAGGGGAGGATTTGAACCCCTAATCCCTTGATGCTACAAAAAAATATGAGTTGTTCATATTCAAACAATCACTTGTTCATATATAAAAATGTTGTTAGTTTTTAAAACTTAATTTGTTCAATTTTTTAATGACTTGTTTATTTAATATTGACATGTTATTAATGTAACACTAAATAATATGTGTGTGTTATAAATTTATTTTTTAAGCATTTTCATAGGTTGTGGTTAATCATGAACATATTATTATTTATGTTAGGAACAATTACTTATAAATACTCAAACATAACTTGCCCATGTATAAAAAATGTTGCCAATTTTTTAAACTCAACTTTTTTTTTAAGAATTTGTTCATTTAATATTGACAGGCGAATAAATCATGGATATGTTGTTACTTATGTTAAAACAATTACTTGTAAATACTTGAATATAACTTATTCATCCATTAAAAAGCTGTCAAATTTGTAAACCCGACTTTTCATTATTTTTAACAATAGTTCCTTTAATGTTGAAATGTTATCAAATTGTACTTAATAACGAACACATTATTGTTTGAGTTAGAACAGTTATTTGTAAATATTGAATGAACAAATTCTTAAGAAAACCAAAAAATTGAGTTTAAAAATTGACAACTTTTTTTTATGCACAGACAAATTATGTTTGAATATTTACTAGTCATTATTTTTACACGAACAATAATATGTTCATGGTTAACCACAACTCATGAAAATGTTTTAAAAATACATTTATAACATATATATATATATATATAGTATAATATTAATAACTTGTTAATACTAAAGGAACAAGTTGTTAGAAAAAATTAAACATGTTGAGTTTTAAAAATTGATAGCTTTTTTATATGTATATGAATAAGTTATGTTTCAGGTATTTATAGGCGATGGATGGTTCAGACATAAACAATGACAAGTCCATGATTAACAATAATTCATATTAATGCTCGAAAACAAAAGTCATAACATATATATTATATTTTATAATGTATTATTATATGGCTTTGGTAGTTCATTGGTAAAATGTTTCTTGTAACACCAAGGGATTAAGAGATTCAAATCCTCTCTTAGCCCCCCAGTCCGTTTGATTGGATTTGATTGTTAGTGCTGACACTGGAGCTTCAGCCATCGATGATGGTGGCCTCCTTTATAACACACCAAATTTTTTTTAAATAATTTAACTCAACTATAGTTGGGTTACAGCCACCCAACACATTTTTATATCAATAATTTCAATATAAAATATTTTATAATTGGTTTCAACTCACACACTATAACATTTCAAATAAATTTTTACCTCTCACATGCCATTAGGCTAAATCACATTTGTCCATCCTTATACTCTCAACAAGTAAACTAAATCACATTTGTCCATCCTTATACTCCCAATAAGTAAAATAAACAATTTAGTAAATTTTCAACACAAGCCAATTATTTGGCCTTATAATCATGCCATTTTAACCAATCCAAAGTAAACCAAATATTAAAACTGCAATCATCCAAATTGTACCAAAAATAGAAATAGTTTGAAAGGCATGATTACATTTATATATTTATATAATTGACAATAAATAAAAAGCCCTAATATTGGCAATATAACACATTATAAATCATAAATTAAATACCCAAAAGAGACAGTGGATCTATACCACTGAGCCTCTGGGACTCCTCCACGTGTCACTCGTGGCTCTTCTCCTGAAAATTGTTAATTACATAATGAGACTCAAAAGTCCTAGTAACCAAAGTCAATTTATGATAGTATATACAAATAGTTAAGTGTGTGCTTACTAAGTGAGAATTAAAAATAATATAATTCCAACAAATATAAGAAATATTACAATATACACAAACAACCATCCTTATAGCCCTTCACTAACCTCGAGCCGTAGCCCTCACTCAGTGCTAAATTACCCGATCAAAGGTAGATTAGCCTGAGCCCTTACAAACCACCTATTGAGCTCCAATAAGGGCGTACCACGTGGCACATAAATACAACAATAATAGCAAGTCTCCCAACACTTCCCACAACAATCAAACAAATTCATAATAATATTGCACAATTATATAATATTACAAAATTTATAATTTTCTTAATAATCACTCAATTAACATGAAGTAACACAAATCATAAATTAAAAGCATGGTTACCTTGTGGCTTTTTCAATAAATTATTCCTTAAAATTTATCTCTCACCACAATCTTCACCAGTAATACAATCTACAAATAACATATTATTAATACAATCTACAAATAACATATTATTTATAAATATTAGTTTCAATTTTTGAAACTAATAAAATAATTATAATAATAGAATTAAAAATATAACATAATTCCTAATCTCAATCTTAATACAAATCTAGAGTTAATACTATTAAGTAAAATTTTTAACTCCTCTTTTAATTATCAATAAACATTAATAATCTAAAAATCAACTTCTAAACTAATTTCTATTATCAAAATTTTCTTTTTATTTCATAAATTCGTATCTAAAATACTCAAAAATTAAAAATTGAGTCTCTAACTTAGAATCATAATCCTATAGCCATAATAATTCATTTCTCATCCCAAATAATTATCTAAACCTCAATAAATCAACATATATTTTCAGATCTAGTTTAGAATTTGATCCATAAGCCACAAATTCAAAGATCATCAACAAATTTATACTCTAAAACATTTATTATACTACTGATAATCTCAAAAACCATATTTATTCAACATAAATTCATCCCTTTTCCAGATCTTAAATTTTCTATCACTAGAAACTCAGAAACCAAAGAAGAAGGATGACTAAGAAAAATTTTTAGAACACTTACTTAGTCTTGAAAAGCTTAAAATCACACCCTAAATATCCTATTAAAAACTCTTACCTTAAAAATTCAGATCTTCCGCACCAGCGACTCACGCTCACAGATGCTCTCTCTGATCGCACATGAAAGAGGAAGGAAATGAAGGAAAATGAGAAGAGAATGGTGGTTTTAAAAATGAATGTGGGTCCCACAATTTTTTTTTAATTTTTCCCTTTCCTCTCTCTTCTTTACTTTTCTTTCTTTTTTACTATTTTACATGTAATCATTGCGGCCGTCGAAAGCAACTCGTTTTTCTTCTTCTTCTTCCTTTTTTTTAAATACCTTTTCTTTTTTTATTATAATAATAATTTAATAATATTTTTTATTATTTTTTTAATTAATTTTTTAATAAATTTTTTTAATTTTTTTAGAATTATATCTTAAATTAGATTTAATAATTATTTTTTACTAATTTGCTTACCTCTAAATATTTTTTTTTTAATTTCTATTAATCTAAATTAATTATTAAAATTTAAATTGGGATGTTACATCCTTGCCAGCAACAAAGCTCCGATAGCTAGCACGGTGGCTTTGGCAACAGGTGATGCTGACATTAAAAAAAAAAAAAGAGGTAAGGGCATTTACAATATTTCAATAAAAATTTAATTACGTGAAGAGTCCTTAGACCTGCGGCGAAATTTCCTTATGGCCCTTCATGCAGATATGTTGTGTTTTGAGGACCTTACAGGAGATTCTCCCTTTAATGACTGCCCACGCCGGTGACTTTATATGGAAAAAGAAAACTATTTTTTATTTTTATTTTTTCATTTTGTTCCCTTTCTGCGACTTTTTCAATAACCGTGCAGCGGATGCATTACTTGGTTAGCGCATCAAAAGGCTCCCCAATAAATTAAAGTCCAACAACAATGATATAACGCTAAAGATAACCATTATATGCAGGCTCTTCATAGGCTGCGATCCCTTTTATTCATGCAAAAGTATAACATATACTAAGACGTGAACAAAGACGAGATATTAAAGTAAGAATCACACAATCGAATCTAGCTGCCTAACGCACCAATCCTTGCTTCCCACACGTCCCCATCCATGAACTTGCCATTGACATATCAGTCAAGAGAATGGAATTAGTTCGGACAAAGTTCTGTGATATATAAGATAAGTCTAGCTAGCTCGTGATAAAGATAATAAAGAAAGACGTACTATATATTTATTTTAATCACTTCCGACTAGTTCACTTCTTTTTGGGAGGCGGTGGAGAACGTCCATAACCAATATTTTTTCCAACTACACTAGCCCCCTTCGAAGTTGATCTGTTTGATCAAGAACTCCCTGTCCCTGTACCTTACCTTGTCCTGTAACCTATATTATTCCCAACAATATTCTTTTTCAGATCAGAATTCATCTTCCCGAGAGAGAGAGAGAGAGAGAGGGCAAAAGCTGATTAGTATGAATCAATTTGGAGGATAATATAATCTCATAATGCAACGAGCACTGAGCAGTATGCAGGTGGCACACATCAGAGAAAACATCGAATTAACGTGCCGAAGATCTTTTTGACCGAAAGAGCTGAATGTTAAAATAATGAACTGAAATAAAGTAACTAAAAGAAACAGATTTTGCTGCAACGATTCCGTGTTCATGCACCATGATCGATCTACACGGAGGACTAAAACAAAACGTAATAAAGAGGCGACATTGGCAAAGAGAGGAGAAATAAATAAAATAAGTGTTTGAGTTACCTCAACGCTGACCAACTCGACCGCGCAGAAAAGGAGATAGTGATAACTGATAACGGAGCAGAGGGGTTGCGAGAGGGGAGTGTGTGTGTGTGAAGAAAATCACCTATGAGATGCGAGTCAGATGATCAAAATGAGCGAGGTTTACAAAGCATAAAGACGCGTGAGAGAGAGAGAGAGAGAGAGAGAGAGAGAGAGAGAGAGAGAGTGGGGACTACAGAGGCAACAGGAGAAGTAATATACGAGAACACTGTGAGTGGTGTGTGTGAATATATTATATATTAAACTGTGGCAGTTTTTTCACCGGAAAAAAATCCATGTCATCATGTTAAATTTGATTACATGATTATAATATATTAAATTTCAATCATTGAAGTTGAGATCTAAAAGTGAGAAAGATGGGAAGAGGGCAGGAGGAGGAAGCTAACACCGATTAATTTAGGCTTATCGCCAAGAGGATTATAAAAAGAGCAAGTGAAGAATGATAATAAATTATTTTTCTTTACAAAGAATTTTTTATTTCCAGGAGAGAGATTTGGTAGAAATATATTTTGCTAAAAACAATGTAACCAACTATTTCCATGTTTGACATTTCACCTTAATACAAGCCAAGACAAAAATAATATGGAAAAATAATAAAACCATGAAATGAATGAATTGCGGTGCATCATATCAATCGCCTCCTGCGTACAGGTAGCATATTTCTCCCTTTCATACCTCCAAAGCATAATCGTCTCATATTAGATATACTTTACTTTCTTAAGGGAAAAAACATAGAAAGAGCAAATGACGAATCATGAAACATTATTTTTCTTCAAAAAGTATATTTCTTCTGCTAAAAGACAAAAACCTTTTTCCCGCAGGTAAAAAAGTAAAATCTCATGTAGTGAATATATTATATATTAAACTGTGGCAGTTTTTTTACCAAAAAAAAAATCCATGTCATCATGTTAAATTGATTACATGATTACATGGCATTCGTGTCCATCAGCTGAGACAAATTAAAGCTTTCCTATTTCTCCCTGAAAAACATGAGATCGAGAGATTTCCCCCTTAGTTTTGAACTGAACACGTCATCGTCTGAGCGTTGGTAGTACCAGTTTAAAGACAGAAAGTCAAAAAATATGACTTAGGTTGTTTTTGGTTCTGCGACAAATAAAATGGGAACGCAAATGGTAACTACTGATTGGAGAGGCGGCGAATAAAATAGATGTCTGAGAGAATGCTTGTCTCCCTCTCACGAGACACAGCGCCGTCCTCTGTTTCCCTCACCTTAATTCTTTTTCAGATCCCATGCAAGCATGTTGTGAAGTAGTACACTTCTCAGATTAAGTTTTCACTTTCCCGATCTCATCAGATTTGGAAGCTCCTTTGTTTTTTAACCCAATCCCTTTCTCCCTCTCCCCTTCTCTCTCAAACACGCGCGAACAATTGGACCATCTCAATCACAGTTATCAACTCTTGAGTGATGACCCTCAACCGATCTCTTGTTTATTTTTCCTTCAGTCACAATGGTTTAACTTACGTATGTTATGTAATATGATAAAGTCTAAAACACCAATACGCTATTACCGTCGTGTATAATCTATGTTGATATAAAGGTACTGTTCGTGCTTTATATATTACGCAAGTTTGTATAGATATTCATTTTCAGTGAATGGAGCTAGCCCGCAAATTTATAACAAGTCACGCTACTCATGATAATTTATACATTTATCACATATTCTCATTTTCTCATACTTCATTATAACATTCTCATTACATATATATGGCTCTATATGTCCCAGACCCTTGAGAAGTAGTACTTCATTATTAATCGAGTTGATGGATCCGTGATAATTTCAGGTTGTTTTATTTGTAGAGCAATGCAATGGAGTAGAAATAGGAATATCGCAATTTATTTCGAACTGCAGGATTGGATATGGGAAAACACATTGAAAGAGTTTGCCCTTACAAGTCTCGTTATTATTATAATCAGTAACAAACTAAAATTTTGATCGATTTGGAACCAGTTGACTGTCAACATGATTACTAATCGCACCTTGCACCTTTTTTCCCCCTTACTTTTTTTTCTTTTTGTCAGAGAACCTCGTATCTTCTTGGGTGGTACTTTTACAAGGGATCCTTTCCATACCCACTTACGTCTTTGCACGTTTGAAAATTATGCAAGAGTCCAAGGATACTCTAATTCTATATTTAAATATCCTCTCAATTTGAGATTAATGAATTTATGTAAAGGTCTTTTTAGCATCTTTTGCTTGTTTTTATCTTGTATAGGATATACAATATTTTTTCTCTTTTTTAAAAAGATAGGTTCATGAAATCCATGGATTCTTAATTTTAGAGGATTTAAATTGATTCTTTGATTGTATGATACTCTTTCTAATTTCTATTATAAAGCACTTTTGAATATCTTACTCGAATTAATAAAATGTAGTTAAGTCATTATCCTTATTTGTAGAGAAAATAAACTTTTAATTTTACACGTATTTATATGAAAAAGATCAAATTTGAATCACATTATCTCTCATATTTAATGAGTTTAAATATAAATAATTTTGAAAAAAAATAAGCAACACAACTTTAAGTTATGTTATGAACCAAGAAATTCTTATCCTGTATATAATAGGGACATGATGGAATATTGTTCTTGTTGAAATTCTTTATATTTTGAAATCATAAATCACCTATAAAACTGTTTTATAATCTAGTAGGAAAAGGTGGTAAGTTGTTTGTACCATCACACACTCATGCCCAACACAATTAGCTAGATTATATATATATATATATATATTGTGGGTAGATTATATTTTATGCCCAATACAATTAGATTGATATAATTTATTTTGGGTGTCCATCCTAATTTTTTTCTAGAAGCAAAACATGTATATGATATTTCTAAAAAATAACTATTATTATTTGACAATGATGATATGTAGTATATAATAAATATGATAAATGTTACATTCAAGGAGATTTTATAAAAGGAAAATGATAAAAAAATCCATCAAAACATATAAGCGACAATTAAATTCCTTAAAATGCTATAATTTCTCAAAAGTCTTCAAGTACCTTTTTGACATTAATAATTTTAATTTAAATAACTAAATTACCCTTTGCTTGAAATAAAAATAACAGGCCTGACTTCATTTTTCAATTACAACTATTGCAAAAATTAAATAAGAAATTATAATTTTTCACATAAAAATGATTGATAAGCAAGTTTTGAAAATAATTAGTTTTAAGCACAACTTTTATTTAAGTAATCATAACTTTGATTATGTGAGTGGCAAAATTGATTAAGAAATTATAATTTTTCAAATGAAGATTCTTTTATTATTGAAGTTCAGGTTATATAACCATTCATAAATTTTATCATATAATCACAAGAATTTAACAAGAAATCATAATTTTTAAGTGAAATTTCTGTTATCATCGAAGTTCAAGCTCTAAAAAATAATCAATTATAACTTTTAGGAAAAATATAATTTTTAGTTCTTACACTTTGCACGTAATTTGTTATTAGTCCCTACACTTTATTTTTGGTGTTCTAAGTTTCTACAATTTTCTCCATCTGCACTTTAAATCTCTACACTTTTAGAAGGGTGCTAACGTGGCATTAGTGGTGTTGATTATGCTGAAGTAGATAGTAACACTGTTAATTATATAGTAATGTATCAGTTAGTGGCTGATGTGTATTTCACTGTGGGAAAAAAAGAAAAAAACCTAATGAGTATTTTTTAATAATTATATGCATATATAAAAGCAGGGTTTAAGGTTATGAGAAAATGTCATGTGTCTATTTTTAAATTTATTGCAATTTCATGCTATTTTGTGTTCCAAAGTCAAGTTTGAGATGATTTATTATTTTTTAATATACATAAAATATATTATTTAAGTTTGAAGCTAGGGCAAATTTTATTCACTTTCTAATTATTAAAAAAAATACTCCCTTGAGTCCTATTTATAGGATTTATTTTGAAAAAAAAAATTAGTCTAAAATATAAGAAAATTTGTAATAATTAAAATACTCTTTTTAATTTTATCATTTATTGATCAATGTGAATGTACTTAATATAATTATATTATTATTTAAAGATAAGGATAAAAATTAAAGTACATAACATTTTTGTATGATATCAAGAAAAATTAAATTTTTTTAAAATATGTTAAACGATTGAAAGTGTTTCATAGTAAGGACCAGATGAATACACATCATCTTTTCTTTCTTTTTTTCCCAAAAAAAAAATATACACTAGCTACTAACTAACACGTCACTATATAATTAATTATGTTATTGCTCATATTAGCAAAACTAACACTACTAGTGTCACGTTAGCACTTCTCTAAAAGTGTAGGGATTTAAAGTGTAGACGAAGAAAATTGTAGGAACTTAGAATATTGAAAATAAAGTGTAGGGACTAATAGCAAATCACGTGTAAAGTGTAGAGATTAAAAGTTATATTTTTCCTAACTTTTATTCAAATAATTACATATTTTATTTTGTGAATCACAATAATTAAAAAAAATTACAACTTTACACTTAAACCCATCATTTTTTTTATTTTAAAAAGAGTCAGTTAAGGCATTTAACTTAAAATTGTTAATGTTAAAAAGGTAGCTAGAGATTTGTAAAAAATTATAACATTTTGAAAAATTTTATTATCATTTATATCTTTCAATAAAATTTTATCATTATTTTTTACGTAAAAGGTGAAAGAAAGAGAGCATATTTGCTTTAATTTGACCAGCTTGACTTGCTCTATTGTTGGTTTGAAAAAATTAATCATATAATTTTTATAATTTTAACTTAATTATAGCTTAGTCTTAAAACTTTGACTCGTTATAATTCAATTTTTAAAATTTTTACTTGATTTTAAATCAGTTCTTAAATTTACCTCTTGCAATTTATTTTTTGAAATTTAACTTCTTAAATATTGATCCTTATATTTTAAAAAATAAAATTATAAATATTAAAGATATTTTAAAATTTATTACTAATATTTTAAATTACTAAACCCTTTTAATCTTTATAAATATTATAAACATTAAAATTTTAAAATATTTTTAATCTTTATAATTTTATTTTTTAAAATATAAGGATTAATATTTAAGTGATTGAAATTTTAAAGACTAAATTATAAAATATAAAATTTAAAAATTAATTTATAAGTAAATTAAAGCTTTATAAATTGAATTATAATTAAATAAAAATAATAAAAATTAAATGATTAATTTTTTTTTTGGTTTTATTAAATTCCGAAACAAGTGTGGTTGACCGTGGAAGGGTGGAACTGCGGAAGATATCTTTTCTTTTCCTTTCTTTTATATGCCTTTTTTTTTTTTTTTCAAAAAAGGAATTTCTCCTGTGCGAGAAGGAAAAAGCTGCGGAGCATGTTGGTGGGGCCGCAAGCTCTTGAACAGGACAAGAGGGGGGAAATCCTGCAGCTTGAGAAAACGTAAGTGGAAACCCTAGGTGGGAGGAAATCGGGGGCCGAGAGAGTTTCCTTCTAGTCATCATCATCCGAGAGGTGAAAATTCCTTACAATCTGAATCAAACTTTTTGGTCTTGTAACTCTGGATGCTGGTAGATTCACTTGTTCGCTTGCTACATTCGTGGTCATTGATTTTCATTCGGTGTACTGATCTATGTTGAACCAAGACTAATTGATTTGTTTGGCCATTTCTTTCTCGTAGATTGCCTTCATGATATTAATTTTTGCCTAGTAGAATTTGGTTCGGGTCGTTTATTATTTCACTTTCTTTCCTTGATTTGTTTGAGCAGTGTTTGCAGTTCCAAATAATGTGTATTTGAGATTTCTGGTTGGATTATTCCTGTCTTAATTGGACTGATGTAAAAGCCTGGTCAACTTGCGATGACCAGTAACTGGAGAACTGGTTTTGCGGGATTCTAATAGCAAATCACCTTTCAACTATCAAACTGGTAGAAAGGATGGACCGGAGAAAAATTAACAATTATTGCGCGCGCGCGCGCGCACACATATAAAGAATAAATGAGATTGGGAAGGATTGCACTAAAAATGCAACTCACTTATCAAATATCTTTCTTTGCTGCCCGATTATCTATAATTGATTTTTATGTCTACTTTGAAATATTTAATTAAAAGTTCTACTCATGAATCTGCTATATGTGCAACCTGATTTAGTTTAGAAAAAACTAAGCCTTGAAATTCCCACGTTGATACATGAGTTGTCACAGATGTGGCATTTTGGCTATTCCAGTAATGTACCAATTATATTCACTCATAATCTGCGGTCAAATTTGGGCAACTTAGCGTGCTACTGCTTGCTGATATTACCCAATTATAGAGCCAAATCACCAAGTGATAAAATAGTATCCCCAATAAGTTCACAGAGAAAATATGTATAAAAAGAGAAAGAGAAGAACAATTTGTTTACACAAGCCCCCAAATCATGGTATTATCACCTGAATTTGGTTTTTCCCTTGCAAAATGTTATTTTTCTAACGAACTTGGTTGTAGTTTGCACTAACTATGTAACAACTGCAGGTGAAAGTATTGGTAATTCCAATGTTGCGTATGAAGTGTATATATGTTTGTTCTGTGAATGTTATGTTGCTGGGTGGCTATGCTAATAAACTTGCTCAAAAACTGAGAGACCTTAGCGCTGAAGTTTTATTGTCAAAAGAATGTGGGCAAGATTCCAAATATTAGAAAGCATGGTGTTTTTTCACAAATTCATAGGCCTGTGAGCCTTTTTGTGATCATCATGTGTTTTCTTCATGAATGAAACAAAAGTTGTAACAGGTTTTGTTGTTTCTGAGTATCTCCAGATTTCAGCAGTCTGCATGACGTTTTACTAGTATAGGAGCACCGTGGCCTCTGTATTTCTTTTACTTGCCAATATGTTTAATTTTTTTATTGATCTTTTCAGTTCACAACACAGTACTGAAATGTGTTTAAACTATTAAGTCATCTTTGGGTCAGGCAGTGGCCCACGTGGTGATTAAACTCTTGATTTAACTAATATTTGCGGCAGACAAGTATGAAAATTCACGCCCCTCAGTTGTATCAATTTGCATCCCTGCTTGTAATTTGATCATCATATTTCTATTGTGAATATGAGACTGTTCCTTGCTAAGCATGTGAAGCCTACTCTTATCTAATTTAGAAGGGTGTGAATTGGGGTTTCTGGCTGCATACGTTTTTTTTTTTTTTTCACCCCTAGATTGGAGGGTCTGATATGTAGACTGAAGATTAACTTTTGGAGGGTATCTCTTAATATCTTGATGTCTTGTAGCATCTAAATGGCTTAGACAATGCTTATATTTCATTGAAGTATCTTCAATTTAATCTCATCTTGTGCATCTGTATCAATTTTAGATGTTGAAGTTTAAAGGTTTCTAATAAGACCCAAACCAATATTTCCACAGAAACAGCAATCAAGACAGTAATAACAATAAATGAAGGGAAAATGCTGAGGTTTTGATATTAATAAATTGAGAGAAACCGAATCAGAGTTACAAGTCTTTCTTTGATTCTGGCCAAAACCCTATCTCCCCTGAATGATCACAAAAGTAACAACATTACAAGTTCAAACCTCACAAGAGGGTTCACTCCTTCTGGCATTCGAGAGGCCAGTCTCTCCTCTCCCTTCTCTTACAAGATATCCCCTCAATACAAGCAAAAAGATTAAATATACCCTTAGCACAGACAGCATGGCTTCTCCCCTAGCCCATACCTCCCAAAAGATCTTAATTATGGCCAAAGATCCCACGCTACTGTTCCTTACGGCTAGAGACTGAAGGATAAACCTCTAGACCAGTCACCATTATTCTACTTGAGTCATTCTTCCCCTTTGACTTCCTTTGATATGTCTTAGTAAAATAATGAGGGGCTCTATCAGTTTCTTTTGAGAGTCATAGTTGTATTACTTTTTGGTAGTTTCCAATTATGCTTTGATCTCCATATCGAGAAAAGAAACGGAAAGACTTCACATGGTGGAACTTAAGTGCATGATGTAGGAAATGCATAGTTTTGGTCACACTCATAGTCCAGTTTTTACTAGGGGGTCTTGGTGTATAAACTACCAACTTACTAATTATAGTCTTGTTTACTTCTCATGGCTTACCATTGAGTCTATCATTATTGGAAGATCTGTGTCAAATTTTTCATTCATCATTTCAAGCAACTCATTTACTGCTGTTTGATTTTCCCTGCCTTCATTACACACTATGCATTTGTAGCAGAAACAGGTGTACATAATAGTCCGTCATTATTGTATTGATGTTATCTGAATAGCATAAGGCAATGAGTTAAAAACTGTGATTTTGATGGTGCTTTTACTTGTTTATTGGTTCATGTTTCCTAAATCTGCTGCCATGCTTTTTTGGTGGTAATTGTTGTAGGTTAGTCTTCCACTTCACCTGCAATGGCTGACAGTCATGAATCAGACAAGAACATTGAGATATGGAAGATCAAGAAATTGATTAAAGCATTGGAAGCTGCAAGAGGTAATGGTACCAGCATGATTTCTTTAATAATGCCTCCTCGTGATCAAATATCCAGAGTCACCAAGATGTTGGGAGATGAATTTGGAACTGCTTCAAACATCAAAAGCAGGGTCAATCGACAGTCAGTATTGGGAGCCATTACTTCTGCGCAACAGAGGTTGAAGTTATATAATAAGGTTCCTCCAAATGGATTGGTTCTTTATACCGGAACTGTTGTCACTGAAGATGGCAAAGAAAAAAAGGTTACAATTGATTTTGAACCTTTCAAGCCTATTAATGCGTCACTTTACCTTTGTGATAACAAGTTTCACACTGAAGCTTTAAATGAGCTTTTAGAATCTGATGACAAATTTGGATTCATTGTTATGGATGGAAATGGTACCCTTTTTGGGACGTTAAGTGGAAATACGCGTGAGGTGCTTCATAAATTTACTGTTGATCTACCAAAGAAACATGGTAGAGGAGGGCAGTCTGCTTTGCGTTTTGCTCGTCTTCGCATGGAAAAACGACACAACTATGTTAGAAAGACTGCTGAACTCGCCACACAGTTTTTCATTAATCCTGCCACTAGTCAGCCTAATGTTGCTGGGCTTATACTTGCGGGTTCAGCTGACTTCAAGACTGAGCTGAGCCAATCGGATATGTTTGATCCTCGTCTAGCAGCAAAAATATTAAATGTGGTTGATGTTTCATATGGTGGGGAGAATGGTTTTAATCAAGCTATTGAGTTATCTGCTGAGATTTTGTCGAATGTGAAGTTCATTCAAGAAAAGAAGTTGATAGGGAAATACTTTGAGGAGATCAGCCAGGATACTGGTAAATATGTCTTTGGGGTTGATGACACATTGAAAGCTCTGGAGATGGGTGCCATTGAGACACTTATAGTATGGGAAAGTTTGGATATCAATAGGGTTGTACTGAAAAATAATTCTACTGGTGAGATTGTCGTAAAGCACTTAAACAAGGAACAAGAGGCTGATGAAACCAATTTCCGGGATTCAGCCACTGCTGCCGAGTTGGAGCTGCAGGACAAGATGCCATTGCTGGAGTGGTTTGCCAACGAGTACAGACGATTTGGTTGCTCGCTGGAATTTGTGACCAATAAATCTCAAGAAGGATCGCAGTTTTGCAGAGGGTTTGGTGGCATTGGAGGTATCCTTCGCTACCAGCTTGATATCCGATCATTTGATGAGTTCTCTGATGACGGGGAGGTGTACGAGGATTCTGATTAAGCATCTCTTTTGTAGAGCGTTCCTTCACTTGGCTATGGACAATTGGATGGGGCATCATTGCTGTTATGACTCGACATTCCCATCCATCACTTGGATTTTATGGCTAAGATGTAGTTATTCTGTGTTTCATCCATGAAAATGTGCAAGTCAATTTGGATATCCTCTGCTAGAAATGTTTGTTTTGTTTTGTTTTCATCTTGTTTTTGTGGGTTGGTCAGTCAATGTAATATGACAACTAAACCATGATATGTGGTGATTCCTCCAAAGAAACAGACGAGGCACGGCTCAAATTACAGGTACGAACGATTGCTTTTACCGCCATATGATACGCAAATGGCGGCATATAATATTATTTTTAAAAATTTCTCTGGTTTAGGAAAATTTTATGATCTTTAGTTGCTCGAAATCCGTCTTTTCAACCACCAGAACCCATCTCCAAATGCCTGCTGCGGAAAGGAAGGTTGGAGGTGGATGAAGACTCTGAGAACTGGCCTCGCGCAAGGGATAGAGAGTGTATGGTCAACCATTCACTCTCTAATGTCCATAAAGGAATCGGTAGAACGTATCGTTTTGGGTAAAAATCGTTCATGTTTCCCGCTCTCTGAGCGCCACATTTTCCCTTCCATCCTGCTGTGCAGCTGCCGGCTGGCTACCCATGAAGGTAGGTAACAATGGGAACCAATCCTTTCTTATATTGCTGCCAACAAATCCTTCAGTTGTTGGATTATAATTATAATTATAATATAATCATGATGAAACAAAATATAAATTTTTTTCAATGCATGACCACCGGAAATAAATTTTGAAAGGCCACAATATGGAAGCACCCTCAATTTCAAGGCTGAAGTCAGATGTTAGATGTCAGTAACTTCTGCTGACGCAGTATAATCACACCTACAATCCATAACAGCTCTTTTTGGGGCCACCAAGGTTTTAACAACAGATTTGGGAATCAAGCCAGATTTTTTTTTTTTTTGACCTCACAGTTAAGCCAGATTAACAGCATCAGGTAATTTAACAGTTTAGGTTATAAACGCCAATGACATAAAACAAGCATGTTTACGTGAAACTGCCGTACGAGGAGGCAGGAAAGGAATTATTTGAGGTTCAGTCTCACCCCTTCACGTTGGTTTTCAGCTCCAAATTATCAAGTTTTTGGCCGTCAGATTCATTCATTCGATCACTCACTGTCGTTTGATGCTTTTGAAACGATGGTCAGCCGTTGTATTTAATGCTGATAATTTTGGACAAATCATATATCAAATCAAAATATAGCGATGGTTAATATATTTCAAAAAAATAAACCAAGAAACAATTCTTCCTGAGCAAGCAATATACGGACATAAATAGATGGACGGTCTAGATCTCTTCCATGAAACGTCTCATTTTCCTGTCGCTATCGTTCGAGAGGTTGACACTATCGGGGCCCTCCAAGTCGAAGTCTTTCTTATTTGGGTCTAAGGATTGCGCTGCGACATTTGGATTTAAGCCTTCGTTTCCCCATTTTCTTCTCTCATAATAGATCACATCACCACAAGCTGCTTCCTTCCTTCTACTTCCGCTTCCGAACCTTTTCAATTCACGCTGCTTACTTTGGCTGCTGCACCAGCTTCAAAATTCCCTATTCCTTATCGCATAAACCCCTTACTCGGTTCTGGAAAAATATCCGTACTATCGAAGAAAGTGAGCTTGGACGACCATACATACATGGGGGCCAGCAATGACCCGACCCAAGACGGATTGGACGAGCAGCAGAAGCGGTCGGAGATCTACACCTACGAAGCACCATGGCACATCTACGCCATGAACTGGAGTGTCCGTCGCGATAAGAAGTACCGCTTGGCCATAGCCAGCTTGTTGGAGCAGTACCCCAACAGGGTCGAAATTGTTCAGCTTGACGACACTAACGGGGAGATTCGATCCGACCCTAACCTCTCCTTCGAGCACCCTTACCCTCCCACCAAAGCCATATTCATTCCTGATAAGGAGTGCCAGAGGCCGGACCTCCTCGCCACCTCTAGCGACTTTCTCCGAATCTGGCGCCTGTCCGACCCGGAAGAAAACCCGACGCCGCGGGTGGAGCTCAAGAGCTTCCTTAATGGGAACAAGAACAGCGATTACTGTGAACCTCTCACCTCTTTCGATTGGAACGAGGTGGAGCCTAAGCGAATCGGCACTTCTAGCATTGACACCACCTGTACCATCTGGGATATTGAGAAGGAGACGGTGGACACGCAGCTTATCGCTCACGACAAGGAGGTTTACGACATCGCTTGGGGTGGTGTGGGTGTCTTCGCCTCCGTCTCTGCCGACGGCTCCGTTAGGGTTTTCGACTTGCGGGACAAAGAACATTCGACTATCATCTATGAGAGCTCGGAGCCGGATACCCCCTTGGTTCGACTCGGCTGGAACAAGCAGGACCCAAGGTACATGGCCACCATCATCATGGACAGTGCCAAGGTTGTCGTCCTCGACATTCGTTTCCCGACGCTTCCTGTGGTTGAGTTGCAGAGGCATCAAGCCAGCGTGAATGCCATTGCTTGGGCTCCTCACAGTTCTTGCCATATCTGCACTGCAGGGGATGACTCTCAGGCTCTGATATGGGATCTTTCCTCAATGGGCCAGCCAATGGAAGGCGGGTTGGATCCTATTCTTGCATACACCGCCGGGGCGGAGATTGAGCAGCTTCAATGGTCTTCATCTCAGCCTGACTGGGTTGCGATTGCTTTTTCCACCAAGCTTCAGATTCTTAGGGTATAAAGGATTGGTATTTTCGTTCACCCAATTGTTACACAAAGTAAAAGTGCTGGACATGGTATCTGGCTTCTGCCACTGAACATGCATGGTGGATTTCAGGTTTATAGTTTTACTTCCTCTTGTAAACATGCTCCTGCCCTATTTGGATGATACTGATGACGTTTTGTCTCCGCTGTTCTGGCAATTGCATGGAGTGTGAATCATCATGTCCGTTATCATTTAGGTCCCCCAACTCTCTTGTTCGAAATTTTGATCATTTTTTCTTCAGTTCAGTGACTTTTATGCTAGTGCCTTCAGGCTACTGGCCTTCCCTTGTTTGTTTTGCCCATTAAACCTGCTAACTCGAAAGAATTAGTGCAATGCAAATGATGGTTTTAGAAATGAAATGATTCATGCACAATCTCATACATGGATGTACCCGGGTTCAATTTTTGAGGGAAAGACCATTTGATACTACTGACAGGGAAATCACTGAGGATTGTTTACTGTGAAGGTACGATTTGGAATTTAAACGAAGAGCAAAGTAGGCTTCGCGGTGTATTGATAGTAAAAGCTTGATCCCTGTTTTCCCTTTTGATCTACATATGATTTCGGCTATGATATTTACGTTATCAAACGTTGCTTTTACAATGTGCAGGGTTCTTTCACTAGTTATGTGGTTGTCCTATATGTCGGTCTTCACCTTTTTGGCATCAGTAAATTAAATTTGGTCATTGGAAACCACTCCAATTTTTTTCTCTCTCTTGGACATTTTGTTTGGTGCCAGTTGTATAACTTTTTTTTTTCTAGCTTCAAAGAGAATGAATATGGTGGAAAGTATTACTATTCAGTGAGATAATCATGAGTTTGGCTAACCTCACCTACTTGTAGAAAGTCTCTTTTCTCTTAAATCATGCTCTTCGTCGTGGGGAGCCTTGTCTTGCGATCAATCTAGGCGCACCGTGATAAACGAAACTTGCAATAGACCGAGTATGAGACAGGATGGTCTATTATACTATTTATCTTCAAAAGTAGAGAGAAAAAGCATTAGGAGATGGGCATCGGTAGTGAATTTTCAACCTGAGATCTGATAAAAATCTGTTGTTTCCTGGTTCCATGTGTCTCTATTTCCATTTCACTCAGAGATTGAGACTAATAATAAATGAAGAAGTAAAAATATAATTGGTAAATTAAGCATCAAATCCAAAGCATATTACGTTGGCAATGATTGTTCAATTATTACTGATTAAAAGGTGCGTACAGCCTTTAAGCCAGCAACGTAGCATTCCAGAGTAAAAAGGAGTGAGTATGAAGCGTATAAATATGGTCTTGTATAAATAATTAGATGTTGATGATTTTGTTATTTTGCCCAGTCTAGTACTTACAAGGAACCTGCATCCGGAGTGTACTTCTCCGGATTTTATGAAGGCAGTCTAGTCATGTTGGCAAATGACGTCCTTGATTGGGATGCTCGGGTGACAAATCATGCATAGCTTTAATTCGCTTCAGAGGACGTCCGTGACAGTATCTTCTGGGTGACACAATATTGCCAGATGATGCTTTCACGTTCCACCATTCTGGTCCACCTAAAGTCGTCGCCATTTTTTGTGCAGCTAGACGTGTGTCTGAATCAGGACCTGGGAGTCAGAACAAGAACGCAAGGTTTGCACTTTTACCCGATATGGGAAGCGGCATCCATTGATGAATGGTTATATAATGGTGGCCCTTATGAACTAATCATTCTACACTTCTTACTTGGTGTAGCTTGTTACATGAGTCGTGAGTGGGAACTAAGTTAGCAGTAAAGGGGATCCACTTATGTCGGTGAATCAATGCTGATGAATGAACTGTCATTTATCAAAGATCAAATTTGTGGTGAACAAATGGAAGAAGAAGATCGCATTGGCGGCTGCTTGCCCTTCTAGATGGGGAGGGCCAAAATTTATCGCATGCACTACAAAAATGATCAAACAAATCTCCTGAAAGAAGAATCATCGGATCTCACTTCTATTTTATGCTGCATGTAAGTTAGGCCGAAGTTCTCATATCACATGGCATCCCATGGTGTTCTTATCACTGAAATAGTCTCCTACTCGTTCTGTTGGTCTCAGGAATGGTGGTTGAAAGCTTGACTTGTCAAAATGGTAATATTCCTCTTCGGGAGGATCTGGATATGAAGGTGTTGGATAACAAGGGAGTGCTACTTCGCAAGGCTGGGCAATGTTACAGTACTGAGGGTGAATTTTGATGTTACTATGTGGGTGCATACTCGGATGAACCATGAAATCAACTTGTGGCTGAACAGTGAAATCCACTTCAGGACGAGGTATAGGGGGGTTTTCCTTCTTCATATCTTAAGGGAGAGTGAAAGTATTTGCAGTCATGTTAGATTCTGAATCCTTGTTTTGCTTTCTTGGATCTTGGTTCTTGCCTCTGCTTCCTCCTTCTTTGATTTCCTTAGTTTTCTCTATTTTAATGTTGCCTGTATCGAGATGCTTTTCTTCTTGACGCCCATTGTTCTGTTTTTCTGTCTCTTTCGTTGTGGCTGCAATTCCTGCTCCTTTCTTTTCATCTTCAAATTCCTCGTATCTGCAGAGTTCTGCATGCTTTCCAACTTTTAAAAGCCTTTTTGTCAAGATTTGCGGATTCACGTTGCCTAACACGGTTACCCTAGGCTGCAAAGGGTCTATATCCATCTTCAGAAAACCTAACAATGTGAATCATAACAGTCAGCACCTAAAGAGCCAGAAGACATGTAATAAGTAGTTATCCAATATTTACCTTCAATCCTTCCTGACGCCCTCTTTACTTTTTTCTTGGATCATTCGCAGCAGTTAGCTGACCCCTTCAATTCAATCTTCTGAAATAATTTCAATTGCAAACAGGTTTAAGCTCGTATGTTCTGGCGTTCAAGTGAGGGTACAAAGTGGAACAAAGAAAAAATAAAGAGAAACCGAAGTAAGTAGATGAGTTTAAAGAGAGAGGATCAGCACCTTTAAGTCTACTTCCTTTGCTATGTTCCTGATCAGTAAGGGTCCAGGAGGGCCCAAAGGGAGGTAGGAAATGTAAAATTAGGAAGCTTTCTGGGGTAGTCTACCTCTTGCAGTGGCCACCCTATTTTATACGCAGCAGAAAAACAGAGGAACAGTGCTGAACATAATGTGTACATTTGCTTTTCAATATTATAAAGTATTTGCATGCACCTTCTCTAATTTTGTTCCAACGAAAAATCATTTTGGGACAGCTCTGACCAAAGCTTAACCTTCAGATATTCACAAGTTTTTCCCCCTCAACCTTTCCTTTGTGCAATTCGCTACATATTGTTAGTTGTAACTTCAGAAGTACTTTAAATTTACTGTTCAGCACTTGTAGCATTCAGCACTCGTAACATTGTTTTTGCTGCAGAAGTAGAAAGTTGGTTTTACTATGACCTTAAACATTAATAGGAATGCTCTGCTTGTTTGTTACTCACTGCCTTTTCTTTTTGTGGGGCGAGTTTCTTGAGGCAATCTAATGTGAATTATACGACAAAATTTAACCTTCATCATGCCTTAGAATTGGTGGCTAATATTGCAAACGACTGCGAGATTTATCATTCCATAAACTCCACTGACCACTAATTTATATTAAAAAAAATGAGGATGGTGAAGGGACCATCATAATCATGTGCAATGTTCAACTGTGTGGATATATCTGCTCAACAATTTCAACCGTGGCTGTGGGGTTTTGTCAATGAGGATCGTAAAAGTAAAATTTTTGAAGGGCTCAGGTCAGAAAGGATGGAAGGAGAAGTAAGGTTAATTACATGTGTTTATTACTATCAGAGATTGTATTGAATACTATAATTCAAAATCTATTTGCAAATCAACACAAGATATTGATGTATTTAAAAATTTCTACAATATAAAGTTTTTAAATACAATAAATAGCTCTAGCCTGTCTTTATACAAACTTGTGTTGAAAGTTGGTGCACCAATAATATTTTTAAAAACATTGATCAAGTAGCAGGTCTATACAATGAAACTCATTTTAGAATCACAAGACTTGGCAAATAGTTATTGAAGCTATAACATTAAATAGATTAAAGCCTAATTAGATGTTAATTTATAGAATAGACATAAATCCTTCAAAGAGTAGATGGTCATTTTACATGCAAAGAAGACAATTCTCTATTATATTATCCTTTGCAATGACTATTATCAAGAGTCAAAATCAATATTTAAACTATGTTGGATTGTACCTTTCAAAGTCAGTTTTCACTCAAAACCAACTTTATGTTACATTATCAAGAGTGAAATCAGTTAATGATTGAAAATACTTTTGCATGACCATAATAACATTTGTAAAACTACAACAAATGCAGTTTACCATGAGATATTCAAAAATTTGTAATTGGCACCAATTGATTTTAGTTTTTCTTAAATTAATTTACTTTGCATTGTTATAGTTTGGTAGTGTTACATCAATTTTTTGAATATTCACGTATCTATGTGCTATTTTTCAACCATTAGTTTTCATTTGAATTAATTCATAAGTTGTCACACACAAGTTTAGAATTAAATGCGAGTTAAATGCATTAGACATTAAATACTATTTGTGATCGCTCCAGTGCATTGCACGGGGGAGTGATTGCTAGTTGCAAATAAAAAAGGTGGTCGGTGTTTGACCTTGAGATTTGGTAGTTTTTTTAAAACTTATCATAATTAATTGATTTAGAAAAGCTTGCTTCTCAAGCTCCGAATATGCGTCGTTGGCCCCTAAAAAGGAAAACGTCTGAAAAACTTTAAGAACAAAGGCAATCTTTGGAGGGCTCTTTTGCTCTGCTCTATTTGTTTATGTTTGATTGAACGCTTTCGTCATGCCAACAAGGACTCGATATTCGGTTAGCTCGAGTATTCAAAGCACCCATTTACCTATAATTCCTACCTTTGTAGATTTGCATGTTGAATTATATTTCATCTTCGAATCACCTCTCTCCTGTGAAACGCATACATACCACTTGTACATTGTGGAATTGATTGAGGGCCGTACACGTGAGCAAAGGGGCAGTCCACTTCCATCGTTCTGTTAAAATGGTGTCATTTATTTATTTGTTAAGCCGTACGAACGTATAATTGAACTTGGAAATGCCATCAACGCCTCAGATTGGGCATTTTGAATCAAATCAATGCGGCTGCGGAATGACATTACAAATAGGGTAGATGTATTTTACTTGACAAATGCTTTGTTATTGTAGCTAATAGCCTACGGGCCATCACGTTGGAAGTTGAATCACATCAAAAGAAACAGGTTTAGAGGGGTTAACAACCAGCAGGATAGGTCAGACCCATTCATCTTTTGCGCCTATCTATTTCTTTGCAACGCCATGGTGAGACAAAAGAGTGATATAACCACAATTTCGATTGACCACAAAGACCTAACTTCAAAATCTTCAAATATTAATGGACGGATGGTTTGCATGAAGAAGAACCGTATGTTGGTGAGCAACGCATGAACCCAAGTAAATAATGGCCCCCAAGTGTCGAGATTTTTTTGATTGATGGAAGAGAGGAAAAAACAAGGTGGGCCAGTTAGGATTCAAGGCTCAGGCCCAACAATGGGCAGGTATCAGCAAAATAGGAGAGCCACAGATGATTGGAGTCACAGGCACGAGAAGGAAGCACCAACCACAGCCATTCATTGTAGAAGAGGCTATCCAGAATCTCATCCTCACTCTGCCTTCACGAGCCTCAGCCACTCATCTTCCTCCTCTCCGACGCTTATTAAAATTAATCACGCATTACATTGAACCTGAAAATATTCACTCTTTGGTGCTGATTTCTCTCCACATTAGTGCCACCCCAGCTGCTTCCGAGCATTCACTTCACATTTTTCCGCTCTCTGGGTGATGATCATGGCTTCGGCCACTCTCTCCGTAGCCAAACCAGCTCTCCAGGTTCCATGCCTTGTTATTTCTTTTGAATCCTCTGCTTTTATCTTCCTTGTTTCGCAGGCATAAACATTGTGAAACACTGTAAAACAAGGCACGTTAATGTTGGCAGCACACTGTTATTTGCTGAAACTGAAGTTGTCTGTTTATGATCGATGTTGATACCTTGATGCAGGGAAATGGAAAGAGCTTCTCCGAATTCTCCGGCCTCCGCAGCTCATCGGGCTACCTTCCCTTGTCTAAGAAATCCTCCGACGACTTCCATTCAGTCGTTGCCTTCCAGACCTCTGCAGTAAGTTCTCGCATGCCCCCAATACCCACTTTACCCTCAGTACTTATTGACCTCTCTGAGGATCCAGGAATGTCTTGCGGATAATGTATAACTCCAAAGTCCAAACTAATATAATAAAATATTAAGGAGGCACATACGCTTGTCTGTACTCTCGTTTCCTTATTGTTTTAAATTCTACCACAAGAACAAGGCTACTTGATACAATGATAATAAAGGGTAGTCTAATGTTTACATCACGGTAATGTATTGTACATAAGTCTGCCCCGAGAACTCGCGCTGTATGTAGTACATGATCATAGATATCTTTGCACATACATATTGCTCTGTTCCCAGAACAGCAAAAGGAAAGTTAAACTAGATGAATTGAACTATTGGAAACGGTAGTTATGTATAAACTGAACTAGCAGAAGTGAACAAAAATGAATGGGGTTGAACGTTTAGTGGGTAAGAACTAAGAAGAAATGTGATGTGTGAAGGTTAAAAGCAGCGGAGGGTACAGGAAAGGAGTGGCGGAAGCAAAACTAAAGGTAGCCATTAACGGGTTTGGTAGGATCGGAAGGAACTTCTTGAGATGCTGGCACGGTCGAAAGGACTCTCCTCTTGACGTCATCGCCATCAACGACACCGGAGGTGTCAAGCAGGCCTCTCACCTCCTCAAGTACGACTCCACCCTCGGAATCTTCGAGGCCGACGTCAAGCCCGCCGGCGACAGGGCCATCTCAGTGGACGGAAAGATCATCCAGGTCGTCTCCGACCGCAACCCCGTCAACCTCCCCTGGAAGTAATAATCACATGCATCCACCTCTCTCTCCATCACCTCCCTCGATCATATAATAACCTCTCATGCATGATGCAGGGAACTGGGGATTGACTTGGTGATAGAAGGAACAGGGGTGTTCGTGGACAGAGAAGGAGCCGGGAGGCACATTCAGGCAGGAGCCAAGAAGGTGCTCATTACAGCACCAGGCAAAGGTGACATTCCTACCTACGTCGTTGGCGTCAACGAAGACGCTTACAGTCCCGACGAGCCCATCATCAGCAACGCTTCTTGCACCACCAACTGCCTCGCCCCCTTCGTCAAGGTTCTCGATCAGAAATTCGGTAATGCTCACTACTTCTGCCTCCTACTTCACAACTCCGTTGCCTTGAGGATTCCATCATCATCAACCCCTTGTCTTCCTGTTTCGCAGGTATCATCAAGGGTACCATGACTACAACTCACTCCTACACCGGAGACCAGAGGCTGCTGGACGCCAGCCATCGTGACCTGAGGCGAGCCAGAGCCGCCGCGTTGAACATTGTGCCGACTTCAACTGGAGCGGCCAAGGCGGTGGCCCTTGTTCTGCCGAGTCTAAAAGGGAAGCTGAACGGGATTGCGCTGCGTGTGCCGACGCCGAATGTGTCAGTGGTGGACCTGGTGGTTCAGGTTTCGAAGAAGACTTTTGCAGAGGAAGTGAACGCTGCTTTCAGGGAGAGCGCAGACAAGGAGCTGAAAGGGATTTTGTCAGTGTGCGATGAACCGCTCGTGTCGGTGGACTTTAGGTGCACCGACGTGTCGTCCACCGTGGACTCTTCGTTGACGATGGTGATGGGAGATGACATGGTGAAGGTGATTGCCTGGTATGACAATGAATGGGGTTACTCCCAAAGGGTTGTGGATTTGGCTGACATTGTTGCCAACAAATGGAAGTGAGCCTCTCCTCCCCCACCATTTCTCAATCGTCCACGGACTTGGGCCGTTTCTATTTTTGTATGATTTACAACATTTCTTGCTTCTTCTTCTTTTTCAATTTTCTTACTCAAACCTGTACCCAGAAATAGAACCCTCAATTTTCTCTCGCCTTCTCATTCTGTAATAAAATTCTTCTCGCGTTGAATTCTGGTTCATCCCATGCCAGGACTGTATAGGAGCCTTTCTTGCTTGGACCTAAACAATGGCATGGAAATGTACTCAACCGAACCGATCCCCTATTTCCTGAGTGCAAGTGACCCACATTACGATTTCTCTCAGTAATTAACCTGGTGTAGCAATCTGACATTGGCCATGTTTTGTCAAAAGCTTGAATTCGAGACCGGGGTTTATCATCGATCGCCTTGAAACCGAATCCAGTTCATGCAAGTTCGTCTGAGATGGTCAAAACGATTGGTCTTCATAACGTGATATGTTGGTACAAAAGGAAAAATGAAATGAAACTGGCGCGTCAGGAAAAGGCAGGGCACTAGCAAAGAGAAGAAACGAACTTATAAGCTGGCCAGTTGGGTTTACTTTTTGTGGGTGTCATCTTCAGAATAACATCAAAATATGTACTATTTACAAGTAAATGACATTAAAAATTCTTAACTGATATATGAGAATAGGGCATTTTAATTCAAGTCCTGAGTGCGAGACAGATGTGGGTTGAAATTAATGGTTGAAAGTTGAAACCTGATGTTTACATTTTTTACATTGACCACATTAAATAATCTTTTTTTGAAAAGAAAAATATGATAAAATTTTTTTAAATTATATAAATGATAATTTAATCTCTCAAAATGTCATAATTATACTAAAGTTTTTAGGGATCTCTTTATCAATAAATTTCAAATTAAAAAAATTATTTTACTTTTATTGATAAATTGTAATTTTTTATTTAATTTTTATAATTATTTAAATAAAAGTTGTGAATGGAGTTTGTTATTTTGAAAACTCATTTTTCAATAATAAAAATTACACTTGACAAATTAAATTTTTATTTAGCTTTTACGATTCATATAACAAAATTTATTACTCTTTTCAAGCGAAAGTTGCAAATGGGGCTTGTTTTTTAATAACAAAAGTTACATTTAATAAGTTATGATTTTTTATTTAATTTTTTAATTTACATAACAAAAGTTGTGATTCTTTCAATAAAAGTTGTGATTGAGGTTTGTAATATTTAGTAAGGGTAAAATAATTTTTTTACTAAAAAAGTGATTAACAAAAAGGTCTATAAGAATTTTATTAAATTAATAACATTTCAAGAGATTAAATTATCATTTAATAATTTAAAAAAATTTTATTATCATTTTCTGTTCTTCAAATGCCCTGACATTCTTTAAATAAATACTACTTGATTGCTAATGAGTGCATTAATAAGGGACAAAACAGAAAACAAAACATTTAACATCCTATGATAATATGAAAATGACACTGATCAAGTTACTATGAAACACGGAAGGGGATTTTTTGTGGCACTTGCGACATAAAGAGAGGAATTGGGGTTTGGAGTTGACTAAAATACTGGCGGTCTGATGAATAGGGGAGACGACAAAAGATTGGTTTTGTGATGGAGTATACAGTAGGAGCGAAATTATAATGTATGAAGTCAGATTCATTTACATGAATGAAAAGTGCAGGCATCGAATTGCTGTAGAAGTCACTACATTCACACATCATAAACTCATTAAATGCAGAGAAACAGAGAAGATGGCAGCATGAGCTCCCAGGAAGCACAGAAAAACAAGAGATGCAAACATGGCCACATCCCCTGTTCACCTAACAGCCTCCGCCCTCCGGTGTTGGTCGTCTAGCGTCACAACACATCATGCATTCTCTTAAAAGATAGTGTTGCAAGTTCTATCCCCTGCCCTTCTTTTAGCGGAAGAAAAATTAGGGGGGAAAAACTCTCAAAAATAGTGAATTTTTTTTTTCTCTTTTCTTTTAGTGTCTCCACTTCTTTTCTTCTTCTTTTTTTAATTTTTCCTCTAAGTATATTTTGTATGTGTGCGTGTGCGCTATGTTTGATGTGTGAGAGTTTTTTAAAATGAGTTTCATATTAAAAAGTCTCATAAGCTAGGTTAGGTTTATTATAAATCATAAAGAATTCTCTCACTTAATTTTTTGAAATGGTTTTTCTTTGTACTTGTTGTCATGGATATTTTCCTTTCTAGAAGAAAGGGTTGTGATAAGCTAGATGTGTGGAGGAAGAAAAATAGGCAGCCCATTGAGGGATAAATAAGTTATTCCTGTGTAAAGCTTCTCATTCAGCATAGGTGCATTCGAATGCCACATCTGTTTCAAAATAACATTAGAATTTGCTCCCATTCAGAATCAGAGTTTTACGCTGACTAATACTTTTCTTAATTCACAATCCACGTGCATAGCTCTGAAACGATAAATGTTTTGAAGCAGAGTGGATATGTCATCAGCTCATTTCTCCTCTTTTTCTTTCGACTTCTCATGGCGCAGTCTTCAAATTTACGAGTAGAACGACCAATACCACGATTGGATGTCACGCTTTCTGCTGTGTCCATTCCATTTCATCATATATGTATGTATGTATGCATGCAATCACACACACATACACATGTATAAAGCAAACCCTGCTATTTACGCTCCAACTTACCTCAAGATGGTTATCATTCGCGGCGATGCCATGATCCAACAAAAAGAGACTTGGATTTTCTCCGTGCAACCAGAGAAAAGGAGATATTATTACAGATCTAAACCGTTAAATTAAATTTAAAAATTTAAATTTAATTTGAATGATTAAAATTTACAGTGAAGAGATAATTAAAAAAAAAAGTAAAGAAGAAAAACCCACCCCAACAAAAAGAGAAGGAAACAAAAGGCCTTCAGAGCCCATGTGAGCATAGAATAAACTCAACGTGAGTTTGGTTTGAAGGCATTGAAGGTAAAGGAAATCGAACAAGTGTACAATATTTTGACCTCCAAAAAAAAAAAAGGGAGTAAGTGTACGATATTAATTCTCCCATTTTTGGTTTAGACGAAGATTATTCATTTTCCCATTCTCTCTCTCTGTTCTTTTTTTTTTTTAAAATTAAAAACACACCAAATCATTCCATCCCAAAAGAGATGGGATGTACCGTTGTTCTATTTATTATTCGTTTCATAATACAATCCATGGGTTTAAAATTTTCACATAATTCATAATTTGATTGAGACAAGGGTTTCACAACACATAGTATTTTAAACATAAGAAGATGAATTGACAATAATAAACGATAGACAAGATGGAAAATATCACTTGAACCAGGGAAAACGTTAAAAGTTAAAACTTAACACGCATGTTTATTGACTCCCCTTATATATTTTATCATCCATGCTTACCTTTTTATTACCGAACCAAAGTAGTAAGTCAAAAAGATAGGAGCACCTGCGTAAACTATGGATTCGTTTTTTTTTTTTTTTTGCCAAGACTATGGATTCAAATGTTGGTAAATAGCAATGTGCAACGTGCGCCATATTCCTCCACACGCTCAAAAATATATCTACTTAACTTTTCTTAAAAAAAAAAATGAAGTTAGATGAAATCTAACATAAATAGTAAGGCTGAGTTGAAATATAGATGGTGACATGGGCTCAACCTCCATGATATAACCAAGCAATTGACAGGGGGGGATGCACATGCTTTCATGAGAAATCAAAGTTCAATCTCGCAAAAAATAAAAAGTTCAATCTCGCTCTTGTGAAATTTCAAACCAGAAACGGAACCAATGGTTCTTGACCTGTTTCTGTTTCAAAATCAAACCCACCATATCAGCGTTACTTAGCCACCAGCTCCCGTAATCGTGCGGTCCCAAACCACAACCTAATGGCCTATTTATTTTTTTCAAACGTACTCTTGTCGAACTTTATATATGTGTATATATATTTATATATATTTTGCTACTCATTAACATTACCTTGAAATGCTCAAAGATTAAACTGAATTTGATGGAAAGTTGAAAGAGGGAAACGAGTCATTCGATTCACTTAACTTGCTCTGCGTCACTCTCATTACCCCACATGCCCCAGGGCAATGTTAATGGTGATAACGACGACCTAAGTCTCCTAGTCCTACGCCCTTGTCTCACGTCCATTCTCGTCCTTTCACAATTAGGCCCAAAAAGTTTAATGTTCCGCAACTTCTACACAGCTCACGTTCGTCGTGCCGAGAGAGAGCACGGTTTCCATATTTACTGTCTTTTTTTTTTTTTTTTCAATTTCTCCCAGTTTTCAAAACCATCGCTTTCTACTTTTAACGTCTTTACAATCCCTGTCGGTCACATTGTCATTTATTGATTTATTTATTTTATCAGAATTCTTATCTGTGCGTCCCAACTAGGGCTCGGGTACGGGTTATTATTAAAAAAAATACAGGACACGTACATCCAAGTGAAATATAGTACTTCTATATTCAATATTCAACATTGATTCAGAATAATTTACCAGTCGCAGTGCTACATTACACTGTTACACACATACAGAGACAGAGCTCAGTGTTGATCCCTGAAGCCAGAGGCTCCTCTGATCTCAACCTCCGATCCCTCAGCAAATATACCTTGGCAATATAAATACTTATACACCAGTGACCAATATGGGAAGAGAGAACCCGTCCCTTATGAGACTTATAAGAGTAATGATAATGATGGCGGGAGAGGAGGCACATCAGGACTCGCAGTGGCTGTAAATTAGAATGTAATACTTGTAGATGATAGGGTTTGAGTTTACATGTCGCGGTCTCTGGCGCATTCGGGAGGGACTTGTGGGTAGCGCTTGCGGTCGGTGCAGTAGTTGTAAATGGTGTATTTGCTGCGAACCCACCTGAGTCGTTGCCACTGAGCGGCGTCGAGGTCGCGGAACTCGGCCTGATCCCACCATCGCTTGCCCTGGGAGGCACAGAACTTGGCCTCCACGGAGGCCTCGCACCCGTCGATGTGGAAGCCCTTGTAGGTGGCTATGAACGGTGCTTTGGACCAGTCCGTCTTCTCCAACCCACCCCTCGTGGCCCAGTCGTCCGCATTCCACAGGCTGTTGTATATCTTCATGGGTTGGTTAAATGGGTATTTCACTCGCAAGTCGTGGCTGTTCTTGAACACCCTGATCGGCACATCATCTACGAAAAACCTGCGTCCACATTTTGATCTCCGTTATTCAGTATTTCTGTTGATTTTTTTCTGGGTTGGGGTTGGGGGAGGGTATGTGAAGTGTGAAGTACTCACACTATCTGATACAGGTTCCACAGAACAGAGTATCTGTGATACTCTTTGGAAGGATCAAACCAGAGGTAGATTCTCTGTTCTCTGTCACCCTTGCCTCCGGTGAACACGTTCGTTTGCAGAATGTATGGCTGCCCTGTTCTGTTTCCCAAGAACTCGAAGTCTATTTCATCGTGCTCTGAGTTCTGGGAAGATAACTGCACGGTTCCATTCACATTAAGAGGCCACACAAACATGTGCCGAACAAAGAACAGGAAAAAAAATGAAACCGGAACAGTTTCTTACATAGAAAGCAGTAACGGTGCCGGCAGAATCCCCAGGAACCATCTTGATATACATGCTGAAGTGACCAAACAAGTAGGATCCTTTGGACTGGAAGCCAGTTCCTGTTCAAAATGGTATGAATGAGAAACAGGTTCGTAGGAGAAAGAGTGCAATAATGAGGGATGGGAAGGGGAGCAGAAAAGTACCAGTGTACTTATCGAGATGGAGCTGAACCTCGGAACCTCCATTGAGGTACTTGATGTGATCAAAAGCCCAGGTAGGGTAGTAGTTCCGTCCGAAGGGTACATCAACGGGCCTCCTAGGGATAGCGCCGTGGGCGGCAGAGCAGAGTGAAGCCAGAACGAAAGAGAGAGTCCAGAGAAGAGAAGGCATTGTGAATTTGAAAGTAGAGAAGAAGAATGAATGGTGCGTACTTGTGGGAAGAAGACTAGAGCCTAGAGGGTATATATAGAGCAGCAAAGGCAGGACAGTCCCGTTCTGGATCGGGCCCTTCATCCTTCATTCTCTCTCTCCCTCGCTCACTTTTGTTCCAGTCCTTTGAATTGTTTGGCAGAAGTGACTGAGAATCTGCATTTGTGAAGCCACCACGCGGTTTCCGCTTGATTGTGATCCCATCCATTGTTACCCGATCTTCCAAGGAAGAGACATGTAAAACACCTGTAAAAGGACACTAAACAAGTCCTAAGCATATTTTGTAATGTGTCTACTTTTTTTACATATCATCTCTCTTTCTTTTCACTTTAAATATAGGAATTCACTAACGTCTTGTCCTGCTCGACTATTCAATGAATTGTGAGTTGTGAGGCATACAAACGTAAAAGGAAAAGCTTGAGTTTTTTGTTTTAATATTTTTTTATATAACGAAGGCTTTTCATTAACATCATTGGAACTTTGAAGTTTCTCCAAAACGTTAAGACCGTTTTCCCTATCTTGTGGTTGGTTTTACAATAATGATTACCATAAAAAAGGTTCTTTATTTACATCATGAGAACTTAAACGCGCTTGAACATCGTACGATTCGTTTTACATTAATGACTGTGTTTCACTGTTTTGGATTCATGCCGCAGTCTAATTATGGTTACGAAATCTTGTGCTGCCGTCATGTATTTTTCCCTTTGAATACTGAAAACGTGTTATCATCCCATCGTGCCTGAAAGATGAGCATCATTAAAAGGACTACATTCAAGCCTAACAAAATATTATTTTTCTTGAACTTTACATTAAATAGAGTAAAAAAAAATTTCTCAAGAATTGCTAATGAGTAATGAGCATGATGGATAAGATGATCAATGCAACAATTAATAATAACACATATAATAAAAATATGTAAACAAGCGATCACCGAAAAAATAGTTCGTGAAAAATCAAATTCATGAGTGGTAAATATCCCATAGGTAATTTTCTCTGCTTCTCGCAGCGCTGAAATTTCATACCCTGTTTTTTTTTTTTGGATAACAAATCAATATTTTATTCAGTCTAAAATTCTGTGTGGAGGTGAGATTCGGTAGCAGTGAATTTGTCATCCGGCTATCAAATCCAGATTTGGCAAAAATATATGTCTTCTATAGAAAAAATTATAATTATGATAATTATTCATAAATTAGGACTTGAATTTTCTAAAGTTGAGATTCATAAATTTATGTAAACTTTTTTCTAATATTTTCACTCATTTCATTTTTTATAAAATAAAAAATACTCTTTCTCTTTTTTAAAATGAGAAACTTTATAAAATCCACATGTTCTCATATTGAGAAGATTTATTTCTTATGAATTATCTTTGATATCTGTTTGTTTAACCAACAAGCATCATTTGCTTCATCAAGTTCATAAAGGGATAGTTATGTACTTTGTTAGTGCCAGGTAGATTTTTTTTTAGATGAGATTGGCTATAAATAGTGTACCATATTATTTTGTTCTCTTAATACCAAAGTCTTGACAATGAAAAAAGTGCATCTTTAAAGCTATATGAATCATTAACTTTAACAACACTAGGAATACAGGGTGGTGTACTCTCTCTTCACAAATGAACATGCTAACCAGTATTAATGCACGTTTAGTTTTTATTCTTATTTTTTATTTTTAAAAACTGTTTTGTAATACAGTTTTTAAAATTATTTTTAAGACAAAATAAGATAAAAATCTGTTTGGTTATGCCAATCAAAAACAGTTTTAAAATTTAAAAATAAATTGATAGTGATGATTATAAGTAGTTAGTGAGGGTGGTTAATAATAAAATTAGTCAAGATAACTATAACTTATAATAATCAAATGTAGTGTATTTTAAAAATAACAAAATAAAAACAAAAATAACTTAAAGTTGTTTGCATTTTCTTGTTTTTAAAAATAAAAAATGAAAGCAATTTTGAAAACAACTAAATAAAAAACACTTATCAAAACATTTTAAATTTTTTATGTCTTAAAAAAATAGTTTTTAAAAACAGAAAACAAACATGCCCTGTATATAGTAAATTATATGTGTGCCGATTATATTATATCTAGCATCCTAAAAAAAAAGAAAAAAAAAATCAAAACTAACCTTTCCTAATTTTGTTTTGAATCTGATTCACTTTACAACACAGTGAATCTAGACATTATCCTTCCCAAATATTAGTGTAACCATCTGGGGAAGCGAGAACATGGCAGGTTAATGTGGCAGAAAGATATCATTCTATCATTAAAAAAGTTTCAATTAAAAAGTAAGAATAGTATAACAATATGTAAGTTTTTAGATACTCATTTTTTATTGATGAGTATAAACGCGTGCATTCTAATTCAATTTAATTGAAAAATATAATTATAGGAAAAAAAATAACAAGCTGAATTTAAATTCATCTAATCATAATAAAGATGGGACCAAGTGTCTATGGTTAAAGGCACAGCATCCCATGGGCGGTTTTTGGTCAGTTAGGTTGACCAACCACCCACTATTAGTATTTTCCCACCTAGCATCTACTATTTGCAATAATTAATCCCCTCCCATGCCTTAATCTCCCCCTCCAATTAATCCATTATATATCACGCTACATGCTTAATTATTCTTCCATTATCATCACATAGCTTACACGCGTCCAATATTTTTGGGTTTTCTATATATAGTTTGCATGCAGTATAACCGAATGATATCTATTCCTGATTTCTTCAATGTATATTACGAGCTTCTCATCATAACCACACCAACCCGTAAATCTCTAATTGATATAATGTATGTATTAAAAACTGGGCTTATTTTATTATGGTAAAGAAAAAACAGAAACATGGCATGTGGAAGGTGGTGTGACTTGATTTGAAGATAAGCAGCATTAAAATTTAAATGAGTGGGATTGAGATACTATTATGTATGTGAATGGCCTCCTGTAGGAGCGAGCAAAACCGAATTGAAATTAAAAATCGAACTGAGTTGAATTAAATTTTGTCTATTTGGTTCGGTTTATTTGATTTTTCGGTTCGATTCGGTTTTTTTATTTTAAATATTTCGGTTGATCGATTTGGTTAGTAAAATTTAAAATCGAATAGATCGAACCGACTGAATTACATATAATTTATTAATTTATAAATTATTTTATTTTAATAAAGAATAAAAAATAATAATATCACTTGAAACCCTATTTCAGTCAGTCACTCTCATCGATAGGTGTTGTGACTGGATTATGGAGCCATTATTTGATCATCGGTGTTTATTTGATTATCCATACTTTTATAATATTTGAGCTTTACATCATATAGATGTACTTAGAATGGGCTCATATTGAAAAAAAAATGAATAGACAAAAAAAATCAATTTTATAGTGTTGTTTGTTTTAATATTTAAAAAATGGGCCCAATTTCAATAGCCCAATATGAAACCGAAAAATTAAATTAACCGACCGAACCGAATTATCAAATTTCGCTTCGGTTTTTGTTCGGTTCGATTGACTTGTTCGATTCGATTCGGTTTTCATTTTCAGTATTATTCGATCAATCGATTCTGCATATTTTAAAACCGAACCGACCGATGCTCACTCCTAACCTTTTGGTACGAACCAAGGAGTCAAATTAATCGCCCGATGATGATTGAGGATCGTATAATTATACAACTTATCAATGTAACTCAAACTCTAATATATCCAAACACGTTGTTTGTCTTAAATATTGTCAATATCAACGTAACTTTTTCTTAAGAACCCTTAAATAAAGGATGAAAGGTTTTGACCAAAATGCTGGGAATGGAGACAAGGACAACGTGCGCTGTATTGCAACTGCATATCACTTACGTAAGATGATTGCTTTCCTCTTAATTTCTGACGAAACTGACTACCAGAACTCCAAAATTTTCCCAACTTACAGGTCCAATAATTGAAAAAGACTTATATATATATATATATATATATATTCTGGCAGCCCTAACAGCGTTACTGTACACGCAGACTTGAACGCATTAAAATGAAGGGCAAAAGAGAAAAGAGTGCCACCAGGGAGAAGAGAAGCCCACCGTGATTGGCCAAGTTTTAATAAAATTAATAATAAATTAAGGATGGAGATAACTTTATGTTACGTCGAAGTTTTGGAGAAACGGATATGATGACAATATTAATGGGTGGGAGCGGGGCGCAAGTGGTTCGAAAACTTGAAAACTGAACATGAATTGGGGATTAGCTGGCCATGATTAACGAAGGATGCAAACCTTTAACCAATAGGCTCAACCCTACGTGTAATTTTACAACAATAATTGAGTTTGGTACGATATGTGTCCAATGCAACATTTAATGTTCCTTTCTAGTTTCAAGGCACCACCACATTCACACAGTACACTACTAATACACCGTGGTTATTTCAACGAAGGTAGAAAATGAGAAAAGTTCTATTGAACAGAAAAGAAATCCTGATCAGGTGATTAAAGATAAAGTGAAGGCATTGTTGTCGATGTCATCGCACTTCTAAATTTATTTCTTATTTCATCTCAAAATTTCCCTCATTCGTTTCTGCCCCCAACCATAATCCATGCTTATTAGACTTCCATTTCAAGGACTTTCAAACTCTTTAAGCTTGTTCGGTGGCAAGGAATTGAATTTGGTCTATGGGAAGGGAGAGGGAAAGGGAATGTGCAGATTTTCACGTTTGGTGCACATAAAATATGCTCCCCGGGAACCCCAATTTCCATCGTCTTGTTCTTCTGCGTTCGTGTTCAGAGGACAAGTGTTCATGTTGGCTGCTTTTCCACCTTCAAGCAGCAGCCGGAACTCTCTGATTGGTCTCTAGATCTGTTTCACTGGTTAGCAACGATCACCATTTTTCGTTTTTATTTGCATATACTAATTACATGACTGTTAGATATGTTTTTATTGGATTTGTGATTTTTCGATCAATTTATGATCTCTTCGATTATATTTTTACTATGTTTGGATTTTCGCTGGGTTTAATTTTGGTAAGTTTCTGATCGATGTGACGAAAAGGAGAAACATGAAGATGAATATGATTTTTGTATTCTAAAAGAATGAAAGATTAAATTAATTCATTTTTTGATAATATTATTTAAATTAAAAATATCAATTTAAATAATTATATATTAAAATTTTTGATTATTGAGAAAACATTTAATTTTTGTAACTATTAGGATTGATATTTGCATTTTATTTTTTTAAATTTTATAAAAAATCTAACTAATATTAATTTAATTTTTTAAAAATATGTTCATTCTCCTCCACCTAAAATATACTCCCCCGTCCTAAATTATAAAATATTTTTAAGAAAGATTGTGTCTTAAAATATAAGATACTTTGAGAAGATTAAAATTTTATTAAATAATTTTATTCTAATATTACTCTTTCACTTTTTATAATTAATTTTTATCCTTTCTTTTTTTAATATATTAAATGATAAACATTATTGAAAGTTTATATTTTTATTTTAAAAATACAATATTTTTAAATTTATTTAATAAGATTTATTATTATATAAAATTTTATTTAAAAATATTTTATAATTTAAGATAGAGGGAGGACAAAAACATCGACCTGGCCCTTGCTTTTTTTTCTCTTGGCCTCTTTAAAAGTTAGCATTGCCTAGTCATGGAAGATGATATCTTTTGCTACTACTCGGAGATGTGTCAGATGTTCATAATTTTCTATTTAATTTAATATACCATTATTCACATCTTCAATAAATATAAACTATGCAATAATATCTGTAATTTATGTTAGTGTTCACAGTGAATTTTTTTCTAAAGATTAGTATTTTTTATAAAAGAATTCTGAGCATAAATTACAAGCAAAAAGCACAACTGTGACCGTATTTACTTTTCACTAAGAAATCTCCTGTGTTAATACTGTACTGCCGACGCCAGGAGATAAAAATTAAAATACTGTATAACTGAAATAAATCAATGAATGAATGAAAATTGGGGGAAAAAAAAAGAAGAACAAAGAGAAGACCCATAATCTCTCCCTCTCTCGTCCACTTCTCTTCCTCCTCCACTCTCTCCTCTAATATACAGAACAGAAAATATACACGGAACTACATCTCAATTGAGTAAATTATCTTCTGATCCTTGAAAGATAGCATAACATTTCTCAATTTCCTCACACCACCTACAGTTTTCTCAATTGAATTACGGAATGCTTTGAACCCAGCACTGTAGACGTGCAATGAAGAATAAAATTGCAGTAAATATTAAGACCATGAAGGACTCAATTGCTGAATCCAAAAATTAAAGGGCTAAACTGTAAAAAGCTTTTATCTTCCAAGGACCAAGATAATTTTTCACTCCTACACATGACCTTAATGCTTTCATCAATGTAACGAACCTAACTCTCCTAGAACAGCCAGTGCTTCCGCCTTGGTTTATGCTGGATTGGTGCATCTACAATGAAGATGATAAAACAAATAATCATCTCATAAAGTGTTCAAAACTCCAACCAAAAAAGCCACTTTTGGGAATTTAGGGCGAACCAACCTTGAATTTCGTATAGTGAATTGTAATGAACCTCAGACCAGAAGCTCAACCACAACTCTGCATCATTAACAAATGAATAATAGAATGCGCGCATTAACATACTTTTTTCATAATTAAAGATCTGTAAGATCTGGATCACTACTTAAGAGCAAGCAAAAATCCTTTTGCAAGATTATTGATTTTATGAGACACGCATTTTTCACCAGATGCATCGATTCATGGTTAACTGAACAAGTGTTTTGACCATGGCGATGAGTAACGAGAGTCTTACCGCGCTTTGGTGCTTCGTGCTGCGGTGTAATTTCGATGAAACAAGTGTCTCTGAATGATGTTAAAAGGCATATTTTCGCTGCAAACTAAATTACAAACAAGCCAGGTTATGTTACATTCTAACAGCTAACAGTAACACAAAGCAAAAAAATATAGCTGAAATTCAATTTCTTTATAGCAGCATATACGTATATACTCCCCACCAATTTCCAGAGGTGGCACTTGGATCACAACAAAGATAATTTAGTGTGATAGAGGATATCAAGTTCTACTAGATGACTCCATCTAAGCAAAGAGAACACAACGCAAAACCTTTGGCGACAAATACTTGTCCAAGTATAGAGAGCAAATTCATCATTCAACTTAGTCACTATCAGTGACAGCAAATGATAAAGTAGAAGAACCCTTTCAAATGTGCAAAAACAATGGTTACATTCACTACAGGCGTGTGTCATCACCATTTCCCAGATGATTGGTGGTGATGATCATCATTACCGTTATAATTATTAAAAATCATTAACCTATCAGTAATAAAACAACAACAACAACACAAGCCTTTATCCCACTACATGGATTGCAAGAGCACAATGAACAACTTTGAAAAACTGATCATTTTGCCGCATCGCATAGAAGAAGTTAATTTCCATCTCAGTTAAAACAGCAGTGTATAGATAGCATGAAAAAGAAAGAAACAAATACTAATAAATTCGCCCCATCACACAGAAGAAAGAGCCTACTTGAAAACAGCATAACACACCTTATCAGCAGCTGCCTGTAAGGTAACATGGTCCCCCCACTCTCCAGATCTGCCATGAGGAAGATAGATGGAGAACGCAGTAAGTTTTACAACAGCACGTGAAAGAAAAAATATTTGAGGAACCCATAAAGGTAATGGCTCAACGAATAGTTAACGGTAGCAATAAAAATTTGCCTGAAAGACACATACTTCGCCATTTTCTTGTAATATCGTTTGTATTTCATCGGGACATAGCATTCATACAAGGAGCGATGGTCTTTGAGCTGGCAAAGAGAAATTTTGGGCAAATAAGCATTTCAAATTGTCTATATATAATTTTAATCGAACTATTAAATTCCATGCTTATCCACCACAAACAATTTGTATTTTGGTTTATCAATGTATGTTATCTCTTTTATTTCCCTCTCTTATATGTTCAGTTAATGCAAGTATCCTTTTCAAACATATTAAACATATATTGGACATTTAAAAGAATCAAACTCAAATTATGGCCCCCCTGGAGAATGCAACCATTAATTTAAAACTCATTCATTTGTGCATCAGAAATTTCAACTTTTACTTTAGTTAAACAATCAAAACCCACGAAAACCAGATGTCCTCGTAGCTAGCAATATGCATTTGGCTGGAACTTTCTGAGTGGACTTACCTGTTTCACAATCTCTTTCCGAACATTCTTATGGTATTCAGGCGACCTATACAACTGTTCTGAAAGTGCACGGAACTGCAAGATAGCGAGAACAGTTAATAAATGTTCCTAAGCAGATAATTTTAGAAAATCGTTGCCACAAATAATACCTGACAATTCCCATCTCCAGAAACTTTGACTTCACATAGACCATACATGTTCAACCTATAAAAGTCAAGAGAGACATGTTTAATACCTCCAAGCCAGTAAGTGTATAGCAGTAAAGGGTTTATAAAATTTTACGAGCTGATCCCTCATTATTTGTGACAATACATCATTAGATTAAGTAATCTTCATTTGAATGCCCAATTTGTATGCATATGGTCTCCAACTTCTCTCGGTTGTCAAAAAGAAAACACAATCCTTGCTTGACCAGTGATGTTATTAATTATGCATGATGAACACTAGCTCATTACTATTACAGCTATCTTTCACCAGAACTTTGAATATTCCTGTCAAGAAATGGCTGAAATACACAGCTGCAAGGCAGCATACCTCTGAAGAAGGCGTTGGTGATCCATACTTGCATCATTTGTGTCAGGTATGAAGGAATTAATCCGGGGCACATGCTGAAATTTCGAGTTAAGGAAATTAGTAAAGCACAAAAATTCAGGCACTTTCTCGCCTACTGCCTTCTAAAAAAGGTGAATAATCTCTCCTCCTAGTCATTAGTTGACAACTATAAAGAAAGTTCACTTTTCTATGAGATGAAAGTGGGCAGAATACCATAACAAAGTCATTAAGAACAACACCCCAACAGAGTCCAAAGGGGGCAAAAGCAGCAAGATAATAACAGAAAATATCGAGAATGCTGACTTAGCATGATCCTCTAAAAGAATTAAATCTATCCCTTCTCATCTGTTGAATTTTAGTGATATTTTTTTTTTTTGTCCTTCGTATTTAAGTGATAAGATATTAACACCATACTTTACTTAACCGTCATTTGAGTGATTTGCAAAGAGAAGACTAAAACTGGAACCTAAATTAAGCACGAATATAGTATGACCAAAATGGGTGCGAAAATTAAAGTAAAAGGCATTGTTAGATAGTTTGGGCAATGACAGTCGTGAGAATTCTTACAGGAACAGGTGCCAAGTTGGAAAGGCGCCTACCAACTGCGCCATCTAATTTGGCATACTCTTCAGATAACACAACAGCAATCATGCGATCATCCTCAATATCATGTTGACTGCTAAGAGAAGTTGAACTCGAACTTTCACCAATATACTGAGTTCCATTCATCATATCTTGGGAACGAAACAACCAAAATCTTTCAAGCAAAAGCCAATCTTACAATGATCCAGGGTTAATAAACCTGAAACGATTGAAAGGCCTTTATCCATTAGAACTGTCCACAATCTTGGGTTTTTCCACCCGGGGAGTTTTAACATGAAGTCTTCATGCAACACCACATAAGAAAACAACACAGACTGTTTATTAATTTACATTTATAAGAATATTTATCCAGAAGAGTACTTTGGAAAAAAAAAATTGCAATATCATGATGATGATGCACCAATTGTGACAGTGTCAATCATACAGGTCAGATAGCACCAGGGAAAAAAAAAAACAGCACTTCTTTATGGTGAAATTAAAGAGAACTCAACCTTCTAAGGTTACCAAACCTTTCGTACCTGCAGATATTCAAAGTAAATAACACCATGACAGGTCAGAACCTAATATGACAATAACGCGTGCACTGCACTGCAACGACTCATTTCATCAATAAATCTGCAGTTGACATAAACGGAATTCCAAGTCTATATGATGGTTGACTTACAGGTTTGGAGCAAATAAATTTCAGGCTCATATTGAAAGAGAGTTATAGCTCAAAAGTTAACAGCCTTTTCGATTGATCAGAGGCGGGATTACAAAAATGGATGCTTTACTCGAAGAATAAAAAATCAGATCTAAGCAATTGATTACCAAGCAAGGAGCTTTCTGCCCAACCCCTAGAAAAACAAAGCCAAATGGCAGGATTTCAATATAACGATTCACAGCAATCCAATTCTAAAACGATGAAGATCAAGAGAAAGAAAGGTAACATGGACATCGATCAAATCAAGAACATCGAGGAATCAAAAGAACCAGACAGCAACAGTGGCGACAGGAAAAAACACGAGACAAAAGAATAAGGAAATAAAAGAACACCTGCGATTGAGAAGCAAGAATGTAGAAGGAAGCTGTGTGAGAGGATTAGACAGAGGAGGAAAGAATACGGGAAAGAAGAGATATTTTCAAACTCGCGTTTTAGGTGGGATACAGATAAATCACGGACACATCCTGCACTAAACCAGGGAACTAATACCCAGTCGATTTTTCCTTCGTTCCGATTAAAAAATAAAAAATGAAATTAGAAATAGACAACAAAATGGTCGGAGAGAATTAAAAATTGGAGCGACGTGGCTAGCATCGGCGGGCGGTTGAAATTCGCGGGTTTCCGAGTTACGCAGGTCGTCGGGAGTTCGCGAGTCACGACTCGGGGACGCGTAACGTCTCACCGGTCGGTAGGCCCCACCCTTGGCTAGTTGGATGCTTCCGAAAGAAATGTCTCCCCAAACAAACGCTCCTTATATTAAAAGGTAAATAAGCAAAAATATCACAAAAGTATCAATTAAAAACACTCAATATTTTAAAATTAAAAAAAGAAATAAATACTTATAATATTATATGAGTAAATATAAAAGTAATTAAACTATTAATTTTAATTATTAAATACTGATTGTACATATCACGTGTCAGCTTTTGTTAATATAAAATAACAAAAATGTAAAAATATTCATAAATAATAATGAATTCAAACTTGCCAATATGAGAGGCAAAATTTAAAACCACAAAAAAATATGGGGTGGGCAAAAACTCATTGCTACATTTTTTACAAAGAAAATATTTAAAAAATAAAAAAAATATAAAAGCATTAGAATTATTGGGGGTAGGGGGAGCACCCCTCTTGCCCCCCACTTGTCCTGCTCATGAAATTATAAGTTAAGAGTAAAAATATTTATAATATTATTAAAGTTAATGTAAAAGTGATTAATTTATTAAATCTTTTAAATATTAATCATTTGGTTAACAATTAAACAAAAATTGATTATTTTTTTTGCTGATATGGACAAAAATATTTTCACATGATTTTGCAAACAAGAAAAATAAGTGAAGAGAAAGAAAGGACGAAAGCAAGATACGTGGCGATAAAAAGAAATTATGTGACATAAATTTTGATATCATAAACAATCAATCAACCTTTGTAAAAATTTGTTTAGGAATATTTTTTTTATATCAACAAAAAAAATGGTCATCATCTACTTAGGTGTCAACTAAATAATTAACATTTAAGGAATTTGATGAATTTGTTACTTTTATACTAACTCTGATAACATTATGAGTATTTTTACTGTTGATTGATGACTTCATGAATATTTTTACCCCTTCATTAGTCAATATTGGCAAATATTAACATATGATATGCATGATCAACAGTTAATAATTAAAATTAATGGCGTTAAATTAAAGTTAATGATTTGATCACTTTTATATCCACTAATGTAACATTATAGGTATTTATACTATTTTTTTTATTTTAAGATACTGGGTACCATCTGATTAATTATTTTATAAGTATTTTTGAACATTTATTTTATATTAAATCGTCTCTTCTCCCTCCACTCACAAAAGATCCCGGATAGTGTCTCGCTCTCGCTCTTTTACTGTCCGGCTCTTTCAAAATGGATTCAGCGATGAAGTTGAGTTGAGCCGTTCCAAGGAACAGAATGAAGCGGAAGAAGCCGCTTCCAGGGCAGGGTTGCGCCGAAACGGACAGTTGAGATGAAGCTTGAGCTTCGCAATTGACGTGGCGCCACATGAACGCTCTATTTCATGCACGACTACGAGATAAATAAAAGGCTAAAAGCGTCCGAAAAACGACGACGCACAGGGGCGCTGAACCTGCGCGTCTTGCCCCGGAGGATTCAAGTGCCACAAGTTTGTTTCGCCGGGAAGTGAGAACGATGAAAGCGAGAACAAGTAAAACAGTTGGTTTAATTTCTTTAGAAAAATGTCAATCAGGTACTGTAAAGATATTAATATTAATAATAACAATAATTACAAATTCTTGATTTTAGAAGTAATCTTTACTTTTGATTAAAGATATAAATAATTAATTGAGAAATTAATAAAATATATTTAAAATTATTTATAATATCAGTTGAGAATTTACGAGAGTTAATTATAAATATCAATATACATATAAGCTACTTGAAAAATTAAGAAAATATATTTAAAACTTTTCATAATGTTTGTTAAGAATTTACGAGAGTCAATTATAAATCACAAGTTAATTATTTATATTTTTTACTTTTAATATATAGATAAATTAATTGTGATTATTTATAATGTTAATTAAAAATTTACAAGAATTAATTTTAAATTGTATGCCAATCACTTGTAAATTTTTATTACCACTTAAGAAATCAATAATAAAAAAACTTAAAATTTTTTGTAGCCTTAATTGTAAATTTACAAAAATCATTATTCAAACTAATTAATAAAAGATGATTTATTACAAATAAGAATCATGATTTGTTATTAAAATTTTAATATGAGGTTTGTAATTATTATTAATATCTTTATAAGATCTCTAATTATTATTTTCTCTCTCTATTTTTGTTTGGCATTATTTGCTAAAAAACAATCTTTTTGGAAGTGATTGTGGTTTAGGTAGCGAAAGGCGGAGGGTTACCTAACACGAGAAATTATTGAATCACCTATTCACTTTTAATCATGAAAAAAATTTAGCGAGGACTTTTAATTTAATTTAATTTCAGTTAAAATTTTAAAAGTTCTAAAATTTCAATAAAATAATTTGGTCACAATGAAATTTCAAAAATCTAGAGATACTGATTAAAATTAAATTGGGTCACGGTTTTTCAAGCGATTACATCCACCCAGTATAGACGTTTCTACGATCCTTCTTTCTTTCTTTTTCAATTTATCTTGTTTCTTTTAAACTTGTATATTGATGGGTTTGTTTGGCTCGTGTGACCGAGGACATGAAAGAGAAGGACGAGCAAGGCAGATAAGTTGGTAAAATTTTATAAGCAGAATTACTCCCACTCGATACATTTAACTTAAGAAGTTTTATAAAATTTATTGATAACTTAATTAAAAAATGATAACTAAAATATTGAGGGACAATTAATTTCCCAACCCTTATAGTTTCACGTAATTTTTAATCAGGTCGTTAAAGGTTTTTTTTTTTTTTATCATTTTACAGAGTCTTTATAATTTTCTCGTTGTAGGTGTTAATCCCTATAATAAAACTCTGTTAACTTTTTTAGTGTAATGGCTGCTGAGGTGGCCGTGAATGATTATTATGCCCTAAGTCAGTGTACCTGTGGATTAAAATTGCCACATTGAAAAGAAATAAAGGCAGACAGAAAACCACCTATATATTTCCTATTTTTCATGAAGAGCAATTCAGTCTAACCCATCCATCCTTCGATTGCGCAGTTTCAATCCTTGGGTATTGTTCTTCGAGATTTGTAGCTATAGACAATCCTTGAGTGCTGCGCAAATGTCTTGTAAAATACAGAATGGGTGGAGGAGTATTAAAATCCCAGAAGCTTAACCAAAAAAATCTCTCATCAAAACTCTCATCTTTGCTTGAACTGAACCTCTATCGCCGCCGCTGTCAACGATGAAATCTGGAGACAGTAGGCTCAACGCACTGCCACGGAGCACCGTCTTCACTGCCAACTGGCAAAGATGCGAGTTCTTTGTCCAGAGAGGCCCCACTACACCCCATTCACTGGGTTTATTGATTAAAATCCCAGAAGTTTAACAAAAAATTGATCTTCTCACTCCAGAAAGCTTCGTGTATTGAAAATAGATTTTGTAGCAGCAGCATTCCATTCCATTTGAAAAGCCTTTACAAACTCTAAGAGTCTCTCTCAGTCAAAGGTATCAACCCCTTCACATTAGGACCACGTGCAGATCTCTCTGCCCAATTCACCGAAACAGGAAGCTTTAATTTGTTTCAATCACCATCGAAGTCTTTATTAGCAGCTGTCTTTGCAGCACCGCCGCCACCTCCACAAGCTCCACCCCACCAAAAACTCATCGGAGATCGAAGACTAAAGTCCGATCCATTCGTTTTTTTTTTTTTAATTTTAGGCTTCAATTTTTATCCATGTAGCCAACTCAGCAATTATTAATTCGGTTACATTGAAATTAACGGAATTTGATTAAAAGGGTTAAAGTTTATAGTTGAGAGAATTTTAAGAATCCAATAAAAAAGTAAAAAACTTCAAGGACTTGCATAAGAATAACATGAAACTGTAAGAACAAGATTAAGATGCTGTTTAAAATTATTTTTATTTTATTATCTTAATAATTGATATTTTATAAAACATATTTTGAGAATAATAAAAATAGATGTTTTTTTCATTCTTCGTTATTTTTTAAAATAATAATCTCAAAACATCTGAAAATTATTTTTATTTTTTTATTTTTTAAAATAATATTTTTTTATTCTTTAAGATATATTTTAAAATACATTATCAAATAAATTTTTTTATTTTTTTATTGTACAGAATAAAAAATTATTTTTAAAATAGATTGTCAAAGACGCCCAATCTTTCCTTTACACGTCTTTTACGTATACAAGTCATGCTTCAGTGGCAAATTCTGATTTAAATAGTAGTCACATTTTTTCTAGGTATTTAGTACTAAATCGATATCGTTATGATATAATTATTTGATTTTCACGAGGAAAATAATTTGAATATTATTCTGGAATCAGCCCCCAACACGCCAATACAATTCATTCACCGTACGGAAAAAAGACAGGATACGTTTCAACATTCTTCATGCGCAATCCGTGTCCAGTTTAAAATAAAATATATTATCATCTTTCACAATTTAAAAAAAAAAAAAAGGAACTCCAGTGGTGGGAGCCGTAAACGCTTTATGGGGGGACTGTGTCTTCTTTTCTTCCTGTCGTGCCCCCACTTTATCTTTGTTTCCGCGGAGAGATTTCTCTTTTCTTCCGCAATTCGCAACCACAATTCATGCTTGTTTCACTCAAGTTTCAAAATTCCTATGATATAAGAAATATACAGCTTATCTGGGATTCATGGCTGTAGCGGTCTATACATAATTTTCATGGTCACAGGCTTATGGAGTTACTTTAACCCGCTCTAATCTGTAGCCATCCATCACACCGTCCCCAACCCCACGCGACTTCCCAATTCTTCTCGTCTTGCACCGTATTAGTATCAGAACACTCCGCATCACAACCCTTGCTCGCGGGTATTCCTTATTTAGTAATCTGAATGCCATCACAAACGAAGATGAACTTAACCCACTAAATATGATCAATATCTGGCTGACTCTGGAATTCACTCGTCGTTATTCTTTAGCATCTCCTCCCTGTGCCTCTTGATTGACTGTTGCTTCTGCAACATCAGGTCGTCGTGGACTCTCTTGATGAACCAATCTGCCACGTGGTCTATGTCGTCCTCCAGTTTGAATTCTTCCCCGGCCGCCTCCTTCGAACTCTTCACCATATCAATAACAGAGCCCTCGAAATCCTCTGTGTCGAACAGAGTGTGTGTCAGATCCGGGTACTTCTCATCCTCCTCTTCCTCTTCATACCTATAGCAACTTTCATACCCATCTTCACCTTTATCCTCTGACGAGACTGTCTCCATCTTCATGCGCCTGGGCAGGGCCTCGCAGGAGTGGGCATTCTCGTCGTGGCTCACCGTCACCCTGCTCTGGTCGCATCCGTCCTCCAGAAAGCTATCATCTTTGGGATAGGAATGATGTCCCAGAACAGACCGCAGCTTGTGGGAAATGGAGCTCATCAGAAACTTCTTATTCCTCAGCAATGAGAATATGACCAGGCGCGTCTTGATGGCGTTTGTCTTTGTCTTCAGAGCCAAGGCTTTCGACTTTGCCATTGACTTCAGAGTAGCTATGATTTGCTTCAACAACGCAGACGCTCTGTTCTTCATCTTTTCACTCCTATGTAAAAACTGTACACTTATGGTTTTCTACACAGTTTATGAAGTAGCCAAACAGACCGAGAGGGTATTTTAAGGCTAGATTTAAAGATCGCTATCAAAAAAAATTATCTGGGAACTCTTTTGTGTGAGCGAATGATAGATAGATGGACGAAGAAGGAGAGATTATGAAATATCAAGAGGAAAAGTTGCACTGAGCTTGTACTTTGAGAATGCAAAAGCAGTGATTTGGCATGAAACACTACAAGGTGGGTACACGGGTTTATATAGACAAGGAGGAGCGGCTCTATAATTGTGTGAGTGGGCTAGAAAATAAATCTAAACGAAGGAAGATTGGTGGCTAAGGAAAGGAAAACAGAGTGGTCGAAAGGGAAGGTTCAAAAAGCAAGAAACGTGAAGGGACAGGTGGCCTCACATGATTGGCCTTGGGAGTAACGGCTGGTCTAGTGGTATACGAAGCCGTAGCAAAATCTGTGAATTCATGGAAGAGTGGGGTACGTGGGGGAATTTTGCCTCTTTTCGCAGTTTTGAGTGTTTCATATCTTGATGAAAAAGCATAAATAATGATGTGATGGCCCCATTCCCTCTTCCTAAAAGCTGAGGAATTTTATTGGAGCTTAGCCATTTCCGTTTGGCTCTTTCAATAATTTGAGCCCTGCTTTGTGGGGAAGACCTTTGAAGCTTTTGAGGAAAAGAGAGATTGGTAAACCTAACCCCATCATACGTTCTACAGCACAGTTGCTGTTCGAATTATGACCTTTAGGTTTCCTATTGTTTTAGGCTTAATGACTAAAATAACCATCTGCTTTTGGCAATTACCGCTTCCTTCTCTTGAGACCACTAAGGGGCCAAATGACATTGTGTTTGGCAATCTCTGTCGATCTATTAGATATTCTCTTTTTTTAGGGAAATAAGGATCTCGATTTTGTTTAGTGCACTCACAGATCTTCAACAAAACGAGGCCCTCGTGTATACTATTCAAAAATTCTGGACCACTCTTACTGCAGCAAAAGAATTTTAGGGCTCTGTTGAAAACTTAACCCCTAAGGTTACATATCTTCACATTTTTCATTTTTCATTTGGATCCTACCTACTTCTATTTCTAAGTGTCCACTTGCTGTTTGTTTTTTGCGAGTCTGTTACCAAACAACAATAGGATATCATCACAAAGGACATGGGATTGCAAGGCACGCGCGCTTCATTACTTGCCCACCATTAACTAATTAATCAATATATCGCGATGCATAATAAAATTTATAACTAACTGCATTATTTACAAATTACTGTATATCATCAGCATAATTTTATACGCTAGCTTTACTCAGGCTTTTTTCAAATTTAAAAGAAGTGGACCTGCTGGTGCAGCCTTGCAAGCTAGTAATTAAGGTGTTGCACGCAGTATGTTTTTCACGAAATTCTCCCCAAAATCCCCACATATGTAAAACAAGTTTTGATTTGGAAGAAATTATATATAAAGTAATCCGCTACTTAATTTACAAACAGCCATTCCAATTTGTAAAAGCATATATAATAATATTGGTATGCATGCATATTCCATCCACATGTAAATATTGGTCCCAAAAACCTAATCTGTATTTTTACCCAAAGTGCGACACAGATTATAGTGGACTTGTTGCACTTACTCGATCCAAACCACAAATATCAAGCTAGCTAGCTAGCTGTGAATGTCTATATGCAGTTGTGTGCAATTAAATAAACGAACTTTTTCACATCATCCATGTACGCTTTTTAGAGCTTTACGAAGTTTCAAATATAGCAGCTGGGGTTTGATATGTTTAATTTCTACGAAGAATCAAAGAGAGACGAGACGTGGGGGCTTTCTAAAAGTAACTAGAAAACGCATGCATCGACCTTCCCCCCTCAACAATCTCGTTTGACCTAATTAAAGTGAGCGCACCACATCGATCTTTTTAACTTTGTGGAGACAAGAAGGGTCTGGGAGGCGCAGTATAATCTGTAAAGATCAATTTGGTTTATTAATTTAATCAGCCTTTGATTATGGATATTTTTGAAGTATAATAATAAATAAATACGTTAGTTATGCCGCGGAAGGCCTCAGCACTATGAAACGAACGTTACGTTGAAGTAATTCCCCAAAACTAGCTCTAGTGCGTCAGCTAATCTTCTTTAATTAGGATTGCCTTTGCTTTGTTTTTGTGGTGAATAATGCTTTAGTTAATTAGTATAAGCAAGGAAGGATCGTAAGTACGTTAGATTTAATATCTCAATTTATATGAGTGAAATAAGTTTGAGTAAAGCGATGTACGTACCTAAAGAGTCCATTATTAATTGTGATACCTTAATTATTTCGAGTTAAACCCCTATAGTTTTTCTAGTGAGTCCAAAGATAATGAAAGTAATATAAAAAATATATCATGTATTAGTTATCAACTGATTGACTTATATGAACTAGTTCAGTAATCGCTTTCATAAATAAATTAGTTAATTATCGCAAATTATTCTTGACCCAATCAATCAAGAGATGGAAAATAATCGATGACTTCAGGGTTGTAAGTTAAGCCTTTTTTCATTGAGCTCACTTGTGTGGTTCACACAAAATCATAAAAATTAATCTGTTTGGGCTTATTAATTAATGTAAATATAAATATTTAAAAATATTTCAACATAATGTTTTTATGACAAAGAAAATTAAAAGTGACACTTTACAACTAAGTCTTTTATTTTTATACTTCCTTTCAATTTAAATTTTCATTAAAAGAGGTATTCATATTTAATATTTTACTGTATTTTGAACAAGATTGTCTCCAATAAAACCATACATGTAGGTCGTAAAAACTATAGAATAAAGGTTCACATAATTAAGATAAAACATATGGGAAAGGTCTGTGTATTTTACTTTTTTATAATTGAGTTTTTAAAATTTAAGAATTTTATAATCTATCATTAATTTGAACTACTTTTTTAATCTTTATAATTGAGCCCTTCAGTTTTACATTTAACCTTTTAGGATTTGTAAATAATCATGACAAAGATGGAATATAATGTTCGTGTTCGATTACATTTTTAGTTTTTTGGTATGATATCAGCTGCCTGTGCAGAGAAGATATGCACGTGATTATAACTGATAGTAGGTGCCGTGGAAACAACACTAATCAATAATGATTAAAACGAACTGATTATAACTTTTTTGGAGCTTCTAAGCAGTTTCTATAGATATGTGTGTGTGTGTGTGTGTAGAAAGAAAGAGATAGGGTGTAAAGATATATCAGCTGGAATGGTTACTTAGTAGGAGGAAATGGAAAAGTTTGTAGCAGAAAGTCTGAGAATGAAGAAGGAACAAGGTTGAATGAGCGAAGAAGTCTCATCTCTATGGGCACGTACATACAGAAGCATATGTATAATTTTAACTTTTGGTTTGCCTTTACTGTGAACCGTATGTATGTTCTGGTGCATTATTAATTAATTAAATGACTATAAATCATGTCGTGCATGTATAGCACATTAACTGCTTCCCCGTGACGTCTCGATCGTTCTCTGTCCAAAGAAAAACTGCTACTCGCCTGAGCTACAGATGGAATATTTGTTTTGGTCTTTTATGGGGCACCAGTGTCTCAATAATTAATTATTATATCCATCTTTATTCTTTTATTCCTGTCAAATGTTAGGAGGGTTATTAGATATTTGAGAATTTTATTTTTAAAATAGATATATTTAATGGGAGTGAAATTAAAAGTTTGTTGAAATTTTAGATAGAATTAATGGAATTAAATGTTTTGTTTAGTTATGGTAAAATTATTGAAAGTGATTGACAAATAAGATCAGAAAAAGTACTAATTAACTTGTTTATCATTAATTATTACAAGGAGGTATGTTCATTTGAATGAGAATTTCTTCCCACTTATTCTTAATCAGCTATTACTGAACATTTAATTTAATTTCCGACTGGGTCGGTCTGTAACGAAAATGAAAATTATCAACAAGACTGTCTGCTACTTTGATCTGTATGTAGTTTATAAACATTAAAATTAACTAGAATGAAATTATGCATATGGTTTACGAAGATCAAAAGTGCCGATTTAATATATAATTTACATTGGGTACTTGTATTCAGAGATCGTAGTAAAAAAAAAAAAAAATAGTGGATGGAGATTACGTAGCTTTAGTGCTTTATAGTGGAGAACTTTACTTGGACGGTGGAGCAAGTTTTACGGCGAGATTCCCTGTTTTAGACTCTACTAGAAGTTTCCTTTTTACAACCATCCTTATCTGAAAAATAGAATAAATTACCCGTTTCCATCAACAAGATAAATATGCATTTTTCAAAATTTTAAATCTTATTACATTTTATTTTTATTAAAAAAGTAGTAGTCATAATTTGCCTTGGCGTTTAACGAACGACAAAGCTGATGGTCAGAAAGAAGGAAGCTAAGCCAATTGTGAGAAGCGTTGTTAAGGATGAACCGCAAAAGAGGCAATGAGTTCAAGAAATTAGTAACACAGTATCAAATTAAATTTTTTTCAAAAATTATTCTTATTATTTAACATTTAAATTTCAATGAATAGTAGAGAAAAGGGCACCGCCTCAAAAATTAGAATTTGTAAAAAAAAAAAAAGGTCATATTATATATAGATGGAATAATAGAACATTACTGATTTAATTTAGTAACAAAATCGGCCGTAGCACTGTGATTGGGCCTGAGTTGAGCTGAAAACAGAAGGCTACATTTCTCGTTTATGCTTTACAAGGCAAGCCAGTGCACTATACACAAATTATGCGTTCAGGAGAGCTAAAAAAGAAAAGGATGCGTTCAGGTGGACCTTAGCTTCCGAATATTCCAACATGAGTTTGCAACATATAGCTTGCCATAATCATCCAAGAGTGAATCATGGAGAAAATACTTACTGCACTAACGATCAAAAGAGAAAATATCAGTTGGATCAATTCTCAAAGTCAGGTAGCGTCCATACCAAGCCTGCTTGGCCCAATCACATAAAAGAAACAAGTGTTCAGTAGCCTCAGGGTGAGATTTGCAAACAGTGCAGAGAGGATTCATTGCATATTTTCTGTTATAAAGAGATCTTTGGTGGCTAATGACCTATTTAAAGCGCGCCAGATAAAGTGTTTGCTTTTTTGTTGCAGTTTAAGCTGCCAAATGCACTTCCAAAGGTCATTAGAAATGATAAAGGAAGAGCTTGGAGATTTGTTGATTACCTGGGAAGAGGCAGCCTTTGATGTTCTGTAACCAAGCTTAGCAGAATAAACACCATTGTTAGCAGCAGTCCAAGCTAAAGTATCAGAAGCAGGTTGTTGAGGAGTGTGAATTTTCAGAACACCGGCAATAGTCTCAAGGGTACAGGTATTAGAGATAGAAGATAAATCCCAATGATCATTCATTTACAATGACATCAACAACTGTAAGGTTTTTGTTGATAGTTGCTCCATCAATAGCAACAATTTAATATTTGTACCAGCACCTAAATTCCAGCAAAGATTCTTATCCAGTAACTCCCTCCCAGTTAACATTGAATAATTAAAATAATTCATAATGGTTTTACCACAAACAAAAAAAGTTCATAATGGGAATGACCTATTTAAGTGATAAAAACATATGGAATTGAATGCGTATCAGTACATTTCCGAATTTAAACTAGAGTACTTTTTGAAGGCAAAGGAATTTCTTAGGCCAATGAATTGAATGGAACGCTTTGGTTGAGAAGGTGCCTTGGTAATAAGCCTAACAAACCAACTTCATTTGAAGGACCCCTTTTAGTACACCCTCTCGCCAAACTCCAATTATTGCAACACCCCCTCTTCCCCTCATCATTTTGCCCCCCTTTTGTCTTTTTTCTTTGCTCTCATCTCATTTCCATGCACCCCATCACAATCTCATGCCTAATTTTTCTAACTCATCCCTCTTATCTCATTCCATTTAGAGTTAGGAACATGAGCCAAGTTTGATAAACTATTCATTTAAATTTATTTTTATATTGGGCTTGAATTTATTTCTTAAAATTGTATTTTCTTCTAAACCATTAAAGAGGTTTCTATGATGCTATCAATAAGAATCTTTTTCAATGTAAGTAATTAAAAGAGATTTTTTGGAAAAACTAGCACATTTTTTATAAATAACTAATTCAATTAATTTTTTGATCTCTGTAAATTATCTAGTTCTTAAGGTAGGAGCGAGGGCCATAAATATTAATCTTTTCTTCAAATTTAGGAAATTAGAAGTTTGATATTGAAATGAGGTCCTAGCGATGCATTTGCTTCTACTCTCAGCATACTCAACCTGAATTGGCTGTCAGATCTTTCATGCAATATCTCAGTTTCTCACGAATTGCCACTCCACATTATCCAGGATCAAGTTCACAAAATCTAACGAGGAGGTGCGTGCCTTCAATCATAGTTGAGGGCACTTTTTGGCCAATCAAATGAGCATATCCCGTTTTGACAGACACGAACGAGTGGCACCTCCACTAATGGCCATGAGCAAAAGGAATTAATAAAGAATTAGCCTTGCGTACCTGTTATTTTAATGGGAGGGCAAAGGGAGCTAAGCAATCCTTGAATTGGGCATCAAGCCTCCTGGAAGATTCCGACATGCAAAGGCAAACTAATGAAGCAATTATATAAAAAGCTTCCATTGTAAGGGGAAATTGCATATCCTGTATAGTATATTACTTGTCCCCTATATACTTCAACGGCCGCACTGAACCGAAGCTTCCTTTTCGCTCACAAACCAAATAATAACATTTTCTGGAAACTGAATACGACAAGCAATCTCTATCCTCATTGTCTGTGTTTCTGCCACGACATCATATTGAGCCCTTCCATTTCCTTTTCTTTTTTCACCGCCCGACCCGGCTCTTCTCTTCGTTTAATTGAATTCTTAAACATTACACTCTGTGTCTAGCTGTATTTGAATTCGACGCCAAACCTACTATGCTCATACATCCTCATTATATTTTATGCCTTCCCTTCAAAATGCAGAGTGGACCGGCTGCTGGGTCCTGTTCATTCCTACATTACCCTCTTCTGCAATTTACAAGCCTTCTTACTCGCTTCCTTCATTAAATAGTTCAATTAAATATCCTCAAGCTTCATCATTTGTGCCTCCTATATAACCCACCCCACTTGCCACTCCATATTCTCACCTCGGGTTTTCTTTTCTTCTGCGAGTTTCCTCGCAGAAACAAGAAAACCCTCCATCTTCTTCACCCCAACCTTCATTCGTTTTCTCTGTTTTCTTGCCCCGTTGAATATAAACCCTATATTTACACACACACACACACACAGTCATTTTTTTGTTTTAAATCGTAAGGGTGTGAAATGGAGCTGAATTCTGCAAACGCAGCGAGAAGGCTATGGAATGTGTTGAGGATCAGCTTCTTGATGATGAGGAAGGGCGTGATATCCAAGAGGAAGCTGATAATGGACATGAATCTCATGATGAAGAAGGGGAAGCTGCTGAGGAAATCTCTGAGCAATCTCATGTCATCCCATCATCATTATCACTCCAAGAGCGTGACACGTGGAGGAGGATTCGGCATGGAGTACGAGTTCTCTTGCAGCAACAGCCCCAACCCTGGTTTTCTCCACCTTCACAAGCGCAAGCACCATTTCAACTTGCCCTGCATCAACCACCCTCAGGTCGTGGACGAAGAGGAGACGGAACCAGAGCCCCCTAAGGCCATGGTTTTGATGCCCAAAACCCCAGACTACGCCTTCAATCTCAGGTTCGATCCTTCTGATTTTGCTGCTGGTGACAGAAGGAGCCCTCTTCCATCGCCATTTTCTGTGAGGATATCCAATTTTTCTTCTGTTGATGACTCCGAGGAGCCTGGAAATGGTCTGGTTGATGACCAGGCCGAGGATTTCATTAGAAGGTTCTATGAACAGCTCAGGATGCAAAGCCGTACCCAGTTACTAGAGTACCCTGACGTGCACGCACAGGATATATAGCATTTCTGAGAGATATGTATTCTCTGAAATCTTGCATGTTGATGGCCTTTTCCCCTGTGTATCTATTGTTGTATAGGCTCTGGAGCATTAGTTCAAAATTTCATATTGTTTCAAGTAATGTGCAGCTTTATGTATGGTGGTTTAATGTTTTGGATATTTGAGGTTTTCTGGTATGTGTATATGTTTTGTTTTTGGGCTCCCGGTTGCATCATTGTAGGTGGGGTGGGCAATCTTTTGGAATATTATTTCCTTCTGCTTTTGGTTAATGCTTTAATATCGCTCCAACAACTGTCTTCCACGTAATTTATTTTCACCCCATCTGCCACACATCCTCTCTGTGACTGTCTTCAAATTAAAGTTCAAACGGCATTGAATCATATGTTTGATCTACATGTAATAGAATCAGCACCTCTAGTCATTTCTAACTATTTCATTGTATACAAATTATACAATATTAAAAAATATAATTTTAGATCTCTATATTTTGCTTGCATTTTGTTATTGATCCCTGTACTTTTTTTCAGTGTTTTTGATTTCTGTATTTTTATTTTTCATTATTTTAGATACCTCCATAAATAAAATATAGAGACCTTAAAAAAATTTAAAATAATAAAAAATAAAAATGCAGAGACAAAAAACACCAAAAAAAAGTACAGAAATTAATAACAAAATATGAGTAAAGTACATGAATTTAAAGTTATGTTTTCTCATATAATTTGTTATCCTTACGTGACATTTTGTTCTACTTGTGAAAATTATGAAAGAGTGGAATTAAAAAACAGAAAGTAATGAATGATCTGTTTTTTAAATATATAAAGTGACTTATAAAAGGAAATAAGGAATTATCAACTTTTTTTTTTTTAAGAATGTGGCTTTTGTGTGCATATGTATGACATTTTGATTATTCAAGCACATGTAACGTCTCAAAGTTTTTCACTTCAATTTTACTTTACTTTGTCTACAGATAGTTAACACAGATAAGTGATAAGTCGTATTCCCCCCCCCCCCCTTTCTCTCTACGCTTCCAATTCACAAACACTTAAATCAGAAGGACAATTAATACACAAACTGAACATAGTTTCACCAAAACAGCTCAACCCCTTTTAGCGTTGAAACTGCATTTTCAACTATGGTCGTGAAATCATTTTAGCGTTAACTTGATCTTGAAATATAGCAGTAACATAATTGGATAATTATCAAGCACATGGTTTCATGTTGCTGATTTTATATTTTATGATTAGGTGAAGACTTTCAGATTTATATTATGTTACATCACGCATCTATTGCAACGAAAAAACTTCAAATGAAAAAAAAAAAAGATCAAATCGAATCAACGCGTGTCAAGAAAATCTAATGACTGAAATATAATGAAAGGTGTGAAAACAAGCTTGCATTTTCGTATTGAACGTGAAGTCTTTGTCCTTGTAAATGTTGAGCGCTGCATGTGGAATAATTAAGTATCTTACTCGGGCAAAATATATATATATATATATATATATATTTGACAATTTCTCGTATCTTCAGCTTACGAGAGAAGGTTAAAAAGACTGAATCAATCGTTTTCTTGTCTGTTGTAAGCAAATCATTCATGCCCTTAAAACATGGAATCCACTCTTGTTCCTCGTCAACTACTCAGAGCTGTACGAATGCTGTACCGTTATTTGAGCTGTATTCCAAACATTTTGATTCATTCTGAATAAAAATGGGAATCAACATCAACTTCATTATTGGCTGCTTATGTTCATTATTTAATCAAATGTTCTCCCAATAATAGCGTTTTCAAACTATTAATTGCTTTTCACGCTTGATACGATTGACGCTTCCGAATTTAAATCCGCGCCACGCTATGTCAATGTCCTTATTAATTATTCAGAATTTGACCCTTCTTAAATATTTTATTACCACCAAATTTAGAATAAATATTTTTTTATATAAACAAATGAGTTATTTTTGAAATCTAAGATCTAAATTAATGATATAATGCAATGTATAAGCAACAATGCTAGTGCTAATACTCATGCTCGGCAATACGTGAAAATGAACACCAAATAACATCTTAGCGATAAGGCAAAGGGGTTTCATATTGTAGATAAATGCTTAAAGAAAATAACTTGTTAAAAAAACTGTTACGAAAATAACTTGTATATAAACGTGTAATTTTAAGTGTTATATTGAATAAACCTGAAAGGTGGACATGGCCTTTGATACAGGAAGAAAGAAAGATTCTTTCATTTACTTGACGAGAATTTATTAGATAATAACGTATCTCTCACCACTTATTGCTGATGGGTTCATTTCTTTTTACTTAGTTATGAATTATGATATCACAACTTTTATATCTTAACTACTAAGTTCATATTAAAATTCAAAATTATTAAATTTTACGTAACGGTCGAAGCGTATAGAAATACCAAAGAAAGACAGGCAGGCAAGGGTTAAAAGAAGAGAGAGAGAGAGAGAGAGAGAGAGAGAGAGAGGCTTTTTAACTCCAAAAGATTCAAATGCTAATTATGTAAATTGTTTTGGGCAAGTTGTAACTGTCAACCACCAAACTTCACCCTCCAAATTGGCATATTTCGATTACTAATTTTTTTTTTTCCAATTTTCCTTTCTCAAATATGCAAGCAACAATTTACACTATTCTTCTTTTTCATCTTTTGTGGGAAGTTACATGATTTCTCTAACATATCTACTAAATGAATGCTGATAATTCTGTTTGTCATCGCCAGCAATAACTTGAAAAAGAATAAGACCCCCCAAAAAAAAAATGGCGTGGAAGAAGTTGCAGGAAATATATATCAGGGGCTCTCTGGGAGAATCGGACTAGTTTCGAGTATCTTGCCAGCATCTTCATGCAGAGGGATCTTACCCCAACCAGAATTCCTGATGGACAAAATCTTAGAGCGCTCAAGTCCACTCCCTCTAAATCCAGTCAATTTGGATGACATCATTGGCATCACGAGAACTGAAGATGCATGAATGGTATCCTCCCCCAAACCCAGAGACAATGCACATGCATTCTGCAGCCACAGTTCAAAACTCAATTCACAAGGGCGTCATACAACAATACTTGACCACTTATTAATTATTAGTACATACCTTTGCCTTCACTAGCACATCCGCCGCCTTAAATAACAATCCTTTTATGTGTGTTCTTGTGTCTTTGTTTTGTGCTTCCTCAGATGACACCACCAGTCTGCGACAGATCAACAGGGTATGAACTTCAGTTACATTATACCAAACAGCGACTGATGTTATGGGTACAAAGTTTCTCCTGAATGTTGCCCCAAGACACAAGTAACATTTATGCCACAGAAACAACTTTATAGCATAACCACGTGCTAGGGATTCACTCATTTAGTAGCCTTCCAGAAATATCTATCACAAGAGAAAGTGGAGGCCTAATGGTTCAAGGTTTCCATTAGGGCATGCATTGTACCTGTTCATCTCCGATGAAATACCAGAAGACACCACGGTATCCAAAGAACTATCTTTACTCTCATGACCTGAAAATTTTCAGAATAAGCTACATATTTTCCACCAGCATATGAGTAAAAGGCATCAACTCATATAATTACAAAACCTTTTGGCTCATCAGGTGCCAGCAATGAAATGCCAACGAACACACAAATCATTCCAAGAACAAACATTGTCGTCCTCAACGCATCAAATACCTGCTTTCAGGAAGATGAGATTTGCATGACACCAAAATCTGTGATCCAAGAACACTAGCATCTATCCAAATAATGATACCTAATCTACAAATCGAGAATTGCATGCTGCCAGGGTTAAGCGTCAAATGACAAGATACTTTCATATAAACCACCTATCATCTGCATGCCTGACTACCGGAGGAACTTACTGTAGGAAGCTACTCAAGTTTACCCTTCTCTTATTTGATATATATATATATATATATGTATGTATGTATCTATGTATATGTATGTATAAAACATCAATGAATGGAATGGACATAAAAATGGATGGTTTCAAACAATACAATTGCCAGAAAATAATTACAACATTAAATTAGATGATTTTGTGAGAGGAGGTCGGGTGACAGAGAATGTTTGGCCTAAATTAGTCACTTCTTGCTGATGCTAAAAGAACTGGAACAGACAAAATCCATGATGCCTGGTTCATTAATAACCCAAAGCAATGACTTAATTAACTTCACTAAAATATTCAACCCCTGTTCTTGGTTAATAATAAGATGTTACTCAGAATAATAATTCATTTCCAATGGTCAGTCCTTTAATACATATAGTATAAAATTCACCAGGACATTCAAGTAGAGTGTACCTGATATTCTTGAAAATAGATAAATCCTGTACAGATAGAGAAGAAAGTCCAAACAATCTGAAACATGGGAACAATAAGAATTGCATCAAACAGGGACAGCCCTTCATTCAACCTTGCCATCTGCACATAAGAATAGACTGGATAAGCATCCACTACAAGTTGGTCAATTTATATCCAAAAGTTCCCCTCATAATAACACCTGCAGATAGTGGAAAATATAAATACAAATTATTGCTTTACCCAGAATCCAGCTGTACTAAGAAATAAAAGAAGCATGGAATATGTGAACCAGCCGTGCAACTGATAACCACCAGACATGGCCAGTCGTAGGAGGTTCGAACTGCCAAAAGTCAAAAAGAATTCTGCATTAGACATCAGTACAGCTGTAGTGTCATATAACAAATTGACATGTTAGAGTAGCTGATTTACAGGGATTTTGCAAACAACACTGAGCAAGAACCTACAGCACCAGAAACTACAGCATAGGAAAATGGCAGCAGCATGTGCCAATAGGGGCTGAGGTCTTGTCCTGATACAGCAAGCAGAAGTTCTCCTTTCCTACATATTCCGTATGTTAATAGCAAGGAAAGCAACTATTTGATTTAAGTAACAACTTGTCAAATTTCTGTAATCACCTGTATATGTAGTGGTGCATAGCAACAACTATAATCAAAACTAGAAGATAAAGAAGCAATGGAATATTGGAGTATTTCTCTGCCAACTGCTCTGGTGTATAAACTGAAATGCCAGCAGTTTATTATACATCAGCTAATATCCATTAAAATATCTTCTTTACAATGAACATCTAATTTACCAAATAGCAACTGAGTTTACCAGGGACGAAATCTTATCAATCAATAAGCATAGAGAACTTATTAATTCACATGTCAATTAAAGAAGAAGATCTAGAAAAGCTCCTTCCTATCTCTTAAACACAAATGCCACCCAAGATTTCTACTAAAGAAAGGAGGGAAACGTGCCCAGGTTATATACCAGGAGATTGGTGATTGCCAAAAGCAACTAGAAAGATGTTTCCAAGAACAATGAAGGCTGTGGCGACCAGCACCCTGTTTAAATGACAAAAATCAAGCCACTGGAATTCACATAACCATAACAAAGAGCGGTAAAAATGAAACGTGAAAAGGGAATCTAGATCTAATTTAACATACTTGACAGTCACCATTTTGTTCAAGACAAAATAGGCGAATGCAATGTTAGATACAAATTGAACAGATCCCAGGGCAGCAAGCAGTGACTGCATGATAGACAGAACAAGAAAAAGAAATCAGAAGCACATGGAATATGCCAAACCAATTAAAAAAAAATGAATATATAATCTCACAAAATATGTATCAACTCACCCAAAAAAAAATTATGAGAAAAATAAAACCACTTCATATGTTGAGCTTGAAATCCCATCAACAATACAGAAATCATACCTGAGCAGCATACCCAAACGAAATGAAATTGAGGCAATTCCCAAGAAAGAAAACTACAATTCCTGCATATCAAGATTATGCATGCAAATCAGAAGCCAGGAATCAGCCAACAAAGGTATAACGTGCAAAACCCATATATAAATGCAACTAAAACTGTACCAACTCTCCATGACTGGAAGTATATAATAGGTTTTGGAGTCAGCTTCCCATCAGTCTCAATTGCAGAATGTCTTTCTCTCTGCAGTAAAAATAGAGCATCATCTTAATGTCTCCAAGTTATTTGATATTTTTTTTTTTGCTTAAAATTATCAAAGGCTACATCTTAAAGACAAAATTCAAATATTGATATCATGACACTAATCAGATATAAAACAAATAGAATCAGATAGAACTGACATACAAAGGTAACCCTATCAATCAATGGCAGACCCACATTGGAGAGACGGGTTATCCTAGATTTTGCCAAACGCATGTATGTATTATGGATTTTGATAAGATACTTGAATATCTCTTGAAATGTTGAACTCACTGGACCCACAAAATTTAATGAGCTCATACATGTATCCTCTAATTATTTGAAAGTTTAAATTAGACCCACTAACTTCACATGTGTTTTTTCCTCTTTTCCTTCATTTCATTTTTAACTTTTTATTTTCTTCCTACTTTTTTATGCCCTTTCCATTTCATCCTCACTTTCAGTTCTTCTCCCCCCTTTTCCCATATTATCCTTAGTTTGTTAGACTTCATACCATGATTCCTTTCCTTCCTTTTATTATCTCCTAGCCTATAGTGTTTCTATTGTCCCATTTATGTTTAATCAATGCATACCTTTGATAGATTTTTTATCACTAATAGTTCCACAGTACTTGAGTAAAAAATAGTCAGTTTCAAATTTCAATATATTATTTTCTTGTGGGCCAACAATTGCATATGAAAATAGTACAAATTTTTTGAAATCTTGTTGAGCAACATAGTTCTGTGGATGTGCGTGCGCAAATTGACAGTAATAATTTTCATGCTTCATGAGATTAACAATTTTCCTTTAAAAATGCTCTCATTGTATAGGTAGAAAAATAGGAGGTATTATAATTATGAAAAGCAATTTTTTATACACTACTAATTTAAAGTCAATTTTCCGACTAGATTTAGGAGTGAGAAACAAAGAATATTATCAGTGAGTTAATCTCGTTCAATTTATTCCAAAAGTTTGAAAGGAAGAATCGTATTTAAACAATACACTATGAATAATACACTATATAAGTATGATTATTTTTTTAAAAAAATAAGATACAAAAAAGTTTTACAATTTTTTTGTCTACCTCTGCCATTGCCTTCGATAACATTAGTGAATGCTATAAACATTCAAGTGGTAATTGTTATTTATTCCGAAAAATCAAGTTGACCGTACACTAAAAATTAAAATCAGTGACCAAGATTAAATAGTCAGAAAACCCATATTAACCAAACTTGTCCACATTTTGAACAGGTAAAATCTTTAAAAAAAAAAAAATCACCAGGGAAAATTTTGCACTTCATTACAAAAAGAAAATGAACATTTAAGAAGGCACGTCACAAAAAGTTCCAACCAGAAGAAAAGATTTTCCATACCTCATTATGACCTAACTTAAGGAGGTTTGTTCCAAAGTTTATAGCAATGCTTCCAATAAAGTTGATGAACGCTCCAACGATCCACTCCCCCATGGATCGTGAAGAAGACCTTGCATGCAGCAGGAATGTGAAGATGGCCTATAATCAGTCAATAGTAGTTCTCAAGTAGGCAAGCGTGCGAAATAGAATTTCTCATCAATCAGTCATTAGCTGAGATGGAAAACAGCCTTTCTTGTGTGCAACAAGTAGGCTAGCATGCGAACATAACTTGATGTAAACAAAGTTAGAATTCAGAAGAGAAGCAGCCTTGTGTCACCTGCAAGCATAAATCAAATGATTTAATCAAACTCGCCCTTTAAAATAATTAATAAATGGCGAAAGTTATTTCGGATGCGAATTAGAGAGAAAAATCTAAAAGTAAAATTTATGAACTCGCCAAAAAAAAAATTATGAACTTGCAAAAATGGAAAAAAAAATGAAAAATAACAATGCTAAAGTAATTACGAGTAATAACACCAGCAGAACCCGTGCGATCCTATGAAAAGTAAAGACTAATTTGCAAAGTGAATCTCATTTTACTAAATTCAGGGGAAACTTGAATTGGGTGGGAAACAAGACAGGGCTACTGTTAATTGATCTTTACGAATTTGTAGATGCATCAAGATTAAAACAACAAACATAAAAGCAATAGAAAAAGAGGTAGCTCCAGCGCCAGTATGCTTCCCCTAGAATCCAGATCTGGAAATTTTACAAGGATATTGACCCAACAGATCCAGCTGAATGCATCGGCTAAAGAAACCTAATCATTCGAAAGAAGACAGAGAAAGGGAAAAAAAATCGAAGATGATAGCTCTTACGAATAATTAGGAGCCACAAAAAGCTTGAAAAGAAACTAATTTACCTCCCAAAGAAAGAAACGAACTTTGCCCTCTTCAACCGAAACTCAGAACTGCCAGCAACTTGAACTGGTAGGATCGATGCTTGGCTTCAACAGGATGAAAGAAGACTTCGGGAGACGTAAGAATGAAAAAAATTTAGAAAAAGTTGAGAAAAACAAAAAACAGCATTATACTTGAAATAATATTATAGAGACGAGACTTTTCTTGGTACGGGACGAGGCGCCCAAAGGCTAAAGCAACGTCCCGAATGCAAGGAAGACGTGGCATAAGACACGATAGAAGAAGCTGTCGGGTCAATACCATACACTATTTTGAAATCCGAACCGAACATTAAATTAAAAAGAATAACGGATTGCAATTTTCATAATTAAATCGATTAGGCCAGCAGTCAGATTAGTAACATAAAAATTAAATAAAAAATAATATTTATATATGTAATTATATAAATAAAATATTAATTTATCAATAATGTTCGGGATCTCGACTCCAAAAATTATGTGCTTAAATTGTTAGAGTTAAAGATAGATGCATGTCAGCACAAACTTGTGATCTCAAAGGAAAATGCTAGAATTGAAGGCACGCTGTCATGTAATGATTCATAAGCTTTCGATCTCGATGTCAAAAGTTGAATCTCTAGAGCTGGAGGCAAAGATTGGAGAAAAAATTAGAGATTAGATTTGGGCCATGAAAAAGAAATTAGAGAAGAAAAGAAAATAGAGAATTAATGATTAGAGAAGAGAACTGGTGAATCTAAACAACTTAAACCAATTTTTTTTAAATTTTTTTGGCTTAGAATCAAGTTGACCTAGTTTCAGTTTTCGAGTTAAAATCGATTCTTTTAAAATTGGCTGATTCAATCCGAATCAACCTGATTCAAATACTAGATTAATTTAATTAGTTGAACTAAATCATTTTATTCAGCATGTGATGATCAAACTGTCTGATTCAGTTTGATTTCAACAACACTGATACCACAGCAGGCAAGGGCATGGGACTGGAGCGCTCGGTACTCCAGTCTTACAACTACCCGTATATAATCTAGTACTACTCAAAATGCCATCTCATTTTTGTGATGAAATGTCTCCGCCGTTGATCTTGGGATCAATCATCACGTCGTCATTCACAGTGGGGCTCACAAATTTGCGTGTTTAATTACGGTGGAATTATCAAAATTACATCACAGATGTCAGCATCAATACTCATTCTTATATTTGAATCGAAGATCGGATTAAGTTGATTAATTATGCTTTAAGGTATTTTATTGAACAGAAGGTAGACTATCATTTGTATCCCTCTCGGCTGTCAGAATAGTCCTGGATGAGACAGGTCATTACTCATTGCTGATCTGATTGAAGCTGATCAACTTTGAACTCAACGTAGTGGTGACGAATGAGAACGTCCTTTTGGCGAATTGCCAGGGGGCATACTACAGGAACAATGAAGAATATACTGGCTCGTATAAGAAATAAGGAGAGAAAGATCGTCATTACTCATTAACAAATAATGTTGACGTTGAACTATGCCTCCAGTCAGTGAAAAAGAAAAACGTGGTCGTCAAATGCATCTAGATACAATTCGAAAGTAAAAGCTTAAATCTTCCTTAAATCTTATGGCAAACACCAAAACACATGGTGAAGTATGATAATTCAGTAATTCTAAAATGCATCACTATGTATTTTTTTAACAACATGGCTACCCATGTTAAGTCTACTCTTCAATGTACTTTTTTGATTTAAAAATATAAAATATTTTTAAAAAGGTTAAATATTTAAAAATATAAAATATTTTTAACATCCCAACTAAAATATGTTATTAAATAGAAATAAACATGAAAAGATGGTATTAATTTAAAAATAAATAACTATTTTATTAAAAAGTAAAACTTAATTAAAAATAATTTATATTTGTTTATACGCAAGGAATATTAAAAATGGATCATTGACGAGAGAATTTTATCATCCTATAACCCCCCCCAAAAAAAAAAAAAAAAACAGAGCCGCAAACCGCTAGTACTGTGAAATAATGGACAGTTACAATAGAACCCGAAAGGCCAGAACCTTCTGTTAAATTGACTTTTTCGCCCTCATGATACAGGGCGCGGAGGCCTCATATTGTCGGTGGCATTTTCTTACTGGGGTTAAAATTAAATAATTAAATCAGCCCAGGGAGGAACACTTAGAGAGGCACGACTCCAAATATACAGTAGACGGGATGAAAAGATGCTCAGAGAACTTGTGTTTTGTTTGTACATGTTTTCTTAATAGAAGTTTCATTTCAACAACAACAACAACAACAAGCCTTTATCCCACTAGGTGGGGTCGGCTACATGGATTGCAAGACGCCATTGTGCTCTATCATTTATTAAGCTTTTAGAAATATTATTAATTAAGAGATCACGTTCAACAACTTCCAAGAGTGTTCTCTTAGGCCTTCCTCTACCTCTCTTAATCGGACTCAAAGTTATATGTTCCACTCTTCTCACTGGTGCCTCCCTTGGTCTTCTTTGTACATGCCCAAACCATCTCAACCGATTTTCTACCATTTTTTCCTCAATAGGTGCCACCCTCACTTTTTCACGTATGTGCTCATTTCGAATTTTATCTTTACGTGTATGTCCGCACATCCATCGTAACATTCTCATCTCTGCTACTCCAACTTTATGCTCTTGCTGTCCCGTTAGAGCCCAGCATTCACTACTATATAACATTGCCGGTCTAATAGCAGTACGATAAAACTTTCCTTTAAGTTTATTAGGCACCTTACGGTCACAAATAACTCCTTTAGCTTTTCTCCAATTAAACCACCCAGCTTGAATTCTATGTGAAATATCTCCACTGATTTCGCCATCATTTTGGATAATGGCTCCCAAATATCTAAACTTTTCCACTTGAGGTATAATTTGATCTCCCAATTTTACTTCCAAATTATTTTCGAATAGTCCTTTATCAAATTTACAATATAAATATTCCGTCTTACTTCTACTCAGACGAAAACCTTTCGACTCCAATGTCCTCCTCCATAACTCAAGTTTGCAATTAACCTCTTCTCTTGTCTCTGCTATAAGAACTATATCATCCGCGAAGAGCATACATTTCGGGATTTCCTCTTGAATATGTTCCGTCAAAACATTTAAAATCAAGTTGAACAAATAAGGACTCAGAGATGATCCCTGATGTAGCCCAATCTTTATAGGAAAATCCTTTGTTTGACCACTAGGCGTTCTTATACTAGTTTTTACCCCCTCATACATATCTTGTATGGCTTTAATATAAGCAATCCGTACTCCCTTTTTTTCCAACGCTTTCCAAAGCACTTCTCTTGGTATACGGTCATAAGCTTTTTCCAAATCAATAAAAACCATGTGTAGATCTTTATCTTTACAACGATACTTTTCCATTAATCCCCTTAGTAGATAAATCGCCTCTGTAGTTGATCTACCTGGCATAAAACCAAATTGATTCTCAGAAATACTTGTCTCCAATCTCAACCTATGCTCAATTACTTTCTCCCACAATTTCATTGTGTGGCTCATGAGTTTAATCCCTCTATAGTTAGTACAATTCTGAATATCTCCTTTATTTTTATAAATAGGAATTAATGTACTTCTCCTCCACTCATCAGGCATTTTCTTGGACCGTAAAATCACATTAAATAACTTAGTTAACCATCTCACCCCTTCTTCACCTAAACATTTCCACGCTTCGATAGATATACAATCAGGTCCGTTAGCTCTACCATTTGCCATTTTCTTAAGAGCTTCCTTTACCTCCTTATCACGTATTTTTCGATAGAATGACAAATTTTGTTCTCCTTCACCAGTTACTAAATCCTCCAAGTTACTAGATGAATCCTCTCCATCATTGAAAAGTTTAGAAAAATAAGTCTCCCATCTATTTTTAATTTCATCATCTGTAACTAAAATTCTTCCCTCTTCATCCTTAATACACCTTACCTGTTCTAGATCTCTTGATTTTCTTTCCCTACTCTTGGCAATCTTATAAATATTTTGCTCTCCTTCCTTCGTCTCAAGGTTCTTATAAAATTCTTCAAAAGCTTTAGAACGAGCTTCACCCACAGCTCTCTTAGTTTCCTTCTTAGCCATACGGTACCTCTCCCAATTTTCCTCATTGTTACACAAATGTATGGCTTTAAAACAGTTCTTCTTATACTTGATTTTGTCCTGTACACTATTATTCCACCACCAAGACTCCTTATCTCTCGGACCAGGACCTTTCGATTCTCCCAAAACTACTTTTGCAACCTCCCGTATCTTTTTAGCCATATCCTCCCATATGATGTTAGCACTTCCCTGAGAATCCCAAATTCCTTTATCCAAAAGATTTCGCTTGAAAATATCTTGCTTCTCACCTTTTAATTGCCACCACCTAATCCTTGGTGTTACTACTTGTCGACGTTTTTGGATTTTACTCATAATACACACATCAAGGACTAGGACCCTATGTTGTGTCGTTACAGCATCTCCAGGGATCACCTTACAATTTTTACAAAGTTTTCTATCTGTGTTCCTAACCAAAAGAAAATCAATCTGCGACCTTGAGGCTCCACTTTTGTAGGTGATGAGATGCTCATCTCTCTTCTTGAAACAAGTATTGGCAATCTTAAAATCATACGCCAATGAGAAATCAAGAAGAGTTTGCCCTTCATTGTTTAGCTCTCCAAAACCAAAACCACCATGCACCCTCGCATACTGACCAGCTTCCCTCCCGACATGCCCATTAAAGTCTCCTCCAATAAAAATCTTTTCACTCTGTGGTATGTGTCGAATCAACCCCTCCAGATCCTCCCAAAATAATTCCTTAAGACTGGCTTCTGTCCCGACTTGCGGCGCATAAGCGCTAACAATATTAACAGTCTCACGTCCAATTATCATTTTTAAAGAAATAATTCTGTCTCCAATTCTGCTAACTTCTACAACGTTCTTCTTCCACTCCTTATCTATAATGATGCCTACTCCATTGCGTGCACTTACTTTTCCTGTATACCAAAGTTTGAAACCTTGAATATCCTTAGCTTCTTCTCCACGCCATTTTGTTTCTTGCAAGCAAAGGATATTGATTTTCCTTTGAATCATAACCCCTACAACCTCTACAGATTTACAATTTAATGTCCCAACATTCCAAGTACCAAATCTAATTTTGCTCTTATGGACTAACTTCTTTAGCCGCGTGCGTCCAGAATGACGCGGTAGCCCTTGCTCATTTAACACTACATCCGGGCGCCGATGCAGCGGCTCTAACTCACTTATCACTGTACTCGAGCCATGCAGCGCGTTACTTACGGGCAACGACCTAGCATTAACATTATAACGTCTATTGTCCATGTTCATGATAGATTCAACAAATTTTTACATTGGCTGTTGATGGCCTAACACAACCCTCCTCCTTTACCCGGGCTTGGGACCGGCTATAAACATAGGCGGAGTTTCATTTTACCCTGCGGCTGCAAGCCAGTGCATTACATATGCGTATTTTACCTCTAGTTCGCGGAAATAGGATTTTACTGTGGCAGACTGATCTCCATTCTACAAGGTTGAAACCTCGCAAGTCAGTGTTTGTAAACTAATGGCAACGACAAGGCAACCCTTATCCTAATAATGTTCTGAACTGCGTGCCATCCCCGTCGTTTGCTTCAGCGACATTTGGAATAATAGCGAGTTGAAGAAAAATTGGCAAAGATCAAAACAATCATGTAAAAAGAATAAAGGAAAGAAAGGTTTTATGTTACAAATCTCTAAGAAGAGATGAGTGGTCACACCCAGCTTTGGTACTATTAATTTTTATCTTAAATGGGAATGGGGTGACAGGATCCATTTCAAGCTTCTAGACATGAAATAAACAGGAAATATAGCCACAGTCTTAGCGATGGCATTTCTGTCTCCATTCAACGAGGATCGGCATCATGAATCAAAGGGTTGGTCAGTATAAACGAAGGTAATTGTGCCTAAATAGTCCAGATATAATTGATAAAAACGACGACGACATAGCCATGCCAATTATCATGACTCATCACTTTGTGAAAGAATGTTCACTGAGCATATCTTCACCAGGATTTATTCCTTTTCACAGATTCGTTTATATGTAGACAAATGTAGAGCACTTGCCCAGGGGACGCTAATTTACTGACAGAGAGTAAGAGCACCTTCGGCACTAACACAATACGAAAATTACTTGGAGGATCGAGAAAACTATCATTTTCTCAAACCCCAAAAAAGAAAAGAAAAGAAAAAATTACTCGGCAGTTAGGACCCAAACTGGGGATAAACAAATTTCCCAATCTCACACGTTTGATCAGTATGTCCCAAGGATAATAAGTAACAGTCAGAAGTGAGAACACGTAGTAAAAAAATTTGCTCATAAACTCCTTAAGAACTAGAGCCCAAGACAATAACAGAAGACCAAAATGGGGGATATAAAATTAAAGGAACTTGATAGTTACAGTAAAAATTCCACTGCATTAGACTGAATAACATTCAGCCATGGAAGCATCGGTTCTAAAAATATCAACTTGCAGGCTGTTTCCAAAAATGAGAACACTTCAAGAATAAGAGACAGCACATGCACATGTAAGAGAAAAGTCACTGTGCAGCTCCACTGGCCTAGTAGCCCACGCACTCTCAAAGCTATACCATATCTCAATTGATGTGTTCAATTAGTTATACTCAGTTACTTATATTTGTTTTTCTAATAACGGTGAGATATGAACTCTTCATATATCTTCTGAAATTCCTAATTCCACTGATATGTTGCAGGACATATTTCCTTCCCATAGCGGAGTCATACAAACTTTTTAAGAAATCTAAGACCACCGTGAATGTTGTTGGCTCGCCCTAGTTTCTAGCATGTGTTTCCAATTTTCAGGCATCTGAGACTGCCTGCAAATTAACGATTGATTGTATATGCTGTGAACAAGTCATGGACCCCTCAAGGAAATCTTGAAGTGTTAGAACTGGATCAAGTCCCAGAAAACATAAGCGGATTCTGGTTCAAAGCTTAACTGCAAAACTGGGTACACAGATCACCAGCAGGGTCGTGAGATCATAATTTATGCAAAATAAATTATCAATATGAACATGTGGGATGAATGGCTCAATGAAAAAGGCAAGATTCCTAAGGAATCACTACGAGTATCTTAGAGGTGAGTTCTAAATCAATTCTTGAAGAACATAATGGCTTAAACTACACAAAGAAATGTGTGAGCAATTCCTTAACTCATTCATTATAATATTATTATCGTTAAGTTCAAGTGTCCATGCATCTTTTGAAATCAGTGATATGAAACAAAGTAGCAAAATGTGATTTAAAAGCAGTAACATTCAAGAAGAAAAAGGACAAGGGAAGCTGATAACTACTTGAACTCAATAAATATGCATTGGTTGTATATAAGAAGTCCCTTATGTTTTGATCCGATCACAAAATTCTAAGGCGAAATATATTGTAGCTCTGCTCAGATATCATTACCTAGCACAACGATCATACTAATATTGCCGAAGAAAAAGGAATTGCATCAGAAAGAAGTGCTGAGCAGTGAAAAGGGAAAAGGTACAGGAATGATTCAAGCCTGCACGCCAGTCAATGATTTCATCTGTATATGACTATGATTACTTTCAGAAGGGGAAGAACTGTTAGGCAAGGCGTCGTAGGAGCCAGATCTCCGGACGCCAACGCTTTTTGCAACGACAGCATAAGTGATCATGACAATGACCACCAGAAACATCACATGAACCAAAAACAAGAGATCCAGAATAGCCACAGCTCTGAACTTGAATTCCTCAACATCACACTTGGTCGATCCCTCAACCCCATTTACCACATCAAGCAAACGATGACATCCTTCGGGAATAAATGCGTCAACGTAAAGGGACAATCCAGTCTGCAAAACCCAAAGCCCCTGCAAGATTAGAGAAGCTCCCAAACCAATATCGGCAACGAAGAGCCTAGGCTTACAAGCAATAACTAGGCACAAAAGGGCAGCGGTAGCTGAAATGCGGGCAGAAACAGAGTTGCATTTCGCCTCAAGATCAGATGTCTGGACGGAAGCAGAGGCGGCGGAGACGGAGTATTGCAAGAAGAAAAGGGCAGAAGCCAGGGCAAAGATGAGATCATTGGGGAGGGGAAGAAGGGTGGAGGAATCGGAGAGGAAAAGAGAGAGGGAGAGGATGAGGAAGAGGAAGAGGACAGCGGCAGATTGGAGTGAGGTGAAACGGTGAACTGGGGTGTGACCTTTTAGGAGAGGGTCGGAATCGGAGGAAATAATGAGCTGATGGATGAAGGCGATGAGAAGACAGGCGGAGACGAGGTAGAGAGGGAGGTAACGAAGACGGTGATTCTGAGTATTGGAGGAGGAAGGAGGAAAGGGGTGGAAGGGTTTGGCGGAGTAGGAATGAGGGGATTTGAGATAGCTGCGAGTTGAGGCGATGAGGTTGTAGAGACCAAGTGACACCAATGCAGACGAGGAGAACATGTGATATAAGAGGGCCGCCATTGCTGATCAGAGTGTGAGAATTGGTTTCACCGGATGCCGGAGGAGGGTGGCTATTTGTGAGATCTTCGGCTGCCTACTCAAAACCAGAAACCCGATCAAGCCCTACCTGCGGGTTGCCAGCTTTCCTTGTCTTTTCTTCTCCTTCCCTTTCCTCCTCTCAAAAGTCAGAAGGCGGTGACCGGGTCTGGATCTATTTCCTTCCTTCAAAAGATCAAAAATCCTAACAAGAGCTTTGCAGTTTACCCTTTTGTTTGGCCTTCCCCTCCCCGTTGCACCTTGTTTGGCAAACTAGAGGGGAGGGTCCAAAACCTCCCCCAAATTAAGAGGCTCCCTTCCCCTCTATTTTCTCCATTAAAATTCATATAACGTTAGTGTTTGCCTATTTACAAAAGGAGAAAAAGAAGATTTAAATTAAAAGATTTTACATCTTCACGATAATAAAAATCATGCCACTTCCGCTAACGAAAGGGGCAAAAAAGGCACTACATCCAGTTAACACTAATTGTTGCCAATATATTTAAGGAGTCAATAAAAAATACTTATAATTTACAAAATCAACAAGAACGAAAGTCCCTCGAGGACTTGCAAACGTGAAAGATGTGCAAGTTTTCTCCGGATGAAGCAACAAAGTGCATTCATCCTTTTTAAGCCAGTAAATATTCGCATGTTAAAATTTAAAATTCAAATAAGTAATGTCTGTTGGCTATTTTTTTCAAATGAAAAAGGATTCAATAAGATTAACTCAAGTGGCGGGAATCATGTGAAACATAAATAATAGTTACTTTATGGTTAAAATCTTGAAATATATTTTTTTAAGGAAAAAAAAAAAAAGAGCTAAAGTATCTTCCTCCACCCAAGTACTAGAATTGATACACAAACAACACTCCCAAGGCAATAAGAGAACTGCCTCATTTCCTTCCCACTTGTCTTTGATTTGATACAGTCGTGGAAACGGATCAACTGCCGTGCAAACAAATGGTCCCTAACACAATAATGGCAACATGAAAAGAAATACACAGACATTTGGCATTAGTCAACCTCTCAAGTTTTAGCAGTATCGACTACTCAAGCATCTTTCCATTGGATATCAGGCCAGCTTTTTGTAGACTCGCTATTCCTTTCCTTCTTCGAACTTCCAGCAATGGACAGATTAGATATCAAAAATGCTGGCTGTGAAGGGCCGCCATACACTCTTGAAGTCTTAACACAGTTAAGGACTCACGGAATAAGAGAAGAATTTAACAAATTCACACCAAAATCAGGAAGGTGATACTGAGAAAGCCAAAAATCCGTCCAGCCAAATCATCCCATACCAGCATGTACGCGCTTGGATACTAAATGATGAGAAAAACAACGAGGACGACCACCACTATAACAAAAATTACAAGCACCCACCAACACTGCACAGTAACAAAAATTCAAATATCCATAAATCATCAGGATAATGTAAGAGTAGCATGCAGCGACAAAACCATCATACTTAATACACAATAGGCAATGCCATGCGCAGATATTAAATTGGAAGTTATTATTCTAATTTTAATAAAGCTGACTTGCTTAGTTATGATGCAAGCCAAAAGTTTTAGAACGTGTTTGGTTTCATGAAGGAAATCACCAAAACCATGGTTTTAGTGATTTCTAACGTGGAACCAAATGTTTACTTATAACTCCCTTCAATTCTAAATGTAAGAGCTCGTCAACTAATTATCATAGATTAAGGATATTAGTCGAGTTAGTTATTTGTAAAAACATGCATGATTGTTTCCTTAAAACACCCCTCCTTTAAGTCATTTACATTAGAGTATAATCCACATAACTCATACATCATTTAGAATTCTAATTACAGGGCAAGGAAAAAAATAATAAAGATGGGGAGCAAAAGAGATTGGCATCTTATATTTACGACCAAAACAAACCCCCCAACCAACTCCTACATTTGGGACCAGAGGATTGGAGATTACGAGCATGTCAAGGTCTTTACAACTTACCCATGAAGACTTAGATTTCATACTTTTGGAAGCCTTGGCTAACTGTGTAGTAGCTTGGGTTGTTGCACCCGCAGAAGCATCAATATTTGATTGAATATCATCTGGCACGATGAAACAAACTATGAGGGAAACAGAATTAACTAAACATAGCAACAAAAAGCAAGCTATATAAACTCCCATTATGCACAATGGTACATCATTTACCAATAACAACCCCCTGCTCATGAACCAGAACGGCTAGGTCCTTGAATATTTCATTTACTTGTCCAATTTGCACCTCTACCTCCTTGATGCCCTGTTCTCTTTCTTCAATCATGGCCTCGTTGAATGCAATTTCATTATCCAATAAAAGTATCTCCCGCCTTCATTTTTATCATTGATCAAGAAAATCAGACCATCAATAACAGCTCTTGTTATAACCAGCGAGTTGAGTATGAGACAAACAAATTATGCATGGCACAATGGAGTAGCGGAAACTTTTACCTCTTTTGTTCTCTAATAAAAGGTTGGCTTTCCAGACCTATGCCAGTTGATTCTCCACCAGAGCCAAAGCTGTTTATCAAAAACATAAATAATGGAATTAGAAAAGAGAAGGGGGAGTAACAATTTTGAAAGTATAGAAGCATATTTATCATGCAAAGGATCATCAGACCTCGTTGGTAAAGAAGAAGCAGGAGCAGCAGGAAGGTAGGTAGATTCGCGCTCAGAAGCAAGCTGTTGCACTCTCTGGAATTCTTGTAACGTGGTTTGGAAATCTCTCGCCAGCTTAGCATCTTCAATTTTCTTACCAGACTGGTCCAACAAAGGATAGAAAATTAATGGAATAAAAAATCACCAGAATTTTTTCCCCCTTTCCCTCATTTAGGAAATTTGACAACATAAATATAACCAACCATTATGCTTCAAATGGGCCTAAATATAAGCATCAAATTCAGGGCCAAAGACAATATGAAAAGCGAAATAACAAACAATACGGCGGATTTTTTCTTCCCTTTTCTAATTATCTAGTATTGAGGTAATTATTATGGGTAACAAAGTCATTTGAGACGCATCAATTAGGCTAGGAAAAACAACAAACAGCTGAAAGACAGAGTGAGAAATGAAGTAAATCATACATCAGCACCGGCAGCAAGATCGGATTCGCTCAAGGCTTTGAGCTTTGCAGAAGTATCCTTCACCAGCTGCAGTATCCGCTGCCTCGTATCGTGCCTACCAAATAGTACACAAATCGTCAAATCCAAACCAGCGGTTAAGTAACAAACAGAAGGGCAGTTAGTTTCGGAAAGTAGACAGAAACATACAGCTTCTGGCGATGACCAACGGTGTCTTTGACGGTTCCAATGGCATCAACGAGTCGTCGGAAAGTGGCAACGCCTGTATTGATCTGGAAAATCCCCGCAGCAACCGCCTGCGACGGCGATTGAGTTCGGGAAGCAGGTCGCTTGGGCCCGCCCTGAATATCTTGAAAACTCATCCTGGATTCTCAGTAGGTATCTCCAGTCGAATCGACTTCAAGTGAAAACCATGAACGAAAATGCAAACTAAAGAAAGCGGGTAGAATAGTCACAGCAGAGCAGAGAGCTTGTTGCGGCCAGTGTTGACTCAGAAAGTGACAAGCTCTTTTTTTCCCCCCTTCCGGATAGTCAGGCGATGAATCAATGGGGTAAAGGCAGCATATGGCCCCTTTGATTTGGATCAGAAGGCAGCGAAACGCATTAATGACATTAAGCGTGGCTCACAGCTAGCCGTTATGAGAAGGACCACACCGGCAAAATACGTTTACTCCGGCGGATACCGAAACCCTCCAGCCGATCTTTCGGCCTTTCGGCAATTAGTGCAGAGGAGAGAAGGGGCTAGAAGGCTGGGATCAATTAGTGCAGAGGAGAAATGGCCACGGGCCGTGGGTCCTATCATAATACCACGGTGTTTGTACTTTGTTCATGGTATTAGTTACGGTGCAGTCTAGTCAACGCATGGTAAATCGGGGAAGGAACGGTAGAGATTAGGGATTAGTCATGGGCCACAAACTCACTATAGGGACTTTTTTAAGAAAAAGAAAGAAAGGTGTAATAACTGATGTTGGCACAAATGGCAACCTCTCAAACTTTTTAAATTTAAAAATGTAAATAAAAAAATGATAATAAAATTTTTTCAAATTATATAAATAATAATTTAATTTTTTAAAATATTATAATTTTATTAAAATGTTAGAAAATTTTTGTGTTAATAAATTGTAAATTTAAAATATTATTTTATTTTTATTGATAAGTTGTGATTTTTTGTTCAATTCTTATAATTCTTTAAATAAAAATTATTATTCATTAAATAAAAGTTATAAATTGGAAGAAAGGTGTAATAACTGATGTTGGCACAAATGGCAACCTCTCAAACTTTTTAAATTTAAAAATGTAAATAAAAAAATGATAATAAAATTTTCTCAAATTATATAAATAATAATTTAATTTTTTAAAATATTGTAATTTTATTAAAATGTTAGAACATTTTGTGTTAATAAATTGTAAATTTAAAATATCATTTTACTTTTATTGATAAGTTGTGATTTTTTATTCAACTCTTATAATTCTTTAAATAAAAGTTATTATTCGTTAAACAAAAGTTATAAATTGGGTTTGTTATTTTAAGAACATGTTTTTCAATAATTAAAATTATACTTGATAAATTATAATTTTTTATTTAATTCTTGTCATTTACGAAATAAAAATTTTATTCTTTAAATAAAAGTTATAATTGGGGCTTATTTGTTAATAACAAAAATCACACGTAACAGGTTGTGATTTCTTATTTAACTCTTGTAATTTACAAAATAAAAGTTGCTATTTCTTAATAAAAGTTGTAATTAGAACTTGTTATTTTCAATAAAGGTAAAATAGTCTTTTTACTTTAAAATTTATTTACATAGAAATCTTTAAGAACTCCAATAAAATTATAACATTTTGAGAGACTAAATTATAATTTATATAATTCAAAAAAATTTTATTGTTTTTTCCCAATGATTATTAGGAACTAATAACAATTACAAACTTAAAATTATTAAATTTCAATAAAAGATTATGGTCTTGTAATAAATTATTTTTTTGTTGATTAACTTGATATTTATAATGGATTTCATAGTTTAATATATTTTCTAAGTAATGGCAAAAATCAAAAATTATTGGCTCACAGTTTGCAACTAATTCTCGTAAATTTTTAATTAACATTACAAATAATTCTAAATGTATTTTCTTAATTTTTCAAGTGGTTTGCCTATATATTGAGAAAAAAAATGAGATTCATAATTGGTTCTTTTAAATTATCAATTAATGTTATAAATAATCTCAAGTGTATTTTATTAATTTTACAATCAACTATTTACATTTTTTTAATTGCAAACAAAAATCATAATCTATTGTTAAAATTTCAATAATTTAAAATATGTAATTGTCCTTAATATTTTTATAGAGTCCTGAATTGTCATTTTTTCAATGTAAATTGAACCTCTCACTTGATTTGAAAAAATTCGTGTAGTCAATTATAAGAAGTCATACAAAAGTACAAATGTAGCAAGAAATCAACTTACCTAAATGCTTCAAAATTGGATAATGGCCTATGGACATATGCAAGGTATTTTACCCGAGAGCTTCTTTTTGAGTTTGCCTGATTACTCCCCACGTGGATTAGTTTTAAACTAGCTACAGTAATCTTCATGTATGAGTGAATAGATATATTATTGTCTAATGATAAATCTCACTCATTATGTGTACTACGTATTTAAATTCAATAATTATTCATCAATGTCTACTAATTCCTACTAGTTTATTATTGTCTAACAAGTATCCTAAAAATGATCAGTTGAAGTTTGACTGTCTTAAAAAAAACCTCCCATGAATGAGAAGACACTAATTTTGGATTTATTCAATAAGTATCATTATGGAAATACCACATCCTCCCGTAGATGGTTTTGATATCCACTTTAGGGCAACTTTGAATGAAGAAATGGAGCACACATGCTTAACCCCTCTCTCTCCTGACAACAACGTGTTAGAGAGCCTATAGCCTTACCTGTAAGCAAGCGACAAAATTTCAAATCTACACATAACAAATCATCCCAACTTCCACATGACTGATATGAGGAATGTTAAGGGCAACCACTGAATCCCTATAATTCTGCGTAGAAATGAATAGCCAATATCAACCACTAGTTTTTTCAAGGATGGTGACAACCTCCTTGCTTTCACATTTGTATGTCTCATTATATATATAACCCCACATCCCTTTGCTTCTATCAAATCCGAAAGTTCCTCCCTCATTGTAGAATCCATATCAATGTTATGTAGCATCTGAAACTTCACTTGGCTCCCGATAAATTTCAAGCTTTAATCCTCAATAATAGACTGTAAAATATGCTAGCTTAACAATCCTCCCAATAATAGGCTTGAACTTGATTGTGAGGAAATGCAACATGAACAAATTAATCCTGAATTCCTATCATTTATGAATTGTGATGCCATTGCTTTTGTTGTAACACACTAAATTTTTTTTTAAAAAATAATTTAACTCAACCATAGTTGGGTTATGTAACAGCCCTCCTGGGTCACCACTGCCTCTCCAGGGTCTTTTCCCAGGCGCTGGACACACACATGTCACCACATGATTGCCGGCTTTCCCACTGGTGGTACAGTGGTTATTCCTCACCCCACCCTCATGGGGGTCTTTTGGAACCTCCCCAAACTCGAACCTCCAACCTCTACCACCTTAACGAAGTTGAGACGAAGTCTGGTACCATTGAGTCAACTTGACCATTTTTTTTTTCACAGGAAAAGAATTGAAGAAACGAAAGGAAACGGGTGAGTTTTTATAAAAATTCAGAGGGTCCCACATTTTTTTATTATTTCTTCTTTCCTTCCTCTCTCTCCCCCTTTTTTTATTATTATTATATATACGTAATAATTGTAGCACGCGGCGCCGAAAGCAAACTCATTCTTCTTCTTCTTCTTCCCTTTTTTTTTATTCACACCTTTCTCTTTTTTATAATAATAATAATTTAATAATATTTTTAATTAATTAATTAATAATAATTTTTTTAAAAAAATTTTTAATTTAGAATTATATCCTAAGTTATATTTAATAATTATTTTCTACTAATTTGCTTACCTCTAAATATTTTTTAAAATTTTTTAATCAAAATTAACTATTAAATTTAAATTGGGATGTTACATTTGTCATGATAAACTCTACAATGCTCTATATGAGCAGGGTCTCGAATTCTCCATCGTTGGTTTAAATGTCCTTGTATTGATATCTAACTGTGCACCTATACATACAATATGGTTTAGGGCAGATTCGCATAATAAGCACTCTTTGGGAGGGACATATAAAATAGGAACTGATTTCGTATAAATAAAACCAACACCTGATGAAATGCAGGAAGGTTGGTGATGAGGCGAGAGAATATTGCCAAGACTCCTATTATTAGTTATGAGTAGATGATACCTCTTTTTGGGACACGAACAATTCCAAGCGTGGGGCCTAAACCTATTACCTATCTCAATGAATGTTTTTTTTTCATATCAAAATTGTACTTTTGAATAGTGCCATAATACCAAGTATACATAATAAGCAAAAAGAAGTAAGATAGGCCAAGAGGAACCCACCCTCCTTGTGGAACTTTCATGAGCACGCGCGGTTGATAGGTATAGACCCTTAATCACCTAAAAGAACAAAAGAAATACTACATCAAGCATGATATTTTTGTTCCAGATGAAAACAATAACAAATGCCATCAAAACATAGTCACAAATGTTCTATCACAAAAGCAAGTCCTGGTCACCCAATACCAAAAAAGAATCAATTAGAAAAATAAAACACACATGCCATTTAAGTATTTAGTCAAAGAAACACATGCTCTTGACATTTTCCAAGCTCTCCAATATTATCCTATGAAATAGGCTAATATGACAGCCCCAGAGAAAAACTAGCCAAAATTCAACCAATTGTTGGGTAGAAAGCAAAGCATACCAAAATTGAAACACGAGGAAACAACAATAATCACATGAATATTAAAGGGCTTGATATTAAATCACTAGTTTACTTTTTATGGGAGTTATACTAAATGATAAAAGTGAAACACATCAATTGCAATTAAAGGAGTAAAAGGAAAAGGTGATATATGTTTATATCTTCATGTGTGTGTTGTCCGGGTTACAAGTAAGGAAAGAAAAAACTCTCCAGCTAAGAATAATTACCATAAGCATTTCCAATTAAAGTTATTTCCTGAAATCCAATAGTTGAAGTAAGAGTCAAGATCATTAGGATCTAGTTTGCTTCTGGGATGTAAATTTTTCATATATACGTTTTGAGGTGTGCACAACTTTGACATATGGAAAGCAACTAAATGCATGGCACTATTTGATGATAGAGAAGGTGGCAGTTATAACAACCTGACTCCCAACAACTATTATAAAGGTTCCAATAATAAATACAGGCTAAAATACAAGTTTTGTAGGACCAATAAACATAAAGGAGCTTAAAATAACATAATATTAGTTTAACAAATCATAGCAAACAATATCGTTTAGTATGATAGTCTAATTAGCTATGAGTCATAAAAGTTTTTAGTAATACAATGGAGGTTTTTGGACCAAAATGTTGCTGGGCCTATGTACTGTACTACTAAACAAGGGTGCATCATAACATAAATACAAGCTGCACAAAACATTGAATGATTGCAAGGTTATAGAGATAAATTGTCGCATATTCTTCAGACAATTCTAATAATCATTATCAAGTTATACCAACAAAATTATTGAAAGCTGTATTATTCATAAAGTAGCTAAGAATACAACCCTGCAATCTTAAGTGTCATGCAATCTAGGGCCAAACTATCTAATATAGATATTACATATTGCAGAATTTGCTCATCATTTCAATAAATTGATCAACAAATTCCAAATAAATTTCATTTTACATAAACAAAAGTAAAAAAGTGTGCTTACCCTAATTGAAAAGGCAGTAAAGTGATCAAGATCTGCGAGCATAGCTTCAAACCCTAGTGATACACAATATGCTCAGCAATCAGGAGGGTTTGTGTTCAAATATTCTCTCAAGAGTTTTGTAAACAAAAAGTCAATTAAGGTTATTAAATATTAACTAAAACTTAAGCCATAACATCTGTGCATAAAGTAGCACATAAAAGGGAATGCTATGTAGGCATGATCAAGTCTAACATACTAGCACTGTAAAGGAGAATCCTTTCAAGAGAATTCCAACCATCGAAACTAGTCTTTGAAAGAATTTGAATATGTAATTTAGGGATATCGCGCACACTATTTTTAGATTCCATAATATTGTATTATACAGCCCAACAGAAAAAAAAAAATAGATGCAAGCCAGATTATTAGCAATAGGGCAAACATAAATTCTACTTTGTTGGTGCCATAATGTTAAAGAGCAAAAAGACCAACTAATATGATGCACGCAAGTAATACAAGTTCTCTTGCAAACAACATAAAACTTCTTAGAAAAAAAATCAACTTTCTAACTGATAGGATTAGATCATCAAATCTTAGAATGTCCAACAAGGGAGACCAAATAAAGAAAATAAATAACCTTGCATTAATGTTTTATGTACAACTTGCAATCTTGATATTGACGCTAAAACTACAGTCAAGGATAAGGTATAGTCAACTTACTAGATAATCTCATGGAAAGAGATAACCCTTTGATGTTATATGTATTTGATTTAGTAAAATAGCAATTCGATAAACCAAAAGTTGTATTTTGAGCTAGTAGAGGATGTTTTACTAGCAAGAAATGTACACAACAAAATGCTTTCAAGGATATTAGCCATTTGGTGTAACACCCTCAAATTTACAAACCAATTTTTCGCGCAAGTTATTAATTCAAGAAATCAATTTTTTTTTTCATTGAACCCTTATCATACCCTTATCATGGTAGAAAAATTTCTACCATGATACATCCAAGACAATATACCACAGGTCTTAAAATATCTCAAAAAGCAATTAGAACCATGAGGGACAGACATGATCCTCATAGCATGTTATTTAAATTAGGTCATGAATCAAAAGGGACAGACATAATCCTCTTGGACATATAAATGCATTTAATAAAAAGGATTAGAGTTTACATGCTCCATAGACAAGATATGTCCTAAGTTGGCACAAGATACATTGTATAATCCAAAATAAGAGGCAACGTAAAAGATGGTGTCTCATACACCATAATTACACCTCTGGTGCTTTCTCCTCCTCGGTTCTCGCCGCTCCTGTAAAAATATTAACCACGGGGAATGAGACTTAAAAGTCTCAGTAACCAAAATTAATATGTAATGATGCATGCGGATGTAACTAATCATGCGATTGCTAAGTGGGCACACAAAACATTTAACCGAACAATATTTTCAAACAAACCGAACAAGTATTTAATTGCATGACTGCACCTTATATCCTCCTTTTCACCATGCTCGGACGCCAAATCACCCCGGCCAAAGGTGAGTTGGACCAAGCGACACGCCACTCATTGGGTCCAATGAGGGCTTACCACGTGGTAATAATTAACCGAACAGAAATTCCCATTAACACCATACATTAAAATACCCTGACAAGTCATGCATCATTCAAATATCCAAACAGGAATATATCCGAACAATAATATCTCATCATGATAAACAAAAATAAATTTTTAACCCACTTGGCAATAATTTCAAACAAGTATATACAGTATTTATTTTCAATAATTCATAATTTTTCCAAACAACAAAACAACACATAACCATTCACAAACACACTCATCACAACACATTAATAATGGTTACCTTGTGTCTTGAATAACAAGTTCCCCTTCACAACTCCTTTTTCACCACTATCTTTGTCAATATAATCTACATAATTATTTCACAATACTATATATTAATTTTACATTAAAATAAATAACTCTAATTTAAAGAGTTAGAAAGTCTAAATCTATAGTCCATATTAACACTAATTTAAGATTTATGCCTTATTTAACTTCCCAAATTCTTTTCTAAAATTCTCGTACCCTAATGAACTATTTTTTTTTTATCCTCAATTCACTTCTAGTATCGCAATTTCATCATCCTTCTACATTCTAAAAATTCATCTAAAAATAAATTAAAATTTTAGAATTATCCTGAAGCCTCAAATCACCTTTCTATAACCTCAAAAATACCTATTCATACTTAAATAAATATTTAATAATCATAGATTTATCCCTACATCTCAGATTCCACATAAATTCAACCATATAGATCTAGATTTTAACTCAAAAATTCTTAAACATGAGTTTCAACCTTAAGAAAATATTCTATAATATTTACTATATCCCTAAAATTTTAACCTATATTTTTAATCCATCATATCATCAGATTAACTATCCTATAGAAAAATCCTAATCAAAATATTTACTCTATCCTACAAAATAATCATATCACTAGAAAGCTAATATTATTTAGAAAATAACTATAAAATTAATTTTGTAATTAAATAAATTTTTAAATGCTAATCTAAACAGGAAAGTTAGAACATACCTGAAGAAAAAAGAAAATAATCCCCCCTTGCGAGAAAACGCCGAGCAACGTGAGAGGAAGAGAGAAAAATAATATAAAAATGGGATTGTGAGTCCCAAAATTATATTAAAAAAAAACTATAGGTTTGAATTTAATTATTCAACCTTTGGGCCCAAAGTTGCAATTTTCTCTAAATTGCATCTTAGCCTCTCATGCTTCCTAATGCACACACCCCCCTCCTTTTTATACATGAAGGCACCTCTTCTCTTCCCTCATCTAACCAATGTGGGACTTAGAAACAACAACCTTCCACCCCCCCCTTTTTTTGTTCCTCTACCTTCTCTTTTTTTTTAACACACACATAAAAAAAATTATTTATGTATTATATCTTAACTAAATATTGCTTATGTGATTTTAAATTAAATTTTTAAATTCATAATTAAATACCTAATCATAATATTATTTCTAAATAATCTCAAATAATATAAATTCCTATTATTATCATTTTTTTTCTCAAAACCTAAATTCCACAATTTCTTTATTATATAAAAATCAGGATGTTACATTTGGTCTATAGTGAATTATTACTTCAAATCAATTTTAGGATAAAATCGGAAGGTTTCCTTGTCACCTAGTAATGCATATTAGTAGCTAACCGTTTCACATTAGAATCCTAATTAAAAAACATGATGCGATCCATCTTTTCCCCTATTACAATATTATTAAGCTTGCTCTCAACAATATTGCTTAATAGATGCATAATAACATTTACAGATTCTTCTCAGTATTAAGGTAAAAGTATTCCACGCAAATTGGTGATTACAGATAATACCTAAGATTACAACAA